>NW_011495022.1:2295566-2340977 GCF_000754665.1 Bison bison bison | reverse complement strand
GCCACTGCTGAGTTTTCCAAATTTGTTGGCATATTGAGTGTAGCACTTTCACAGCATCATCTTTTAGGATTTGGAATAGCTCAGCTGGAATTCCATCACATCCACTAGCTTTGCTCGTAGTGATTTTTCCTAAGTCCCACTTGACTTTGCACTCCAGGATGTCTGGCTCTAGGTGAGTGATTACACCACTGTGGTTATCTGGGTGGTTAAGAATCTTATTTGTATAGTTCCTTGTGTATTCTTGCCACCTCTTCTTAATATCTTCTGCTTCTGTTAGGTCCATACCATTTCTGTCCTTTATTGTGTCCATCTTTGCATGAAATGTTCCCTTGGTATCTCTAATATTCTTTAAGAGATCTCTAGTCTTTCCCATTCTATTGTTTTCCTCTATTTTTTTGCATTGTTCACTTAGAAAGGCTTTCTTATCTCTGTCTGCTATTCTTTGGAACTCTGCATTCAGATGGATATATCTTTCCTTTTCTCCGTTGCCTTTCATGTCTCTTTTTGTAGCTATTTGTAAGGACTCCTTAGACAACCATTTGATAAAAAGCATAGCCAGTAGTGTCTCCCTTCTGTGGACTGAGGGTGTATATTCATGTACTAGCTGGCTCAGGAAGATTGCAGCTTTCCATCTTTCTTCTCTGTAACCTCTTAGAACTTACCTAGTTTACAGGCTTTACCATACACTTTTTCATTCCTTCCGATAGACAAATAACATGTCTCATCCTAGCGTGGCCTACTTAATCTTCATAGTCCCAGCGTAGGTCATGTTCTGGGACTGCATCCTCACTCCCCTGATAAATTTGCTGATGCGGGTTGGTGGCCAGTAGGCCATCTGCCTGTTCCCTGGTGTTTCTCAGTATATGCTCAGCTTGCAACAGTGGGCCCGAATGACCGTGATGTTCTGCCAGGTGAGAGTGTGTCAACCCCAGCCTGACAAATTTGGTCCTAAACTTGTCAGGGTTCTCTGAGAACCGGCCACATCTCTGCTTACAGATAGTCTCCCACTGAAAAGGGGACGTGCATTCTAGCTGCTTCCTGAAGGGGGTAAAGGCTTTGTGGGACAAAAGTGGGGGTTAACTTTGAACCTGATCAGAGCTCCGCTGGGAAAAGCACTGGGGCACTGATTTGGGGGTTTCGATTTGTCAGGGTGGTGAGGTGGGAGTCCAGGAGATGAAGGAGGTGGTGAAGGGGAAGAAAAAGGGGCTCAAGAAGGAGGCTTAGTGTGCCGATGACTAATTAAGAGACTGGAAGACGGGGGGTCTGTGAGAACGTCTGGCTCCCAATCTTTGGGAACAACATAGGCATAGAGGCTCCACACACATGATAAAAATCCCTCAGGCCTGAGTCTCGGTTAAGTATAAAGGCCTGCACACACGGGACCTTTCTCCATTTTGGGGACTGCTTACAAAAATAGATCCAGTAGTAAAATGGTGTTAAAGTTTAAGAGATCCAGTTGATCATTGGAGCTGGGTGATGGATACATAGAAGTTCATTATACTATTCTTTTTAAAAGATTTTTATTTTTTTCTGTTGAAGTATAGTTGATTTGTAGCATTGCATTGATTTCTGCTGTGCAGCAGGGTGGTTCAGTTGTACATGTGTATATATTCTTTTTTGTATTCTTTTCCACTGTTGTTTTTCACAGAATATAGAGTGTGGCTCCTTGGGCTGCACAACGGGGCCTTGGTGTTTATACTTGTTTCATTGCACTATTCTGTTTATTTGTATACATTTGAATTTTTCCACAACAAAAGTGCTTTCCTTAAAAAAGCAAGCTGTGAGAGATGTACAATGTGGTATCATTTATATCAAGGTTGAAAACATAAACAGAAAAATAGACTTTATAGATTTATACTTTTGTGGTTAAATGCTTAAGAAAAAACAAACACATGGAAATCATAACAGCTGATTTGACCTTAGTGGTTACTATTGGATGGCAAGAAAAGAAGGATTCAAAAGCCTTTATAATATTCTGTGTATTTATTGGGGCTTCCCAGGTGGTTCAGTGGTGAAGAATCTGCCTGCAATGTATCAGACACGGGTTTGATCCCTGTATTTTGGGAAGCTACCCTGGAAAATGAAATGGCAAACTATTTCAGTATCCTTGCCTGGGAAATCCCATGGGCAGAGGAGCCTGGCCGGCTACAGTCCATGGGGTCAGAAAAGAGTTGGACACAACTGAGCGACTCAACAACAACGTTTTCATTAAGTTATTCTCTGTTTAAAAAGAACCAAAACAACACAGTTAAGGGATCCATTCTGTGACCACTTCTCCTGGTCACCCAGTACATATTGGCACCAGGCTGCACTGTAAAAGAAAATCAGTTTATTTCTTTTTAAACTGTGTTATTTAAACTGTCTCTAGTTGTTAAGAATGCAGAGATACCCTGGGCATTTCTCATATTTACATTAATCTGAAATGTACACTGGCAAGTTTCTTTTATATTTCTGAGAATGTATATAAGTGCTCAGTTTCCTTTAAGCCAATTAAAAACAGCTCATTTACAAGTTAATTTTTACATACAGACAGAACCAGAGATCCAATAGCTTTCCCGTCAGAGTTTAAAAGTCCTCTTTTTTTCCTCCGTCTGGGGGACCTTAGGTAGATTAGATAGTTCCTAGAGCCAGGCAGAACAGTTAACATTGGAGGCAGGGGGGAGAAAGGCAAGCTACTTTTCTTTTCTGCCAGTGGTGGTCTTTAAAGTCCTACTAAGCACCCCAAGCCTGGAGTCTCAGGCCCTGTGGGTTGTTTTTGCATTTCAAGGCCTAAGTGCTCCACCAGGTCCGCAATGTTTGCAGAGACTCGCAGGATCAGTTGGACAGACAAAAAGACATAAAACAAAGGTCCTTTTAAAACCATGGACAATGACGGAAACTTAAAGACACAAAGAGTCTTCAGGATGAAGGGCACAGGAGTGTAGGGCTGAGGACCAAGGGAGGGGCAAAGGGAGAGGGACAGAAGAGACTGAAAGAGACAGAAAGAGATTGCCATTACAACCTGCCCCCTGCAGACGTCTATTCAGGTACCAACCCACCTGCTTCCAGAAAGGGCCGGTGATGGAGGGAGCACCCTGTCCACTGTCCACCGGGGTGATCAAGCCTGGAAACCAGCCAGTTGTGCATCATTTCTGGGTCCCCAACCCACAGATGGGACTTCTACCCATGAGTCCACCAGTATACAGAAATCTGCCATTTCAGCCTGTTCCCAGTGGGACATCTCTTGGCAGCAGGAAAATAAAGGTGAGAATATTGTGAGGCGCTCAGACTTCCAGCCACTACATGATATTAGGTTTGAATCTCCTTCACTCTTGTAAATCTCCAGTAAAGGAGAGCCTACTGGACCAGGGTCTGTCTGCACGGTGTGAAGCAGGCCTCTCCCACCTGTTTGTCACTGGTCAAGGGGAGCTGTTGCTGGCCAGAGGGTCTCACAAGCCAAGAGGAGTGATGCAGCAGCTGCCCGATGTCCACTCTCTGGGAAGGATGGGGCAGAAATAAGAGGACAGAGAGGGGAGAAGTAGAGAGATTTCAGGAGAGGGAAAGGGACAAAGGTAAGGGGGAGAGTGTTGCCTGAATGAGGGTTCTGGGACCGCCAGCGACCAGGAAGGCAGACTTATCAAACGTGGTGACACTGAAAAGAGATCCAGGCGAGCACTTGTCACCCAGGGGGAAGCCGCATTCGGTGGTCCCTGGCAGTGCCCAGATCCTCTCCTGGGACAGGGACAGCTGTCCTTTCATTGTGTCCCCAAAAAGTATGTTACTGACCAGAGTTCGTGGCCTCCTTAGTCAATAGAAATTGATAAGAGGCTAGACAGGAAATTCCAGCAAGGCTTTATTGGGGCCCCTGCTGCAACAGGAAGGAGCGGAAACAAGTGACGGTTTCCCTTGCCTGCTTCCTGGAGGGCAGCAGGGGTGAGCTGGTTCCTTATATGGGGTGAGGGTAGCAGTGGGTCCGGGGTTGGCTTAGGTGGTCTGCCCACCTACCTGATGGCGCTGTGTGGGTTTTTGGTCTTTTCTGCATCTTGTTCATAATTTGCCCCAACTGCACATGCATGCAGTTATTTTTAGTCCTTTGTAGTTTCTCTGTACTTTGTTGCTTGAGGAGACATTTGTCCAGGTGCAGGCACTACAGCAAAAGGTCCCAGGTCCCAGCCTGTCTCAAGAATAGGTATTAAGTTGTTTGATGGTGTTGTGGGTGCTGTCGGTACTGCCCAGAACCAGGTTATGCGTATCCGCCCCGGTTTCGTGAGCATCGGCTGTTGAGCTGCCCTAGTTTGCAGAGAGCTGTCTGGCCAAGGGGTGCCCCTCACCCCGGAGATTATTTCCCTCACCCGTCCCCACCCCCACAAGCTCACAGCATGTAGCCACTGATGAGGGGATGCAGATGGTCTGTGTCCCTGTTCCCAGGTGGAACCAACTATGGTACTTATGGGATGGGGCTGAAGTTCCTGCCGAGACCACATTCTTGCTTAGCTTTCTTCCCTTGCTCTGCTCCCCTCACTCTTTTTCTTGAGAGCAGCTCCTCAAACTATTAATCTCCAGTCTCTGTCTTAGACTCTGCTTTTAGGGAATCTGACTTTCTGAGAGCAGTCCCTCAAACAACTAGAGTCTGCTTTTAGGAAATCTGACTTAAAGAATTTGTTGCAGTTGTTTTTGTCAGTCACTAAGTCATGTCTGACTCTTGTGACTGCATAGACTGTATGTGGCCCTCTGTCCATGGATTTCCCAGGCAAGAATACTGGAGCAGGTTGCCATTCCCTTCTCCAGGGGATCTTCCTGACCCAGGGATTGAACCTGAGTCTCCTGGATTGGCAGGTGAATTCTTTTACCGCTGAGGCGCCAAGGAAGCCTTAAGAAAGAATATTTGCTGAATAAACTAATGCAGACCCAAGATCTTCTTTGGGGAGTAGGAATTGACTGTGCATTTGCTTCAACTTTGGCCGCTTATATTTACATTTAGGAGGTAATTTAGGCAAAGAATCAACTGTATAGGTTTACAATTAGGATTATCTAATTGAGATGGATAAATACAGATTTTTCTGGAGGTAGGTATTTTATTATTAAGTATAGATCAGTTGTTTTGAAAAGCATGGTAGGACTATACGATTTAAAATGAGTTCTTTAAAAAAAAAAAGTCCTTTAGCTTTGAAGACTGATTTGTTCTGTCTCAGCTTGGAGCTACAATAGTCAGTAATGGATTCAGTTGCACAGTTGATCATTTTCCCTGAAGTGGTCATTTTCTCTTCTGTATGTTTCTTAAGGGACAGGGTCTATCTCATCTTGCTCATCTTTGCACAAAATATTGTGAATTTTTGATGTTCCCGTACCTTTGGATTTCGTTGAATCAGTCCCTCTAAAAATATTTTTCTTGATAATATGTTTAGAAGATTTCTTATTTTGGGGGATTTTTGTTAACTTCTGGGGATAAATTTATCCATGAGAATCATATCTGTGCTTTTAAAAAATTGTTGACTACATTCAACATGATAATTTACATATTTGCTGTAGAGAACTTGAGTTACTTTTTCTTCTCTATCATCATTTCTGTGATTTTCAAAGGCACATACCTCCCCAACCACAGAATTTCACAGAAAACAACCAGCCACACATTTTGAGGTGCAGATAGCTTGCTTTATTTTGTTGTTACTATCTCAAGGAGGTCCAACAATTATAACTAACAACTGAATTTAAACTTGCATGAAAAGAACTACATCAAATTGATATTTTGGGCAGTTAGTAATATTTTGTTGTTTTTAAATTTAACGACAGCTTTATTTTGTTCTTTATTTTTTGCTGTGGCTCATTGCTTAGTTGCCCCAGTTTCTGGTTTAAATTTAGAACTACCACACGAAGGCGTTGGCTGCACCCCTGAACCTCCAAGAGTTGACACTGCTCTGGCATAGGAATGCATGAATAACTTGGTTAACTGAGGGGATGGCCAGGTGATGTTACTTTTCCAAGCTACCCAGGCACTCTCTATGGTCAGAGACAGTGTGAAATGAGCGAACAAAGTGTTGGCCGTTACACTTTGTTCTGGTAATATTTAAGTCATGATAATTTTGAGTGTGACATCATCAGAGAAAACGTAAGACGTTAAAGTGTTGCTTACAGGAGGGTAAATGCAAACATCACCAATGCCTTACATTTCTGATTCCATAAGTATCGGTGCATATCAGGTGATGTGCACAGCATTTTTCGGTGGCTAGGACATCTTCAATGGGGAATTCCTCGACCCACTGAGGCATACTTAGACATCAACATTATGTTGAGGCACAAAGATTGATTAAGTGTTGAGCAGGGTATTCGTTCCATAAGAAACTTTCTCCTACCAACCGTTAGTTTCAATAGTTACAGTGTAAAATGTCATAAAATAAATGGTACAAAACTTTATAACCGTTGATTCGGCTATATACAGTATGTACATGTCACTAGAAAATGTGTAATCTTCTTAGGTCAACAATTATGAAAAGACTGAAATGTATGATTTTTGAACTTCGACTCATTTAGGTTGATACAAAACTACTCTTTTTTTTAAGTATTTACAGATCAGAAAGATAGAAAGATTAGTCCATGTGAATCATTTGGGAAAGGTTAAGAATGAGTCTGAGTGTGAGAGCACAGGCCCTCTTAAATGGATCGAATATTTATATTCACAGTAGCAGAGTCAGATCCAAATTCATTCCCTAAACTCAGGGTATACAGTCCACCATCTTGTTTCCGTACGTCCATAATGATCAGAGTTGTCAGGTCATCTGTGTTTTCAATATGGAATCGCCCTCGCTGTTCTTGATCGTGAATTGTTCTTCCACCACGAGACCATGTTATTTCTGGGGTAGGCTCACCCGTAAAAGCGCAGGCTACTGTTAAAACTTTTCCTTCATCAATGCTGATGTCAGAGGGAAGAGCTTCAATTTTAGGTGGAATTCCTTTATGGAACAACAACAACAACAAACGTTTAGAATCACTGAAAAGAAATAAAAACTTGCATTCTACTGAATTGTGTGTACTAAAGATTCTACCATGCTACTAGGCTTGTCTACCTCTACCAATAATTGGATTGCTCACCTCTTAGGCCTGCTTTAAGCATTCTACTAGTTGAACTTTCCAGTTGTGTCATACTAGATTTTCCCATAAAACTGCTGGAACTCATTTCTACAAAGGACTCTTGCATGGAGGACATGCTTTGGGCAGACATGCTTGCAAATTTCATTTCAGTCATGCTGCTAGCACTGCTGCTGCTGAAACTGCTGAAGGAGGCCTCCTGCTTAGAGGCAGACATTTGGACTGACTGAGACGAGAAGCTTCCTTGCAAGCTTGTGTCACCACTTGTCCTCAATACTACCTCTCTGGGAGGTTCTTCAACTAGAGCTGTGGAGCACAGCAGATACACAGTGAACATCAGTGACATCTGGTTAATTTGTGACATCTGACATTGACTTGCAGAAATGGAAACTTAGACACGCACACACAGAAACATAACCCAAACAATTTGCTGTGAAAGCATAAGCAGATACATACATACAGTTGTCAAGAGCTAGCCCAGTGTCTCCCAGAAACGAATCCTTATATTTCTATTATTACATTTCATGCAGGTGCTAGAATCACTAGGAAAAAAATGATTAATCATATAGAAAACAATTTTTATATTGTGCATTCTGAAAATACAAGTAACAGGACAGCTGGTAGCTTTGCTTTGAAAGTTAACTTATCCATATTTCTATCTAGCTGTAAAGAAACATTGGCTGTTAAGAATGAATTCACACAGGAAGCCTGTCTCTTACACGTGCCTTACGCAGGAAGCCTGTCTCTTACACATCCTCTTACACAGGAGCCTCTCTTAAAGAGGCTCCTGAGAGTTTGCTGTGCTCAGAAAGACAAAAGCAAAAAACAAAACCATACAATGGCCTTAAGCAAGTAAGGAAAGTGGTAAAGATATACTTACGAAGGACTGTTAAGGAAGCAGTAGCTGAACACTGGCCATGGAAATTTTTGGCCTTAATTGTATACTTCCCACTGTCACTTACTGATGCATTTCGGATTTCAAGAGAATATACATTTCTGGAGCGACTTACACTGATATTTGAAGAAATAGAAATCTAAAAAGAAGAGAAAAAATAAGTGTTTCTTTGAGCTCTTCAGGAGTAAAGTATTGAAAGTTCTCTTCAGTAACATTCATAATTAAACTTACTGGCAGGTTGTTTTTAAACCATTCGATTTCAGGCGATGGCTCACCACTGATTTCACAAGAAAAGAGAACGTTTTGTCCTTCATTAACATTTTGAGATCTGGGCTGTGAGATGAAGGCTGGAGCATCTGAGAGTTCTTTGCTTAGGGTCAGATCATACTGACACTTAATGATGCCTTGGCTGGTTTTGCCGATGCAGGTGAGGATCCCTTCATCTTTGTGACCAGCCTGTCTGATGGTCAGGGTCTGGTCGCTGCCTGAGATGCCGTATCTATACTCATCAGAATTGCTGAGCTCCACCCCATTCAGTACCCATTTCACATCAGTGGCACCAGCAATGTTGGCTTTCAAAGTCACTTTCTGACCAGCAGTTATACTCATCTGAGTGGAAAATGCTTTGATCTCAGCATGAGTTCGGATTTCTTCCGATGCCTGTGATGTTTTAGTGATTTCCTCATGGACAACAGATTTTTCCAGGGAGGCGGCTTCTGATTTCTTGACTTTTTCGGAAATCAGAACTGTGGAAGCTTCCTCCTTGAGGGCTAGCTTTTCGTGAGATTTTACCTCTGATGTCTTGATTTCTTCAGAAATGAGGGCTTTCTTGGAAATTTCCTCTTGGACAGATGCCTTCTTCTGGGATGTAATTTCGGAGGTCTTTTGTGCAGATACTTTCTGTATCTCAGTGTCTTCTACAACTGAAAAAGAAAGCTCCGTAAAGCAAATTGAATGGAAAAGTGGTCCTACCCTTTTGTCTTGTGGATTCTGCAAGTAATACACAAAGAAAAAATACTGACTTATGCATGCAGTGTAGGTAATACTTGATACTTTCTCAGCCCCGATCTTGGAAAGTTGTCATGCGTGACTTTCGAGGTCAGTGTAATGATTATTTAAACTAAACTAAATTGAAGAATGAATTCTGTGGCTTAAGGGAAAAAGTTTTGAAAGGAATAGTTAAAGGATCTAGGAGATGGATGGATTTAGGAGATTTTGATTGATTAAAACAATTTAATTATGTTTTAGAAGATTCAGATGAAGGCAAACTCATTTTAATCGGGAGAACTGATACAGCTTTGGACTGTATCATTAACTTTCCACTGCTTTGGAAAATTAGCAAGAGCGAAGTTTTAAGGAAGAAGTACCATTTGGTATATTCACCTGACTATTCATTCTTAAACATTACAGGGAGCAGGAATCTTACATAATATCTGGGACTCTTATATAACACTGCATACAATTATGCACTTAATAAATATAAATTATATCCTAACTTCAAATATGGGTATTTGTACATTTGTGTACAAATGGTATTCTGTAACTTGGTAAAACAGTTTTTATTTTAATACTTTGTGTGTGTGTAAGCAAGCATGTTTAGAAATGTCTCCTTAATAGAGTTTTCTGAAAACTGTTGGTAAGAATAAAAGCCAACTTACCTTTTATTGTTAATTTGCAGCTAGAGGACACAGATCCAGCTGAGTTTGTTATTGTACAGGTATAAAGACCACTGTCAGAAGTATCGGTCTTATGAATTTCTAGGAAGAATGCTCCTTTGTCTTCAGAGAGTTTGTATTTACCTCCTTGTGATATAACCTGTGGAACGCAAGTGATTTGAATTTTAAAAAGTTGAGTTACTCTTAAACTTTCTTTGGGAGTTGGGAAAAAAGGAACAGGGTTAGTTTTCTTTGTTTTTTTTTTTTAGAAAATAAGGTCATTTAAGAACCAGTTACCTTTCCATCCTTTGTCCAAATGACAGTCGGCTGGGGTTCTCCAGTAACTTTAACTGCAAATTTAGCAACACCGTCTGAAGAAACAGTGGTATCCTGCAGACCAGTAACAATTACTGGTTTTGTGGAAATTGGCGCAGGAGCTTTGGGTTCAGTTTTCTTGGTTTCTGTTGGCTCAGCAGTTTTTGGAGCTGCTTTCTTGGTTTCTGTTGGCTCAGCAGTTTTTGGAGCTGCTTTCTTGGTTTCTGTTGGCTCAGCAGTTTTTGGAGCTGCTTTCTTGGTTTCTGTTGGCTCAGCAGTTTTTGGAGCTGCTTTCTTGGTTTCTGTTGGCTCAGCAGTTTTTGGAGCTGCTTTCTTGGTTTCTGTTGGCTCAGCAGTTTTTGGAGCTGCTTTCTTGGTTTCTGTTGGCTCAGCAGTTTTTGGAGCTGCTTTCTTGGTTTCTGTTGGCTCAGCAGTTTTTGGAGCTGCTTTCTTGGTTTCTGTTGGCTCAGCAGTTTTTGGAGCTGCTTTCTTGGTTTCTGTTGGCTCAGCAGTTTTTGGAGCTGCTTTCTTGGTTTCTGTTGGCTCAGCAGTTTTTGGAGCTGCTTTCTTGGTTTCTGATATGCTTGACACCTGCTCATGGATACTCTTAAAGGCTTGTCCCACAAATTGGAAGTTAGTTTTGGAAGTTCCACCTTCACCAGAAACCTCACAAACATATTCTCCACGATCAGATTCGGCGAGGTTGAGGATTTTGAGCTCATAGGTGCCATCTGCAGAATAGTGAAACTGGAAATGCCCGTTTTCCTTCAGTCTCCTGCCGTCTTTGTACCAGGTGACCTCTTTTGCACATAATGCACTGCTTTCAACCACACAGGTCAGCTTGGCTATGTCTTTAGAGGCTTCTGCCTTCAAGGACTGAATTATCTTAGGTGGGGCAGCGACTGGCTTCTGCTGAACCTTCTCTGTTGGTGTGGGTTTTGTCTCTGTGGGCGGTACAGCTTTGGGGTGAGGAGTCACTGGTTCTGGGGATTTCACTCGTTTTGGAGACTTGGCTCCTTCTGGGGATTTTACCCGAGGCTCCGGGGATTTGACTCTCGGTGGTGATGTCACAGCCTTTTCAGTAACCCTGGCCTTCTGAACAGTCAGAGTAAACTGCGCCTCTTGCCTCCCGTCGCTGTTCTCCACCACCACACTGTAGTTGCCCTCATCTGAAGCCTGGACTGAAGAGATCTCAAAAGTTGACTTGTACTTTGAGGTGGCCACTTGGTGGCGGGCAGAAGTGCTTATGACTTGTCCCCCACGCAGCCATGTCACCGTTGGTACCGGCTCACCATCTGTATCGCAAGAGAACCTTGCAGACTCACCTTCATAGACAGTTATGGACCTTGGCTTTGTGAGGATTCTTGCTGCCAGAGTCGTCTTAATCTTTCTGTGTGTGGACTTTTCTTCCAGCGACTTTTCTTCGATTGCAGCACTTTTCATTTCTGCGGATGCATGGTGTTCATAGGAGGAGAGACTCTCCCGGGTCTCCGTCATCAATGATTTCATTTCCCTGACGGAAGAGGAAGCTTCCATCTCAGATGTTTTCTTAAAGGACGAAACTGCATATGCCTCTGTTCTTGTCAGCTCAGGGAAGACAGATCGGGGAACCTGTTCGTCTCTGCGCTGGGAAGCATAGGTAGTGTAATCCCCTCCTGTGACGTCCAAGGTCGCATAGTCGGAAGCCTCACCTTTGTAGTTGGTGCACACAGCACGGTATGTTCCACTGTCATCAATATGACAGTCCAGAATTTCTAGGGTCAGGACCCCACTGGTGTTGGTGTAATGAATCTTACTGCTCTCTTGGAGTTCTACACCATTGTGGTACCATTTGACCTCAGCAGTTGGCTTTGACTGAACGTTTAAGATAAAACGTGTATTTTGGCCGCAGGGAACCCGGTGGGAACGCATCCTCAGCGTGATTCGAGGCGCGTGGTCAAGTGTAAAAGGCTGCTGACTCAAAACCTCATACTTCCTTTCCGATGTCTTTTGAGTCTTTAGAGCAGCTTTCATGGACTCATACCTGGAAAAGATATCAAATCTTGCCGACCTCTCAAATCTTGACAGTGATCGCTCACTAGACACAGGGCTGGGGGAACGTGGACGAGTCCTCTCTGGGGTAGGAGACCTTCTTTCTACATCTTCTTCTTCTTCTTCTTCTTCATCTTCATATTCCTCAGCTGGCCGTGGCCGCGGCCGGATCAGCTCAGACACGGGCCTCATCAACTCGATGTAGGTGGGAGACAGTGAGCGCCGGCGTCTCAGCAGCCTGGACACCGAGGAGGACGTCTCTCTCTGCGCGTGTTTGGAGATCTCATATTCTTCCTCGATTTCCGTTATTTCGGTCACTTCTCTCTGGCGTCTTGATTTCTTTCTAGACTTCGCCTCCTTCGACAGGTGGTCCAGCTCGCTCTTGTATTCCAAGAGGCGCTGGGTGGTGGTGGCGGGCCGAAGCAGCTCGTGGTCCTCTCTCTCGGCCATGATCCTCTGCCGCTGATGGGCCTGCCTGTGCGAGGCGCGGGCGTGCCGCTCCCGCAGCTCTGCGTAGCTTGTGCTGGTCTCTTCCTTGGTTGGGATGTGATAGGTTGAGTATCTGAAGTCTCTTCTTGCTTCCTCCACCTTGACGTGAGCTTGTGGGGAAGAATAACGCAGACTCGAAAGCTCAAAACGGGGAGGGCTCCGGCTTGGGGGTGAGGCTGAAAAACCCAGTTCCAGCTCTTCTTCAAGACGCAGCCTCTCTTCCTCTGTTCTCTTCATCGCCAGGTAGTCGTCAATGGGCAGGAGTAATTCTTCGTCGGAGATGTCACCAAGAGAACGTCTCCTGGGTCTGTAATAATAGTAGTAATCCGGAGAAGGTGTGCGCCGGCGGGCTGGTCTCACCATTTCAAGGTCATCTTGGGACAGTTTGGGAATCCGCCACTTAGGTCTGTATTGATCGGTGATGCGCGGGAGAGGCATCACGTAGAACTGCTCCCATCTTGAAAGGCGGATGCGCTTGGGCCTCTTCTGAACAACTCTGTCAATCTTCCCAGGCATTTCAAATTGATCCCGTATCTTCTTATACCACTTCATGTCAGACATGGGCACGAACTGCTTAATGTGTTGGTCTTCTTCTATGGTGGTCTGTTTGTACTTGCGTGGCTCTGGTACTTCGTAAGGCATGCGGAGTTTCCTCTCCTCCTTCTTTTCTTCCGTCTCAAGTCGGTATTCCCCTTTCACGGTCTTGGTGCTGACAGCTGGTTTGTAGAGGATGGCAGCTTCTCTCAGCGCCTCCTGGGCGACCTGCGTCAGCGGCACCGCCTCAGTGCCAGAAAGAATTTCAGCCATTCTCAGGGTCTTGTCAATCTGCCTCTGCACATGTCGTTCGTGCTCCTCTTTTGTCTTGAATTCCTGTTTGACATACCTCAGGCGTTCCACTTGTAGGTGGGCCTGGCAGCTGCTGGATCCAGCTGTATTTGTGGCTGTCACCCTGTAATAACCGGTGTCTTCTGGCAAAGTATCCCTGATGTGAAGAGCATAATAATCCAAGCCTTCGTGGATAATTTCAATGTTAGGCCCAAGGGACAGTGGCCGACCATCTTTCTCCCATTTTAACGTCGGTGGGGGGATGCCAGACACTCTGATCTCAAAGCAGACACTTTGGCCTTCTTGGCATTCTGCGTTTGCCAGTAGCCGTTTGAACATGGGTCTGAGGGTCGTATCTGATGGAGGTGGGTGTGGAGTTACAGTCAGCTTTGCTTTGCAGCTGTCCTCACCGTACTTGTTCCTTGCCACAACGGTATATTCGGCATCATCATCCATAGTTACGCTGTTGATTGTTAATTGGTAAAGACCTTTGTCCGACTCAAATATGTACTTCCTGTCATCATCACCTGGTTTGATTTTCTGACCTGATTTGTACCACGTTACTCGAGGCTCTGGGTGGACAGTTATGGTTACACCAAACCGGACATTTTCACCCACATAAGCTGTCTTGTTATAGAGAGGCAGGGTGAATTCAGGTGGTCTTTCCAGGAGTCTCATGGCATCTGTTCTGCGCTTAAGTTTCTTCACAGTTCTACGGCAATAATAGTCGTAAACTTCTCTCACACCTTTGACAAAGAGCTCTGCATAAGAACTGTCTTCACCATAGTCATTGACTACTTTGCATCTGTAGGTACCATCATCAAATTTGGTGATGTCTTTGACATACATGGTGGCCACTCCATCTTCATATGTGATTTCATATTTCTCACTGTTCTCCAGCTGTCTGACACCGAAGTACCAAGTCACCTGGGTCGACTGATCGTAATTTTCAATTCTGCATACATATTTGACATAGCCTCCTTCTTCTCCAACTGCATGCATTATCTGCCCAGAAACGGGGCCAATTTCAATGGATGCCACTTTAACTTTAGCAATGCTCACTCCCTTCTGAGATCGAATTGCACCACCACAGGAGATCCGGGCTGCAGACACAACCATGTTGAGGTCTTTTTTGACTAGGGTGTGGTAGTAGCGTCGGTGTTTCAATGTCCTGATCACTTTAGTACTGACTCTTTCTGTCTTCTGCTTCAGCCACGGGTGCTGAAGGGCCTCAGATGCTGTCATGCGAGATTTTCTCTCTTTCACTAATAGCCGGTCAACAAAGTCCATGGCTTCGAGGCTGATCTCTTGGAATGCTTCTTCATCAAAGGTGTATTCAGCATTCATGATGTTCTCAATGATCTGCTGGTTAGTTTCAGCCAGGAATGGATTGATACCACTCAACAGCACGTACACCAGTGTTCCAAGAGACCACATGTCCGTGGCTGTGCTGACAACATCATGCTGGTGGACCTCAGGTGCATAGTATTCAGGGGCAGTGAACTGAAGCCTAAAGTTGTCCCCTGGCTTCAGCTGACGGGCTTGACCAAATTCTATGATTTTAATGGTGGAGCTCCTTCTTGTTTGGTAAATGATGTTGTCTGGTCTAATGTCAAAGTGTCCAATATTATGGCTGTGTAAGAACTCAAGTGCTTCGCACACCTGGCGAACATAGCTTACGATTTCTCTCTCATTAAGTTCAAAAGCACTTGTGTTAATGCGCTCAAATATGTCAAGTCCTGATATGAACTCAAAGATCATAACTAATTCTTCCATGCTTTCAAATGATTCATGGAGGTATAACATGTTTCGGTGCCTAGCTATATTTAGAATGGAAATTTCTTTCTTTACCAAAACTTGATCAGTCCCTTTGACCTTCACAAATTTGGCCATGTATGTCTTCTTTGAGGATGTTTCAACACAACGATGGACAATTCCAAACTGACCACGCCCAAGATCTTCAGCAATCATATATTTCTCATAAAGCTCCTTGGTTGAAGAGTGAGAAGCTTTGGTCATAGAAACTTCCCTGGTTTCGTCTACCTCTTCATCATAGTTCATAGCCCTGGTCTTGTCTTCTTTGGTTACTGTTGGTTCTGAAGGCTCAGAAGGTTTGCTTAGGCCAAATTTATTCTCTGCTATTATACGGAACTGGTAACTTGTTTTTCCAAATAAGTTGATCACGGTATAACGTGTTTCTCGGGCCTGTCCTACCCGGATCCATCTTTCTGCGGTGGTTGCACACTTTTCAACAATGTAGTTGGTGACTTTGCTGCCACCATCAGAAGCTGGCTCAGTCCACGTTAAGTTCACAGAATCTCGTGACACGTCACTAACTTTGACTCCTCTGGGTGGGTCGGGAACATCAGCCACATCCAGTTCAACTGTCTTCTGATCGATTCCAAATCTGTTCTTAGCACAGACCACATAGAAGCCAGCATCTTTTCTCTCCACTCCATTGGGGAAAACGAGTGATGTGAAGGACCTTGTGACAATAACTTGGTAGTGGCCATTGTTGTCGATGAGATCTTGTCCTTTCTGCCAGGTGATCACTGGATCTGGTTTGCCACTGAATGGGATCTTGATGCTGATTACCTCACCTCGGAGAGCGTGGACTGCTCCCATGCCTTCAAGATTTTTAGGCAAGTGTATCTTGGCTGGAACTGTATCAGAACAAAAGAAGGAAGAATATAATTTAGCAACACTCAAAACTATATAAGAGCGCCCCCCCCCCATTAATAATATGTAATCTTGCACCAAGATGATGTCTACTGATATGTTTTTACCTTCTACTTCCAAGGAGGCAGTGCCAGACACAGACCCTCCTTGGTTGGTAGCTCTGACTTGGTAAACGGTGGCATCATCATCTGTGACACTTGCAATGATGAGCTGGTGGTAGCCACCCTTAAACTCTTGAATCCTGTACTTTAATCCATCCGCGATGATTTCTTTGCCTTGTCTGTACCATTTCACAATTGGTTTCGGATGACCAGTCACTTTGCAGACCAAAGTAGCATTGCTCTGATATCTGACATTTAGATTTCTCAGTTCCTCTTTAAAGTGTGGTGCCTGAATTGGGACATCAGATTTGGGAGTGACAGGTTCTGATATCTCACTCCATTCGCTCTCCCCACCTAGGTTTTCACATTTCACACGGAACTCATATTCAAGACCTTCAATAAGGTTTTGCACTGAAAAGACGGTTTCTCGAATTTCATCTGTCGTCACAGCAATCCACTTGTTCTGCTTCTTCTCACGCTTCTCAAGGTAGTAATTTCTAATCTTTGCACCTCCATCGCTGGCAGGTGGCTTCCAGGCCACAACACAAGAATCTTTTGTGACAGCAGTAATAGTTGGTTTGCCAGGGGCACCTGGCTTTTCTGTTTAAAACAAAGAAAAAGCATTTGCCTCGTCAGATGAAACAGACAGCTCTATGAAGAGCTTATTTAAAAAAAAAAAATGTTACGAACCCAAAGTTCTACTAATGATAGCTAATCCAGAAAAATGAAATTGGTTACTTTATGCCAAGAAACTTATCAAAACAGAAAGTTCCTTTTTAAAGAAAAAGGGGAGAGGGTATATATACCCTTTTAGATCAGCGAAATTCAAGTGACATAAAAGACACTTGTACTTTAGCTGAATCTTTGCTGTCTCCTTTCAAAAGTCATTTCTGTTAAAAAAAAAAAAAAGTTTTACATACAGATGGAATTTTGCTATAGGAAGACTGTCTGTAGAGGTTGTACTCACCAAATGGACTCTTAATGATCACAACTGAGGAGACTTCTAGAGGTTCACTGATGCCAAACATGTTCTGAGCCGAAACCCGGAAGTAATACCCAGCATTTTCTGTGAGGTTCACAATTCTACAGGTTGTCACTGAGATGGCTGAAGACACCAATTGCCATTCAGCCCCTTCCTTGGCCTCACATTTCTCCACCACATAATTGGTGATCCAGGAGCCTCCGTCATCTGCAGGTGGTTTCCAGCTGATCACCACAGAGTTCTTCAATAGAGCTTCAATCACAATTGGTCCTGTAGGTTTGTCTGGTTTATCTGTTGGGGGAAAATACAATTGTAGTGGTCTCTATCGTGTGCCTCCCAAGACCTTTTTTTTTTTTAAAGAAGAAAAACCACTGAAAAGGAAAACAAAATACCTTGTATTTCCACATCAAGCATGGTATCGACCGTTCCGAGGACATTGCTGAGCTGAACTTTGTATTTCCCAGCATGAGTCTTACGCTGGACATTCTTCATGACAAGATGGGTATAGTGCTCTGTGTTTTCTATAGTAATGTTTTCTGAGTTTTGCAAGAGTTTCTGGCCACGGAACCAAGTGATGGCAGGTACTGGCCGGCCAATGTACATGACATGAATTCGAAGTGTTGAACCCACAGCACCGTAATACTTCTCTTTCAGTGGGTAACCAGGATGGAACTGTGGGGTTGCTTGCAGGAGAAGCTTACTGCTGGATTCTACTTCTCCAACCTCGTTGGTAGCTACACAGGTATAAACACCTTCATCTTCCTGTTCCTCCGTCATTACTGTTAGAGTATGTGTGCGTCCATCTGAAGACATTTTGTACTTGCGGCTTTGTACGAGCTCCTTACCAAATCGGAACCACTTAATGTCAGGCAGAGGCCTTCCGACAATCTGGCATGAGAGTTGAGCAGCTTCGCCCAGTTTAGTGGTAACATCCTTCATTTCTTTGCGTACTCCTGGGGCTTCTCCAGCTAAAGGGTATGAAAGTGCATAATATTAGTGTATTATTGTCACTACTGGATCTATAATCCACTGTCCTTGTATATCGGGAATGAATTCATCGTACTGATTGATACTCTTATTAGACACCATGATTTACACGAGTCTAATTCTTAAGTCTTCACAGTGATTGGAGGATCATCTGGAAAGTAGAGATTCAATGAGGATATCATATTATTATGTAGAGTGACTTTTTTATGATTGGGAGGCATTAACTATGTATGGGGTTTGGGGAAAATGTGAGTTCTCTATAAACCGTTGTATCTTTGCCCTTAGGTTCAGTGAAGGGGGGTACATTTGTTGACACTTTGTCTTATTAGGAGTATTAAAATCCATTGTATTCATGGGAGAAATTGCTCTAGGCATGTGCTCAGTTCAGTGCATCTAACGGTTTACTGCTGAGGCTTTGTGCTTGGAATCACTTCCTCTAGAACATATCAACTGCTCCCTTTGTGCACATATGCCAAACAGTTCTTTCTTTCCAAACACTTGCTCTCTAATAAAGCTTTCTGGAGACCTACTTAGTATAGAGGAAGAATTAACCTTTACATGTTGCTTAGTTTGTAAATGAAAGCAGAGAACTAACGGCTACTTACACGTTAGTTTGGTCTTTACAGACATAGCAGTTCGTCGAGGTCTGCTCAGCCCCGTCTCATTCTCAGCGAAAACCCTGAATTCATACTCTGTAGCTTCCAGCAACCCTCCTATTGTGAACTGCCTGTCTTTGATGCGGTCCTTACTGCTCTTCTTCCAGGCACTGTCTCCAGATTGTCTGTATTCAACCCAGTATCCAAGGATTTCTTTGCCACCATCACATTCAGGTTTCTCCCACTGCAGAGTGACGCTGTCTTTGGATATTGAAAGAATCTCGAGTTCTCCAGGTTGGCTTGGCTTATCTGAAATATTTGAAAACAGTTGTAAAGGAAAGAGAGCAAAGATGGCTTGACTCTGTGATTCTAGCCCCTTCAGAAATTCTTTCCTTACCAAATGGATCTTTGCAAACAACTGGTTCAGATGCAGGGCTGGTCTCGCTTAGGCCAACGTCGTTCTGTGCAATGATGCGGAACTGATACTCGGCATCGGGAACAAGCCCGGTGACGGTGTACATTGTGGTGGTGATCTGAGTCTTGTTGTGTCTGACCCACTTGTCAGTTGAGGTCTCCTTGCGTTCAATATAGTAGCCCGTGACCCGAGAACCACCATCATCTTTGGGCCGGGACCAGGACAGGCTGACGGAACTCTTGGTCACATCGAGTATTTCTGGAGGATTGCTTGGAGGCTCGGGAGGGTCTAGGAATGTAAGTGGGAAACACACATGTTAGCGTACAGTTCCAACTCTTGTAAGCTGGTGATTTTCATTTTGAAACAAAAGAGTACTGAGAGGAAGTTTACAGTGTTGTGGTTGGAAGAGCACTTACTCAGTGGTGTTTTTGGTATGACGGGTTCCTCCGATTTCAAGGGTTTGCTTATTCCAAACTGGTTTTCTGCTGAAACACGGAAATGGTATTCCACATTTTCTTTGAGGCCTTTTACCACCAGAGATGTACCTCGGACTCTGGAGTCAATGGTGTACCAGGCGGATTTAGGCACTTCGCGTCTCTCCAGGATGTACCCCAAGATATCGGCACCACCGTCATCGGCAGGGGGCCTCCAGCTGACCCTCACAGAGCGAGCTTGTATGTCGTCATATTCAAGTGGCCCTTCTGGAGTGTTGGGATTTCCTATCACCCTGACCTTGATGTAGACAGCCTTCTTGCCACATTTGTTTTCCAGAACCAGGTCATAAGTGCCAGAGTCATCCCTGTCTGCTTCTTTGATTACAAGCTCAGTGTGAGTTTCAGAGGTTGCGATCATGGCACGCTTACTAATGTCTTGGCCTTCCTTGGTCCATTTACATATTGGGAATGGTTTTCCTTTGATCGGTATGGTAAGTCTGATGACTCCACCTTGTCTTACTAAGATACCTTCCTGGTATCTTTCATCAAGTTCATAGTCAGGATATTCTGGGGAGAAAGGTAAGGTTACAATTAGCATTTTGGGACACAGGCATAGGAAATAAGTCTAAA
This sequence comes from Bison bison bison, assembly GCF_000754665.1. Lineage (NCBI taxonomy): Eukaryota > Metazoa > Chordata > Mammalia > Artiodactyla > Bovidae > Bison > Bison bison. Next base: position 2,320,881 of record NW_011495022.1, on the reverse strand, counting down.
GGCAAATATAGCAGAAAGGAAGTGATCCCATCTCTTACCAAGCATTTCTGTGACTTTGACTGTTCCTGGTACCTCAGCAGGCTCCCCAGGTCCACCAGCGTTGCAGGCTAGGACACGGAATCTGTATTCGGCGCCCTGAGGTAGGTGTGTGAGAGTATACTCCCGAATTTTGGTTGGGGTGGTGTTGCATTTGGTCCATTCATGTTGATCGACCTTTTGCATTTCGATCAAGTAGCCCGTGACTTTAGATCCTCCTTCATCTTCTGGTACGCTCCAGGCCAGGGAGACTGATGTCCTTGTTGTGTCGGTAACTCTTGGATTTTGTGGCTTTCCTGGAGGAGCTGGAAAATAAGAGTAACAACATACTTGTTAAAAGTTTCTGCAAAGTTGAAAATCAGATGCTAAAAACCTAATGATTTCAGTGAATTGTGGAGACGTGGAATGTAACATTAGGATATTTTTCGTTTTGTAAATATTTAATTCATTTTATAAGTTAAAACTACTTTAAACTCTTGCTTTTTCCTTTGTCTTATATGTGCTTAGTTTATGACCACTAATTCTATCTTACATTTAATATCAGTTTTTAAACTGCTTCGAGAAATACTAACTTGCTTAAAAATTTTAACTGTGATACAGGGTGTCTATCATGAGTTCTATTTTAAAGAGGGAGAAGTAGATTCAAGAGAAGAATATAAGAAGTTACTTTCCCAACACTGCTAAGGGTTGGGAGTGGGGAGAGGATTGACGACAAAGGACACAAATGAACTTTTTGGGCTGATGGAAATATTCTATATTTTGATTGTGGTGGTGGTTATACAACCATACATTTCCCCAAACTCACAGAATTCTCTATTTCAGGAAGGTGAATAACTATATTAAATTATATCTCACTGAACTTTTATATAAAAGGTATTTACCGATTGGATCCATGGCCACAGTGGGTTTGGAAGGACGGCTTGGTTTTCCAGTTCCTCTCACATTGACGGCTGTGACACGGTGCTCATATTCTAAGCCCTCAATAAGGCCAGTGGAACGGTATCGTGTCATTGTCACTGGCACTTTATTTACGCGGACCCATCGATCTGCTCTCACTTCTTTGCGTTCCACGATGTATCCAGTCACTTGGGAGCCACCGTCATCTTCTGGTGGGTACCAAGTAAGTGTCATGCCCTCACGGGAGACATCAAATATCTGTAATGTTTCTGGAGGTCCAGGAATGTCTGCAGCAAGATGGAGGTAAACACACCATGCACCATGAATAAATTAAAGACTCATACATTGTGTGTCTCGTATATACCATTTTAAAAAGGTATGTAAGACTCTTATGACTATTTTTCTAGTGTTTTCATTTTTGTACCTTTCTTGCTGTTCCTCATTTTCTTCAATTTCATAAACATTTATTAAACGTGTATTCTGTATTTTTTCCTCACTGTAACAGCCAGTCTTCCCTCCCTCCTTCCTCTCCTTCTACCCATCCTTTCCTAACTCCTTCCTCTCTTTCTTTCATACAAAAACAAAACAAAAACCTTAACCATGTTGAAAACCCCTCCAAGAAAAGGAGGCATAGAAACCTTAGAACGACCCTGGGATTAATTTTGGACCTCTTTTTACTTACATAAGGGCATATTAAAAACAAATTCCTTCTTGTTAACATTTAGAGGTGAGGAGAATGGCAGAAGGGCCCAGGACTTACTGATGCTGCTGCGACATTCTATGACTTCAGACTGCAAGTAGGAGCCAATCCCAAAGCGGTTTGTCGCAGCCACTCGGAACACATACTCGTTTCCTTCAATGAGTCTGGTAAACTTAAATGTTGATCTGGTCACTGACTCAGACACAGGCAGCCATCCAGGGCGGTGGGCATCACGTTGTTCTACCACATAGCCACTCAGCGGAGCGCCACCGTCCAGTTCGGGCGGTCCCCAGGAAATGGTCACTGAAGTAGCATCAATTTCATCAACCTTGATAGGCCCAGACGGTGGACCAGGCTTGTCTACAAAAGAAAAGGAAATTCCAGATGTTAATTTTCACTTCAAATCAAAATTGGGTGACTGAGCATCAACAATTTGCTTGTGCCTTTTCCCATGTCCCTACCGAGAATGATGACTTTAATGGTCTCTGATGTAGTTCCGGTCACATTCTTCAGTTCAAGTACATAGTCTCCAGTATCTTTGATAGTGGTTTCCCGGATGGTTAATTTAGCTACCTTAGTATGAGTTTCAACTGTGACACGCTCTGATTCTCTTAGTTTAGAACCAGCGAAGAACCAGGAAGCAGCAGGAGGTGGGCGGCCAGCGATTGGTATTACCAGCTCTACCGGTCTGCCAGCTGGGACATGGATGGTCTTTTGAGGCATTGTAGAAAGATCAATTGTTGGCAACACTATGAGAAAGAAAGTAGGAATTTATTCTTAAGTATAATTTCTAATGACAGGACGTAATGAATTCTGAATGTTTCCTTCATTTTGCTTTACTATTACTGTTATCTTGGTGTTTTGGTACATACCTCTGAGGTCTTGTACAGTCACGGCTGTGACAATCTCTCTTGGTTCTGACACACCTTTCTCGTTTTGTGCCCTTACTCTAAATAAGTACTGTTCACCTTCGTTTAAGGAAATAACAGTGTGCTCTAGGACTGTGGGTTTTAAGGTGACAACCTTCATCCATCTCTCAGTGCCAGCTCTGCAGGCCTCAAGAACATAGCCAGTGAGTCGGCTCCCACCGTCATAGAGTGGTTTCTCCCAGGCAAGGGTAACAGTGGATTTGGTGACATCGACCACTTCTAGCTTCGTAGGCACCAAAGGCACTTCTGAGACCAGAACTGCATCAGATGTTTCACAAGGTTCTCCAATGCCATAAATATTTTCTGGCAACACCCTGAAATAGTACATGGCTCCTTCTATAAGTCCAGAAATCCTGTACAGTGTCTTGCTGCATTTGGTAGTTACTGTTTTGAATGCTCTCATGGCAGCTTCACGCTTTTCAATAATATAGTTGTTGACAGGTGCTCCACCATCAATTGTGGGAACTTCCCAAGTGATGGTCACAGAATCTCTTGATACTTCCTTAACTTTCACTGAAGGACAGGGGCCAGGAGTATCTAAAAAAACAGAGAACGAAGGATGCATACTTCTTATTTGACAGATTAGTTGATAGATTTTTGGGGGAAAGGGGTTAGGAAAATATACTTAACATAGTCCCTTCTAGAGAGGTGATCAATCAGAAGTCAAGGTGTTTGTTTTTAAAGAACCTACTCATTGCATAGTATTAAGACCAATACTTACCGTATACTTTAACAAGGACAGTTGCTGATTTCTTGCCAGATTGGTTTTCGGCTTCAATGGTGTATTTTCCAGCATCGTACCGGTTAACTTTGTCCACAATAAGCAAAGAATAACTCTCAGTGGTGTCGATAATCGCCCGACTTGCAAGGTCAATGCCCTTTTTGCTCCATGTGATGACGGGTGGTGGTCTTCCAGATACAGACACCATCAGCCGTAGTGAGGCCCCAGCTCTGATGGTCACGGTCTTCTTTAAATCATCTGCAAGCTCCAGATCTGGTATTTCTGGAAAGTAAATGTCAAAGCTTAATTAATTTATGAACAAGTGTGATGAGAAAAATAATTCACCTAAAACCTTGAATTATAAATACCCAGTCTTTCCACAGGCTCAATTTCTGCAGTTGACTCGCTGTATTCGCTCATGCCCTTTACGTTCACAGCAGCAACTCTGAAGGAGTATTTCTGGCCCATTTTAAGGTCTGTCACAGTGAATTCATTGTTTCTTATTGTGGCGTTGGTATGCACTCGGTACCACTGATCAGTGTCCTTCTCTTGCATTTCAAGAACGTATCCTATGATGTCAGTGCCACCGTCATACATGGGCTTGGTCCAGGCTAAACTGATGCTGTGTTTGGTGGTATCCACAACTCGTGGAGCAGAAGGTGGTCCAGGGGTGTCTGTAGAAAGAAGGATATTATACAAATAAGGAAGCTTTGAGATTTGTATTTTTGATTTGTAAGATTCACTCAGGCATTGCTGTTCTTTGTCTACACTCACTGAGATGTTCTTTGTAACTAAGGTCTTCTGATATTGCAAGATGGCACTGTGTTCTGGAGTTACTATTTTTATTATTTTAAGAGTTAAAAACTTCTTTAGAAAGGCAGATGTTTCTCCCTGGCCACCTTGGCTAGATACACTGTGTCCTGCTAAGTTCATTGCTTACAGTACCCATTCTCAGGAACTTTTTTTTCCTCTTTTTGGCTGTGCCCAGTGGCATATAGGCAGAGAAGGCAATGGCAAGCCACTCCAGTACTCTTGCCTGGAAAACCCCATGGATGGAGGAGCCTGGTGGGCTGCAGTTGGGGTTGCTACAAGTTGGACGCCACTGAGTGACTTCACTTTCACTTTCATGCACTGGAGAAGGAAGTGGCAACCTGCTCCAGTGTTCTTGCCTGGAGAATCCCAGGGACGGGGGAGCCTGGTGGGCTGCCGTCTATGGGGTTGCACAGAGTCGGACACAACTGAAGCGACTTAGCAGCAGCAGCAGCAGTGGCATATAGGAACCTAGTTCTCCAACCAGGGATTGAACCTGTGCCCCCTGCAGTGGAAGCACAGAATTTCAACCACTGGACCACTGGGGAAGTCCCAGGGACCTTTCTTTAGTAGCTCAGCTTTCAACAAGGTCAATATTCTTGTCACCTCTACATTTCCAGTAAGTACAGGAATAAATATCTTCTACTTCCTCTGAGTCCATTCCAGTGATTTATTCCTTTTAGTTCTTAGGCTTAAACTTTGTACAAGGATTTGCCAACTTATTTTTGAGGCTCTTGTGACAATTATTTTGTTAGGTACTTATTAAGAAAGTAGAAACTTTCTGTTCTGCTAAGCCTCTTAAAGGAGACATTGTCCTTTTTTTTCTCTTCAGTAGTTATTACCATTACAACAAAATTACCTCCATCCTTAGGAAGATTTGAAAAAGACATCCCTTTCATATTGGTAGTAGGAAAAACAAATTTTTTTTCACAGATTAGAAAATAACAGCAACAATTTCCAGCAACGTAACTGCTAACTTATCAACAGAAGTACTTGTTGAAATATTTTCTGTCTTAGGCTGTAAAGTCCTTCTAATAAGCATATGCCTTTCTAGGCCAGTCATAACTTCTACGAGTTCTTGGAAATTACATATTGGACAATTCTTTGTAATATGATTTTGATGGGCATTAGGAGTATGAATGAGTCTTGGAACTCACATGATGGTTCTCTGCAGGAGATAAAGTTGGAAGCTTCGCTGGGTTCGCTGTTACCAGCAGCGTTTACTGCAGTCACCCGGAACTGGTAATCACAGCCTTCCATCAGGCCAGTCACCTTCAGCCTGGTGTCGTACACCACGTGGTCCTTGTTGACACGCGTCCAGCGCAGGCTCTTCTTCTCACGCTTGTCTACCAAGTAGTTGCTGATGTCGTTGCCACCATCAGATTCAGGTTTCGTCCACTGAATGATGATATGCTCTTTGCCAGCCCCAACTTCTTCAGGTATGCCAGGTTGTGATGGAATCGCTGTTTATATTTTTATGAGAATAAAAGGTTGATCAGAATTGCACAAAATCACTATTTTTATGACTGTCTGCCCCCTGCCCACCCCATCCCCTGATCCCATGACACTTCCACTGGCAAGTTAAGTGTTAATACTCACTGAAGGAGTTTCTGGCAACAATGGGCTCTGATTCAACAGGCACACCAGGGCCATATTTGTTTACTGCCCGCACTCGGAATATGTATTCGTTGTTCTTGATGAGTCTAGTAACCACATGGGATAGGGTGGGGCATTCGCCTTCCACAATCACCCAGTTGAGCCTGCTCGTCTCGCGTCGTTCCACGATGTAGTGAGTAATTTCTGCTCCTCCATCTTCCTGAGGAAGGCTCCAGGCTAAAGTGCACTTCTCCTCAGTTACTCTGCTGACGGTGAGCTTTCCACATGGGCCCGGGGAATCTAAAACAGATGTAGGAATGAGCAAAGAGGAAGGTCCTTCTTTCTGCACACATTTGAGAAAGCTATGGAGATCAAAAATCGTTTGACCCTCTTACCGAGAACCTTGACCAGGACAGACACAGCCTTTGTCCCGCTGGCATTCTTCACCGTTAAAGTGTATTTTCCACTGTCACTTCTGTCACAGAACTTGATCACAGCAGTTGCTCGTTTGCCCGTATACTGCAGAGAGATTTTCTCACACACATCTAGTTCTTTGTCCCCTTTGGTCCAGATAATCTTGGGTTCAGGTTTGCCACCAACTGCAGCATCAAGAACAAGATCCGAGCCTGCTCTGATGGTGACCAGATCACCCTGTAATCTGGCGTCCAGTTCGGCTTTGGGTGGAGCTGTCATAGACAAGATGTGAATGAATGCGTGATAGTCTGTTGTCACAGAAATTGTGATCATTTAAAAGGAGAACGTGGATTATTATTATTATTTTTACCGTATTCATCTCGGCAAGTGATGGGGCCTGTGGATTCTGATCCTTTGCTAATTACGCCTGCTGCATTCTTGGCCAACACACGGAATTCGTAAGTGTCTCCCTCACTGAGAGCAGTAACGGTGAAGAAATTGTCAGATACGATGGTGTAGTTGCACTTGAGCCAGCGACCGTCTCCAACTTCGCTGACTGGCTTACGCTCTATGATGTAGCCCACGACCTTGCTGCCACCATCATACACCGGGGCAGACCAGATCAGTGACACTGTCGATCGGGTGACATCTGTTACCTCTGGTCTTCCTGGTGCATCTGGAAGGGAGGCAAACGTGAGGTTAAATACAACTCTGAATTCTGCTAGTACTGATGATGATGATAAACAAATGTACCCTTAAATTTTGACACCTACCCACTGGGTTTTGAGCCATCACAGGTCTCGAGGCTTCACTGGCTTTGCTAACGCCTGCGGCATTGAGTGCGTATGTTCTGAACTGATATTCCAGTCCTTCTACCAAACCGGTCACTTTGTAGTTGCACTCTAAGCATGGTACTTTGTTTTCTTTGACCCAAAGAATGGTGTTACGTTCTTTCTTCTCAACCCAGTAGCCGATGACTTTACTGCCACCGTCATGGTAGGGTTCTTCCCAGCGAATAGACATGGCATTTGCAGACACATAGTAAACCTCAGGTCTGGTAGGTGCACTTGGTGGGACTAAATATAAACAGAGGTATCAAAATATAAATTGAGTTTCAAAATACAAATACAGAATATAAATAACATTCAGGGGAAATGTTTAATCATAGAGACTTGGTAATATGATTTTAATTTTCTTACCAAATGGATGCTCAGCCACAATTGGTGCTGATTCTACAGGCTTGCTGACACCAAATCTGTTCTCTGAACTGACACGGAAAGAATATTCCATATATTTTGTGAGATGAGTGACTTTAATCTGAGTGCGCTTGACACTGGAATTGACAAGCTGCCAAGCTGTTGTACCCGATTCCCGCTTTTCAACAATGTAATTGGTAATATCAGTGCCTCCGTTGTCTTGAGGTTCAGCCCATGACAGGACACATGATTCAGCTGAGATAGATGAGACTTCAATGGGGCCGGTTACTGGACCTGGCCTTCCGATGACCACAACTGTGATGGTAAATGTTTTAACACCAGCTGTATTTTCCAGGGTCAAGAAGTACCTTCCAGAGTCACCTCTCATGCTGTCCTTTACAGACAAGGTGGTTCTGTCTTTTGTCGTCGTGATACTCACTCGATCTGTCTCCTTAAGTCTCATTTCTTCAAGTTTCCATGTTACCTTGGGGGCGGGACGACCACTGATTGGCACGTCAATGGTAAATGTGCTTCCTGCTTTGCAAGTTATGAGCTGATTGGTAATTCCAGTGAGGTCAGCAGTGGGCTCAATTTGAGGCTCCTTGATGATGACAGAAGAGAAGGCTTCCCTGGGTTCACTGTAGCCGGCGTCATTCTTGGCCTTCACGCGGAATTCATATTCAGTGTTCTCAACGAGGCGCTCCACTGTGAAAGTCATCTGTTTGGTGTGACCAGCTTCAACCCAGAAGTCAGATCCCTTTTGTCTCATTTCGAGCAGGTAGCCAGTGATTCGGCTGCCTCCATCATGGTCAGGTTTAAGCCAAGCTAAGACTACAGAGGACTTGCTTGTGTCAACAATATCAAGTCTCCTAGGTGGAGCAGGTTGTTCTGTGGCTACCATTGGTTCTGGCATTTCATAGGGTTCACCAACACCATACTCATTTTCTGCAGAAACACGGAAATAGTATGGAACGCCTTCTAGCAGGTCACTGACCCTGAGGATCTGACGAATGCATTTTTCACTGACCACCTGCCAGCTACGGCGACTGGCTTCTCGTTTCTCTACCACATAGTGATGAATTCGGGCACCTCCATCAAGGAGAGGGGCATCCCACATCAATGTAGCAGAGCCCCGGGTCACATCCTTGAAGGTAATCGGGCCAGGTGGGCCAGGAGAGTCCAGCACCTTTACGGTGAATGTGATTGACTTACTACCGCTGTTGTTTTCTACAGTGAGGGTATATTTCCCTGCGTCGGTTCTGTTGCAATTTTCCACAGTGAGGGTGCTGAAGGAATCTGTTGTGTGGATGTCAGCCCGAATGCTAAGGTTAGAGTCCGGTTTGCTCCATACAGCTGTCGGAGTTGGTCTACCCTGATAGGCAATGAAGAGGCGAATGCTGGCCCCAGCTCTCACAACATGAGTCTGCTTGAAGTTGGCATCGATGTCTAACTCAGGAGCTGATAATCGGTCAACTGCTTTAATGGTGCCAGTCACTTCACAGCTGTCTCCTTTTCCAGCAGCATTGATAGCACTGACCCGGAATTTGTATTCTTCACCTGCTTGCAGATCGGTGACTGTATATCTCGTTTTCACACATGCTTCTACGTTCACCTTGTGCCAGTCTCCCAGGTCAGCTTTGCACATTTCAATAATATACCCAATTATCTCCAGTCCTCCGTCAAACACTGGCTTAGACCACTCTAAGCTCACAGTTGTCTTTGATGTGTCTGTCACTTTGACCACAGCAGGCGCGCCTGGTGGGTTGACAGGCTCTCTGCATTTGATTAGTCGTGAGACGCCGCTTGCAGGCCCTACCCCTGCGGCATTTTCAGCCATGACGTGGAATTCATACTCGTTGCCCTCCGTCAGACCTGTGACTTTGAATCTTGTCTCACAGATGGGTCGTTTGCTGATCACTTTCACCCATCGCGTGCTCTTCTTTTCTCTCCTTTCAAGGATGTACTGTTGAATTTCACTGCCACCATCTGATTCTGGCCTGGCCCATGTTAGAGTAATGCTATTGCCTGTTACATTACTAGGTTCTGGAGTGCCAGGGGCATCAGGAATAGCTGTGAGATAAAAACAGAGAAAGAAACCAATTAGACACGTTTGCTTGGAAACTGACCTTATGACATACTGCCACTTAGTGAAAATGGTCACTTACTGTACTGTATTTGAGCAACCACTGGGTCAGAATCCAGTGGCCTGCTAACACCAAACTTGTTAACTGCAGAAATACGGAATTGGTATTCATTGCCAGTTATTAGTTTCGTGGCTGTGTAGCTGAGGGCTTCACAATTGTCCTCAATGAGTGCCCAAGCAAGTCTGCTGGTTTCCCGTTTTTCAATCAGGTAGTGAGATACGGGGGCACAGCCGTCATTGTGTGGCGCATCCCACCACAGGGTCATCTTCTCGCCAGTTATATTGGTGAATCTTATTGGCCCAACTGGTTTTCCTGGTGTATCTATAAGAAAAAGATTCTGGAGTTAGTTTCTTTTCCCTTGTCCATTAAAATGCAATCAGGCCTGTCTTTAATCCAAGTTCTGTACATTGTAAGAGTAAGAAGCTATTCTAGAGTTTTACCTTGTACTCGCACTGTAATCTCTGCTTTTGTGGAGCCAGATGCGTTTTTGGCTTCCACTCTGTATACACCACGATGGTCCCGGGTGGCATCTCTAACAAAGAGGCTGGTGGATCCAAGGACATCGGTTATTTCCATGTTCATCTTCTTCTCAATTTCTACCCCATCTTTGAACCAGGTTACTCGAGGTACTGGTCGTCCTTGTACCAAAGCTTTAATTCTAAGGCTCTCTCCAGACTTAATAGTGATACCATCAAAGTACTCAGGGCCAAACTCTACAGTTGGTGCAACTGTAAAAGAAATAGAATTATATACATTAACTTGGTTTAATAAAGACAGAAACAAACATGTTTTTCATTAGCACCATATCATAAAGCCTGGAAGGGTAATCCTTATACCAAAGGCTATTTTGAAAGTATGATTGACAGTTGAGAATTTAGACTCTAAGGTTAAACATTTGCATATTGTTATCTCCTTTGTTATGTCTGTCATGTTACTACTCTTGAATTTCCACTTGTAAAACGAGGAATGAAATATTTGTAGGTCATCTACTTCCTAATGCTGTTGCATATTCAAACGAGTTGCTGTTCCACGCCATTAGCTGCACTCAGGCAAAATGATAATTGTGCTGTTGAATTTGTGTTGTATTTTTGTGATTTCAATAGAAATGGACTGTTATTCTTGAGAACTTTATTCTTTATTATAAATGACTGAAATTACAAAGCTAAAAACCATCCCCATTTGCATGCTATTTATGTGGAAATGAAAGAATAGACGCAGTAAAAAGTTGATGCTAATCACATCTTTTTCTTCTCTTCATCTGAGAGGTAGAAAAATCTAATTCACCTACCTAACAACCTTTGGTAATCTGTATGAAATATTGGTTTTATTCTCATTTTACACACCAGGGACCAAAAATATATATATTTAAAAACATGAATGTTCTTAGTTACACTGGAAATCAGTCGTAAATGCTTACCATTTTCATCTCTGGTCATGATAACACCAGAAGACTGTGACGGCGGGCTTATGGTTCCAACAGCATTTCTTGCGATTATTCTGAACTCATATCGATCCCCAGGACTGAGTCCTGTTACCGTGTACTGACATTCACTGACGTCAGTAAAGTTGCATCTGGTCCAGCGATCGCTCCCTTGCCGTTTCTCGATGCTGTAGGCCACTATCTTACTGCCTCCATCACGCAGCGGTGGGTTCCATTTCAGTGTGATGGTTTCCCGGGTGACGTCAATGTAGTCAGGAGTGCCAGGTGGGTCTAAAAATTATATGAAAGTTAAAGGTGTCATTACTTCTGTAATCAACTCTTAATCCTCAATGGAAGGGGGAAAAAATGAATAAATCCCCCAAACTCATTATAGCCATTAATTGAAATTTTTTGGTATCAGAATCTTAAAAAAAATTTTTTTAATTACTTTATTAGACTGATTTAAAATCATTCCCCTTGCTTTACCTGACCAACTCTGGTGTCAAGAAAATATGTGAGAAGGTGATACATGGAAGAAAATTAGTAACACATTAGTTGCTGAATGAAATATACTGGAATAATCTTCAGTCACTTACCTACTGGGGAAACAGCTAAGGTAAATTTGCTTGGGTCGCTAGGTGAGCTTAGGCCAGCAGAATTTTCAGCGAATACACGGAACTGGTAATCCAGGCCTTCCATTAATCCAGTAGCTCTATATTCTCTTCCAGATATTGGTGACATATTAATTCTTTGCCAGAGGATGCTGTTTCTTTCTTTCTTTTCAACATGGTATCCAGTAACTTCTGAACCACCATCATAAACTGGAGCATCCCAAGTGAGTGACATGCCATCAGAAGTCACATTGTATGTAACTGGCTTTCCTGGGGGGCCAGGAATCCTGAACTGGTGTTTGGCCAAAATGATGTTTGAGACAAGTGGTTGGCTGACTCCATATCTGTTTTCTGCCCTAACTCTAAACTGATATTCGGCATCTTTGACTAGATTAGGAACTTTGAAAGTTGTCCGGGCAACGCTGGAACACACCATCTTCCAATTAGTTTGTGAAGCTTCTCGCTTCTCAATGCTGTAACAGGTAATTTCACCTCCTCCATCATCATCAGGCACATCCCAGGACATGATGACACTATCGGCCTTGATTTCGTCGAATCGAATGGGCCCTTTGGGCTTAGATGGCGGGCCAAGTGTGATGACTGTAATGGGATATGTGTTTCGACAGACTGCGTTATCGAGAATAATGGTGTATTTCCCTCCATTCTCCTTCTTCGCATTCTTTATACTCAGAGTAAGTTTGTTTTCGGTTTTACCCAAACGAACAAGTTCACTTTCTTTCAGTGGCAAACCGTCTTTCAACCAACTGATAGATGGCTTGGGTTTCCCTTTGTAAGGTAATTCGAGGTGCACATTATGTCCGATTCTCACAGCGACTTGTGCCCCTGGGATTTCTGACAGGTCAACTTCAGGTGGAATTACAAGTTCTTTCACTGTGATTGGCCCAATACTGACACTGTCGCTCAGCCCTTTCTCATTTCTGGCAGACACTCTGAATTCCAGCTCTGACAGTTCCTTGAGCTTGCCAACCTCAATTTCACATGTCTTACTTATGCCAGCGTGTGACCACGTTTGTTCACCTTTACCTTTCCTTTCCACAATATAATCTGTGATTACACTACCACCATCGAAGTCGGGCTTGGTCCAGCTCAGCGTAACAGATGTCTTTGTTGAGTCTTTCACTGAGAGATCGCGTATAGGTGCTGGTACCTCGGCAGCCTTCACAGGCTCTGTGGTTTCACAGGGTTCCCCAATTCCAATTTCATTCACTGCAAAAACTCTGAAGAAGAACGGAGTTTTCTCTGACAAATCGGTTACTTTAAAGGATGTGCTAGAACATTTGTGTGACACGGAAGACCATGTTCTCTTGGTGGCATCTTTCTTCTCAATGATGTAATTAATTATAGGAGATCCTCCGTCAATGAGAGGAGGGTCCCAGAACAAAGTGACTGTGCCTTGAGAAACATGTTTAACCTGTAGGTTTTGGCAGGCGGCTGGTGTGTCAAGCACTTTAACACTCACAGTTGAAGACTTTGGTTGACCAACACCATTTTCTATTGTGAGAATATATTTGCCTGTATCATGGCGAGTGACTTGAGGGATAGTGAGTATTGAAGATGAGTCCGTGTTTTGAATGCTGTAGCGGGCATCACTGCCAAGATTCTTCTCATCTTTTCTCCATGTGACAGTAGGTGGAGGTCTGCCTTTGAAGGGAACCAACGCGTGTACATCTTCGCCAGCTTTAGCTATAATGGAGGTCCTGAAAGCCACGTCCAGGTCGATCTCTGGTTCCTCTGTAGACATAAAACAGACATATACAGTGAATTTTAAAGCAAGGAAATGAGTGATTTCCTGGAGGGTCTCTATTAAAATAAAAACATAATCATATCAGTAGGCACGTACCCAGTATGTCTTTGGCTTGTACGGGTTCGGTCATTGCTATAGGTTCACCTTGTCCGGCACAGTTTACAGCAGACACCTGGAAGTAGTAATTGACTCCGGGACTCAGGTTCGATACCACATATTCTGTAGTTCTGACTTCTCCTTTGGTAGAGACAACAGTCCATTCCTCTTCCTCTCCTTGTCTCATGGCAACAACATATCCAGTAACAGCACTGCCCCCATCGTAGACAGGTTTACTCCATCCAACAGTGATGGAGGATTTAGTTGAATCTGCAATTCTTATCTTAGCCGGTGGGCCTGGTGGATCTGGAATGGACAGTCAGAATACCGTAATTATGCAATTATGTACAACTGGGCGACGTGAAAGATGACACAGGTGAAGAGGCCACACTTACCAATAGGATCAGCAGCTTTGTAGAAGTCAGATGGTTCAGAAAATGGACCCTGTCCAGCAGCATTTACAGCACAAACTCGGTATTGATAGTCACTGTGTTCCGTGAGTCCTGTCACTTTCTGTCTGGTGTCACGGATTGTCTCCTTTAGGACTTTAAACCATCCAAGACTCTTCTTGTCTCGTTTCTCCAGGATATAGCCGCTTATGTCACTACCACCATCTGCAACTGGCCTGCTCCAGACAACAGTCATCGAATTCTTGTTAATCTTTGTCACCTCTGGCACGCTTGGAGGCCCAGGTGTGACTGTTTGAAAAGGAAGAGGAAAATGAGTTAAAAGAATCAACATTACTGATAGATTCTACCTTTTAATCTTCAAGTCCTACTTAAGAACATTCGTCTCATTTATTATATTTTCCACCTGGTGAAAAGGATCATTATGAGAAGTGATATGATGAGCAAGAAAATAAGTCAGTCAAGCTCTGGAAACTATTAATAGCTAGCAGAATAGTATTTGTTTACTTATTAATTTATCTATGGTCATGTCACACAGCTTGTGGGATCTTAGTTCCCCTGGCCAGGGACTGAACTCAATCTCTGCCAGTGAAAGCATCAAGTCCTAACTGCTGGACTGCCAGGGACATCCTAGTTTATTTTTAAGTTTTCATGAATTTTATTCATTTCAGTGAGTAATGATAGAAATTTGAGAGATGAGATGCTATCTGAGCATATAGACATTTGTAAATGGATTAGTAATGGCTGCATGAACAGTAGAAGAGTCTTGAAGATAATCTAAGCCAACATTTACCAAACTTGCTGTTGGAGATACTATCTAGTGCCTTGAGTCAAAACAAGGTCTCATTTATTTCAAAGCAATTACAACTAATACTCAAGGAATAAAATGATCACCTGGTAGGATTTGATACAATGAAAATAAGTAAATAAATTTTCATGTATTTGATTTTAGTTTTCTAATGAAATCGTATCTCACCAAACGCATTCCTTGCTATCACTGGGTGAGATTCCAGCGCATCACCAATTCCATATTTGTTCACAGCGCGAACCCGGAAGATGTATTCATTTCCTTTGATAATTTTGGTGGTCTTAATGATGCACTCTTCCAAATTTTCAGACACCATAGACCACACAACGCGGCTTGTCTCACGCTTTTCCACAATGTAGTGAGTGATTTTTGCACCACCATCATCTGCCGGAGGCTGCCAGAGAAGAGTTATCTTTTCAGCAGTGACAGTCTTAAATTCAATTGGTCCACCTGGAGGTCCTGGTTTGTCTGTCAATGAAAGAACAAAATGGTATATTAATAAATTTAGAAAGGTTTCTAACTGAAAATCATTAAATTTTAGGCAATGAAATATGATGTTGGCCTGCATTCAGCACCTACCAAGGATCTGCAGTCTAATTGTGGCTGAGGCTGAGCCCAAGGCGTTCCTTAGTTTTAATTCATAGGTTCCACTATTAAGGCGAGTTGCATCTTTGATGAGTACAGATGCAAGGTCAGTGGTATTTTCGACACACACCAGTGCATTGGTTTGTAACTCTTTGTCATCTTTATACCACTCAATTGTAGGCTCAGGTTTGCCAGAAATGCCAGCTCTGAGCTTCACAGATGTCCCTGCTCTGTATTTGACAACTTCTGTATATTCTAGAGGCAAATCAATTACAGGTCCACCTGTAAGAAAAACAGATCATAAATATTTAAAAGATCACAAGGATGAAGAAAATAATCTCGGCAACTTCAAAGTAAGCTCACTGGCCTTTATTAAATAATAAATGTACACACGGTAGTTCTAATCCCATTTATATTTTATATTTAATTTTATAAGCTACTCTTCTATCCCAGATGAGGAGGAAAGATTGTGAGCAAGCTCTGAACCCCAGTGACAGCACTAATTGCACAGGGATTTAAGTGCCTGTGAAATGTAAAGTCTGTTACGTGTTTTATTCCAGGAATGAAATGGGACACAGAACAATGATCTCTTGTTTTTATTTCCCTTTCCAGTTCACTGGTATCCAAGTGGGGGCAGTTTACAGCAGACCCTTAATGCTGAATTCTCTACTCACAGGGCTGTATACTCCCCTGGACTGGTTTTGTGCCAGGCTGCTTACAAGTTTTGAGAAACAGAATTAACGTGACTTGCTTCACAGTCTCACAAATACTGACTCAGTGTCTACTAAGCCTGGTTCATAGAGAGAGGCCCGAGGAGTCTGATCATGAAGATGGAAGTGGGTACTTCTGCCCCGATACCACAGAGATTCCCCCTTGGAAATGGGGGACTTTTAGAAACAGCATCACTGGGTACCTAACTCTCATGAAATTTTAGTTTTTAAACTACTGTTGAGTTGAATGTGCTAATTAATTTCCAGTAGTGTATTTTGGGATGTGTATGTGTATTTCGGACAACAGCAATGTAGAGAGAATTCTGAAGTCTGTTTGAATTTCCCCTCTATCATTCATAAGCTGCTTTGATGTTGGGGAAGTTATGTACGCACTCTAAACCTCACTTTCTCTTCTGTAAAATGAGCTAATCTTAAGGCTGTTAGAACTAGGGGAGAGAACTCATGGAAGGTACACAGCAAATGTTAGCTACTGCTAATATTTATCACCATTAACACCTCTGTTTAGTTTTTCACTTAAGAGGAATATTCTCTGAGCATCCAACCATCACTTTAATTATTGATGCTGAAATTTTTAAATAGAAACATGAAACATAAACTAATTCATATAATCAAAGAATCATAAAAGACTGAAATCAGAAAGGCCTTTTGCTATCCTGTAGTCCAAATCTCACGTTTTACAGTTAAGCCAAAAGGCCTGGGGTGTTATGGAATTTTCCTAAGACCACCCGCCACCCCCAGGTAATTCATAATTTCTCCTAAATATTTAACAAGGTACATAGTAAAAGTTATCCTATAGATTAGGACCAGAAAAAGTAAGATAGAATATTGAGTTAAATTACTGCTGTGGTTCAAAGTACTAAAAATGCTTACCATAAGAATCAATGCATGTAATGGGGCCTACAACCTCGGATGGATTGCTGATGGACCCGACAGCATTTCTAGCAAAGACACGGAATTCATACTGGGCATTCTGAGTCAAGCCAGAGACAGTGAAGTGAGTCTCGGTAACATTGGTAAAGCTGGCCTTGGCCCATCTGCCATCTGGAAGGTCTCGTCTCTCAACCATGTAGCCTGTAATCTTGCTTCCTCCATCAAAAGCAGGTTGTTGCCATGAAAGGTTGACAGAGTTCTTTGAAATGTCAGTGATACGGACGTTTCTTGGGGGTTCTGTGATAAGACAGAAAGCAGATTAGTGGCACTTAGATCATTATTTTACTTTGCAGAAAGAAGGTTTGCATCGCTAGGTAGTCAGAACTGTCCTTCTTGTGACAAATACATACCGCAGGCATCAATGGCTAGGACTGGTTCCGAAGGATGGCTGGGTTTCCCAATACCAGCAGCATTTTCTGCATACACCCTGAATTCATAGATTAATCCGGCACTAATTGTTGTGACTTTGAAGTGAGTTGTGCGGATGACCATTTTGTTGGCTTTTTGCCATAAGATACTGTTTCTGTCTTTCATCTCCAGGTGATAGCCTGTAACTGGACTGCCTCCATTGGACACTGGTTCATGCCAGCCCACGGTGATACTTTCTCGAGTGACATTGGTGACCCATGGTGTAGATGGTGGTCCAGGTGTTGCTATGAAAGACAGAAATCCCATGGTTAATATAGACATTTCAGACATTTTTGTATTTGGAAATGTGGGATCTTTGAGCAGTTCGACAACTTACTGTATGGTAGTTTGACAACCACACAAGCTGAATCTATGTGGTCACTGATGCCGAAGCGGTTTTCTGCCTTGATGCGGAATTGGTATTCTTCTCCTGTGGTCAGTTTCATGACTTTAATCATGGTTCTTGCAACTGTTGCAGACACTTCCGTCCATACTGCAGTACTTGTCTCTCTCTTAAGTACAATGTAATTGGTAACCTGACTTCCACCATCATACTTAGGTGGCTCCCATTTGAGAGTCACGCTGTCTTCAGTTATATCACTTATCACAACAGGGCCAGTTGGCGGACCAGGTCTGTCCAGTACAACGATGTTAATGAAAGCTTTGGTCGTTCCACTGGAGTTGGCAGCTGTGATCTCATATCTTCCAGCATCAGCGGCAACGCTTTCTTTGAGATTGATGGTCAGGTTTTCAGCAGTAATTTCAGTATTAAATCTCATGGTTGCTTTCAGTGGGACACCATCTCTTGACAAGGTCACTTTGGGCAGTGGTTTTCCAGAAATTGGAATGTCAACTTTAAGGTTTGAACCAGCTCTAACGTAGACGGTATGGCTTGGGAAATTCTTCATGTCAATTTCAGGTGGTTCTGAAAAATAAGAGTAGAGAAGATGAAGGTGAAAAAAGTGTTTTTTCCAAGTTGACTTAACGCAAATAATTTCAAATTTTGCTTCTACATAAAATTAAACGTACCTAGCTGCTCCTTAATAAGAACAGGAAGCAGAAGCTCTCTGGGGTCACTCAGGCCAGCTTGATTTTCAGCAAACACCCGGAAAAAGTATTCAGAATTCTGCCTCAGACCAGAAACAACATGGTGGGTTGACTTTACCACCGCACATCTCATCCAGGTCGTCTGTCCTTTTTCTAGTGCTTCAATGACATAATGCACAATTCTGCTTCCACCGTCATGCTCTGGCTTCAACCAGGCCAGGGAAACACTGTCTTTGGATACACTTGTTACTCCAAGTTTTTCAGGTGGGCTTGGCTTTTCTATGAAAGTAAAACATCAGAAGAAAGGGAAGATTATTGCAACATTTTTCCCCACATGTGTTCTTTCTGCCTTGTCAAAAGGAAAAATTTTAATGAAGGCATACAATTACTTTGAGACTTCTTTACTTTTTATATGATCAGTTTAGCTTTTGAGTCAAGCAAAACTTTCCCAGGCTTTGTCATTTTATGTCACAGCATGTCATAGCATTCAGATCAAATAAGCATCAAATGACCCAATTAAGTGATTAAATTTATCCCAAATTTATTATGGGTAAAAAATGAGGAATGAGATGAAGTGTTATAAAATATCATGTAATTTCTGCACATAAACAATATATATATGTACATATATATGTGCAGTCAAGTTCAGTTATACTTAAATCCAACATATCCATCTTAATCTATGTAAATTTCTACTTTTTTTGTAAATCAATGAAAAACTTTCTCTATTAGTAAGAATTCCTTTTGTGCCATAGTATGAATCGCTTGAGGCGTGAACCAAAAGCATTTAAACAGTAATTAAAATGATTCACACTATTCAAGGAAAATGAATATGGATATGTAGGTTTTCTTTGTTCTTAAAACATACCTGTTATTTTTACTCCTTCCTTCGTTTCGGCTGGTACACCGACACCAAACTCGTTTTCTCCAGAGACTCTGAAGTAGTAAATTGCCCCTTCTTGTAAGTTGGTAATTTTGTAGGAGAGGCGGTTACAGTTGTTGGTCACAGAGACCCATGCTTTCTTACTGGCCTCCCGTTTTTCTATGTGGTAGTTCTTCACTGGTGCCCCACCATCATTTTCAGGGACATCCCAGGATAATACTGCAGACTCTTTGGTGACATCATGTACAGTAATGTTGGCTGGAGGACCAGGAGAATCTAAAACTTTGACGACCAAGGTCAGTGAGGCAGCATTCAAGACGTTCTGAATCATTAATGTATATTTTCCAGAATCATTTCTGTTGGCGTTTTCAATAGTCAGTGATGTTCGAGACTCTGTGGAGTCAATATAAGCTCTAGTGCGGAGGTCAGTGTCTGGTTTACTCCAGGAGACACTGGGTACTGGTCTTCCTCGGAAAGGCACAGTCATGGTAAAGGAGGCACCGGCCTTGACGATCAAGGTCTTCCTCATTTCTGTGTCAAGATCAAATACAGGTTCTTCTTCTCTTTCCTTTGCTATCTGGGGATCGGAGCTATCACTGGGATCACTAGCACCAACCTTATTGATAGATCTTACTCTGAAAACGTATTCGGCTCCTGTGGTTAGTCCACTTACTGTATATTCAGTGCCTCTTAAGTTCTGAATGGCAGTTTGCCAGTCAGTTTCATCAGATTTTTTGAATTCCACGGTGTATCCAGTTATTGGGGCCCCACCATCAAATAAGGGCTTAACCCAGCCAATAGTTATATTGGTCTTGCCCGAGTCCATGACATTGGGTTTGGATGGAGGAGATGGTAAGAACACAGGATCTTCTGCCCGAATTAGGGGAGAGCTTTCACTTGGAAGGCTCAGGCCTGCAGCGTTTTCTGCATATACCCGATATTCATATTCACACCCTTCACGAAGTCCTGTGGATTTCACTCTCAGATCATAAACTGGTTTTTTGTTTACACGTACCCATCGTAGGCTGTTTTTCTCTCGCCTCTCAACGATGTAACCAGAGATTTCGCTGCCTCCATCACTCTCTGGTCTCGACCAGCAAAGTGTCATGAACTCTTTGGTCACAGATGTAATTTCCAAAGATGTAGGTGGACTTGGAACTGTAAATGGATCAAGGGCCTTTACAGCCATGCTCTCCAGGGGCTCGCCAACACCGTATTTATTAACACCTGTTACTCTAAAGATGTATTCATTGCCCTTGAGTAACTTGGTCACTTTACAAAATGTCGTCCTTAACTCTCCTTCACATATAGTCCAAGCAAGGCGACTTGTCTCACGTTTTTCTACAATGTAATAGTCAATAGCTGCACCGCCATCTTCTTGGGGTGGTCCCCAGGAAAGAGAGCATTTCTCAGCAGTGAGGCCGGTTATTTCAAGTGGTCCTGCAGGTGGGCCAGGCTTATCAAGTACCTTGCAGTTAACTGCCATAGACCGAGTTCCAGCAACATTCTTCACTGTTAGCACATACTGCCCAGAGTCTCGTCGGACACAGTCTTTCACTGTTAGCAAAGTAGTGTAGTCCGTTGACACGATTTCTGTTCTTGCTCTCTCTTCAATTTCTACACCATCCTTGGCCCAGGAGATTATTGGCAGAGGTCGCCCTGCAACGTCTGCATTGATCTTAAGGACCTCTCCAGCTTTGACAACAATGACATCTCGGAATTTGACATCCATCATAATTCTTGGAGCCTCAACATCGTCTTTAACTGTGATAGGTCCAGTGGATTCAGATGGCTCACTAATTGAGTCAGCAGCATTCCTTGCAAAAACCCGGAATTCATAACGTTGATCTTCAGTGAGTTCAGTTACTTCAAAGTATGTTTCTGGTACATTAGTAAAGTTGCATTTCAGCCACCGGCCGTCTGGTAGTTCTCTACGTTCAATGATGTATCCAGTGATCTTAGCTCCGCCATCATAATGTGGTTTTGACCACTTAAGTGACACTGATTTCCTTGTGATATTTGTGACTTCAGGTTGTCCAGGAGGGTCACAGGGGTCTCTTGCAGGGACTGGCTCACAAGATTTACTGCATTTACCAATTCCAGCAATATTCTCAGCATATACACGATACTCATACATCAGTCCTTCATCAAGGCCGGAGACTTTCATTTGTGTATCAGCAATGAGGGTTTTATTTGCTTTTGACCAAAGAATGCTGCTTCTTTCTTTATACTCAAGGTGATAACCAAGTACTCGACTTCCTCCATCATTAACTGGCACTTGCCAGGTGACCAACATGGTGGATTTTGTGGCATGCACAACTTTAGGAGTACCAGGAGGACCCGGGGGGCTGAATGGATACTCGGCAACTACAGCAGAAGATTCACTGTAGGAGCTCTTTCCAAAGCGGTTTTCTGCGCAAACGCGGAACTGATACTCACTTCCTGTTACTAGACGAACTATTTTAATGGATGTTCTCGCAACTGCTTGTGAAACTACATGCCATGTTGTAGAAGTGGTTTCTCTCTTTTCAACGATGTAATTGCTAATCTGGCAGCCGCCATCATATTCTGGAGGATTCCAAGAAATGCTTATGTTGTCGCAACTAACCTCATCAATATGTATAGGTCCGGGAGGTCCTGGTTTGTCAAGCACAATTACAGTAATAGGAACTGTTACGGATCCAGCGCTATTTGAAACACATAATTCATATGTGCCAACATCTTCCCTTGAAGCTTCCTTAATTATTAGTGATGTTACAGTCTTTGAAGAAGAAACATTGACCCTAGTTGTCTCTTTAAGGGTCTGACCATCTTTTTTCCAGCTTACAGTAGCTTGAGGTCTTCCTTTAAATGGAACGTCAATCTTCAGTTGGTCTCTGGCCTTTACATTGAAAGTATTGAAAGGAAGCTCAACTGAAGGCTTTATTTCAATATCCCTTGCAATTACTGGCACTCCAAGTTGTCTTGGATCACTTTTTCCTTTTTCATTAATTGCAGCTACCCTGAAGATATACTCCTCTCCAGCAGTTAGGCCTGATATAGTTGCTTCTAGAGTCTTCACTTGTGTGCAGATGCTCCATTTTTCACTGCCTTTAGTCTGCATTTCAACTATATAACCAGTAATTTTGCTGCCACCGTCACTTTCTGGTTTCTCCCACTTAATTGTAGCTGTGTTACGGGTCACATCGACAAGAGTTACTCTTCCAGGTGGGAGGGGTGGTTCAGAAGCTTTAACGGGTTCGGTTGTTTCAGCTGGCAAACCAATTCCATATTCATTGGAAGCCAAGACTCGGAAGTAGTAAGAACACCCTTCTTGGAGATTTTCGATTTTAAAACTGTTCTTTGTGCAGTTGTTTGTAACAGTAGCATATGCTTTCCGTGTTGTTTCTCGTTTTTCGACAATGTAGTTTGTAATCTTAGCTCCGCCATCAATAAGCGGTGGTTCCCAGGCCAGTATCACAGAGTCTTTCTTCACTTCTCTTACAGTCAGATTCACAGGGGCACTTGGTGAGTCAAGAACCCTGACGTTTACAAAAGCAGTTTTAGAGCCACTGTTGTTTTCTAGTGTCAGATTATACCGACCGCTGTCAAATCTGGTGACGTTATCAATTACCAGCATCGTGTATGAGCTGGTCACCTCAATCTGGGCCCTGTCAGTGAGAACACCTTCGGCCTTTTCCCATTTCACTTCAGGTTCTGGGCGACCTTTGATGGTGACAAATAAGCGTAAGGTAGCACTCGCACGCAGAATGACCACTTTTCTGAGATCAGCATCCAGTTCTATTTCTGGTGGCTCTTGTCTCTCTTTAGCAGCAACTGAACCAGGTATAGTTGCAGGCTCACCTACGCCTTCAGAGTTGATGGCACAGATACGGAAGTTATATTCAGTGTTTTCTTTAAGCTCGGTCACTGTGAACTGCTTTCCTTGTAGTCCTGTTGGTGGAGTACACGTTGTCCACTCATCAGCAGTGGCTTCTTTGACCTCGACAACATAGCCCTTAACAGGCGCACCACCATCATAAATTGGTTTATTCCATGCCAGGGAGACAGAAGATCTGGAAGTGTCTGTCACTTTGGGATTACTTGGTGGTCCTGGTGGATACAGAGCATCACATGCACGAGAGAAAACAGAAGGCTCGCTGGGTTCACCCACACCAGCTGCATTTTCAGCAGCAACTCGGAATTCATAGGAATGCCCTTCAGTAAGGCCAGTCACCCTGAATCGAAGATCTGTTAGTGTTTTCTTGTTGCACTTGGTCCATCTAACGCCTTCCTTGTCTCTCTTTTCAAGAATATAGCCCTCAATTTCAGCACCTCCATCATCTACTGGGCGTGCCCATGTTACGACCATAGAATCTTTGGTGATTGCTGAGACTTCAGGTGGTGAAGGAGGACCTGGTGGTTTATAAGGATTACGGGCTATAACAGGCTCAGATTCCAGCGGGTCTCCAGTCCCATATTTATTCACAGCCATGACACGGAAAATGTACTCATTACCAGGAAGAAGTTTAGTGACTTTGTAGTTAAGGGCCTGCACCTCAGTTGAAACCTGGGTCCAAGAGAGTCTGCTGGTCTCTCTCTTTTCAATGATGTAATGTGAAATACTAGCACCACCATCTTGTAAAGGTGGGTTCCAAGCCAGGTAACATTTTTCAGCAGTAACCCCAGAAACTTTCAGAGGTCCTTCAGGAGGCCCTGGCCTGTCAAGTACCTTTACAGTGATGGGTATAGTCTTGGTACCACCAACATTGCTGAGTTTCAGGATATATTGTCCTCCATCACTACGTATACAATCTTTGACAACAAGGGTTGTCCTCTGAATAGTAGACTTGATTTCCATTCTGGCAGCTGTTTCTTCAAGCTCTCTTCCATCTTTTGACCAAACGATATCAGGGATAGGTTTGCCACGGATATCCGCTTCCAGGACAAAAGTCTCTCCTGCATGAACAACGATGACATCTTTATATTTGGGATCCAGTGAGGCATTTGGTGCGTCAATTTCATCTCTTGCAGTAATGGCGCCAGTACTCTCGGATGGTTCACTAAAGTTGCCAGCTGCGTTTCTTGCAATTACTCTAAATTCATATCTTTGGTCTTCCACAAGTCCACTCACTGTAAATTCAGTATCTAATACATTGGTAAAGCTGGCTTTCATCCAACGGCCATCAGGTAGATCTTTCTTTTCTACGATGTAACCTGTTATCTTGCTGCCACCATCATAGGCGGGTTTCTTCCATTTCAGTGTGACGTTGTTTCGTGTAATAACGATGGCTTCAGGGCGACCTGGTGGGTCACAAGGATCACGAGCAACAAAACATTCCGACACTTTGCTTGGCTTGCCGATGCCAACAATATTTTCAGCAGAAACTCTGAACTCATACTCAAGGCCTTCATCAAGCCCAGTTGTTTTGAATTTGGTGTCTTGAATGGGAGTCTTATTTAATTTGACCCATAAAATGCTGTTCTTTTCTTTCTGTTCAAGATGATAGCCGATAACTTTGCTGCCTCCATCATTAACAGGCTCGTGCCATTGCACAAGCATTTGATCTTTTGAGACGGATGTCACAAAAGGAGTGCCAGGCGGTCCAGGTTCTTTAAATGGATATTGTACAATAACCGGTTTAGAATCCAAGGGGGCGCTTTTTCCATATCTGTTTTCTGCAAAAATTCTAAACTGGTACTCACTGCCCGTTTTTAGTTTGGTTATTTTAATTGTTGTTCTTGCCACTGTTGCGGATACCATGTGCCAAGTGGTGGTGGTTGTATCTCGCTTCTCTACTATGTAGTTGCTTATCTGGCAGCCACCAGTATAGGCTGGAGGTTCCCAAGATATGACCACAAAATCTGCACTAACTTCATCAAACCGAACTGGTCCAACCGGAGGTCCAGGCTTTTCTAAAACGATAATACTGAGATTTTCGGTTGCGGTACCCGCACTGTTTGTTGCCGTTACAGTGTATTTCCCAAAGTCATCTTTGTTACTTTCTTTAATGTACAAAATAGTTGAAGTAGCTGTTTTCTCAACATTTACTCTTGTTGTCTGTTTAAGAGGCTCGCCATCTTTGACCCATGAAATTTCAGGTCTTGGCCGGCCAATAACAGGAATTTCGATTTTAAGATCTTCACCAGCTTGGACACTGTATGTGTTAAATGGTAACTTAAAACTAGGCTGTATAGTCAA
>NW_011495022.1:2292226-2295466 GCF_000754665.1 Bison bison bison | reverse complement strand
CTGTATAGTCAAGTCTTTGGCTATGACGGGAACACCAAGCACTCTCGGATCGCTTTGTCCTTTCTCGTTG
The DNA here is from genome assembly GCF_000754665.1 of Bison bison bison. Classification (NCBI taxonomy): domain Eukaryota; kingdom Metazoa; phylum Chordata; class Mammalia; order Artiodactyla; family Bovidae; genus Bison; species Bison bison. The sequence continues at coordinate 2,295,396 of NW_011495022.1, read as the reverse complement.
TAAGCCTTGACACGGAAGTGATATTCTTGCCCAGAACTCAAACCGGTAACAACTGCACTACAGACTTTGGATTCAGCCACGACACTCCATTTTTCTGTTCCTTTGGGCTGCATTTCAACAACATACCCCAGAATTCGGCTCCCACCATCATGTTCAGGTTTCTCCCACATCAGGGACGCACTGGTCTGGGACACATCAGTGAGTGTGACCTTTCCTGGTGGGGAAGGAGGTTCAGATGCTTTCACAGCATCAACAGTTTCCACTGGAACACCAATTCCAAATTCATTTTCAGCCATTACTCTAAAGTAATAAGTGGCTCCTTCTGTAAGATTCTCCACTTTGAGGCTTGTTTTGCTGCATTTATTACTGACATTAGCATATGCTTTCCTGGTTGATTCACGTTTGTCGATAACATAGTTCTTGACCTTTGCACCCCCATCAATTAAGGGTGGGTCCCACACCAGAAGGACAGAATCTTTTCTCACTTCTTTGACTGCCAGATTCTGTGGTGGTCCTGGGGTGTCAAGAACTTTCACAGTTACAAAAGCAGATTTAGACCCACTGCTGTTTTCCAGCTTGAGAATGTATTTTCCAGCATCATTTCTATCACAGTTATCTATTGATAGTTGGGTATAGTTTGCTGCTTTTTCGATTTGGACCTTATCTGTGAATTCACCTTCCTCTCGAGACCAGGTGATCTCGGGTGTTGGGCGACCTTTGAATGGAATGTGAATTCTGACAGATCCACCAGCTCTTACAACGATTCCTTTCCTTAATTCAGAGTCAAGGTCAAGTTCAGGCGCTTCAAGTTTATCTTCTGGTTTCACAGTACCAGGAACTGCTGTAGCCTCACCTAAACCAACTTTATTGAGGGCACAGACCCGTACTTTGTACTCTTGGTGTTCAGTGAGTTTTGAAATTTCAAATCGAGTGGCTTTCAGGCCAGTCTGGGGAGTAACTATTTGCCATTCTTCTTCATCTGCTTTACAGATTTCTACTACATATCCCAGAATTTCACTGCCACCATCATAGATGGGTTTACCCCAGGCAAGTGTAATTGAATTTTTAGTGGTGTCTACAACGTGTGCATTGATGGGGGGGCCAGGTTTGAACACAGGATCGCAGGCCTTATAATAAAGTGTAGCTGGACTTGGTTCTCCAACTCCAGCTGCATTTTCTGCAGAGACTCTGAATTCGTACTCATGATCTTCTGTTAATCCTGTTACTCTTAGCCGTAAGTCTGTAATGCGGCGTTTATTACATTTTATCCACCTAATGCCACTTCTGTCTCTCTTCTCTACGATGTAACCAATAATCTCACTTCCACCATCACTGTCTGGACGGTTCCAACAGACGGTCATGGAGTCCTTGGCTATGTTGGTGACTTCCAAGCTTTTTGGTGGTCCAGGAAGCACAAATGGGTTTTTCATGAGTACTGGTGCAGATTCCAAAGGCTCGCCAACACCGTATTTGTTGACAGCCATTATACGGAAAATATATTCATTCCCTTCTAAGAGTTTGGTAACTTTCAGAGAATTGGTTACAACCTCCGAAGCAACAACAGTCCAGGCAAGCCGACTTGTTTCTCTCTTTTCAACAACATAGTGAGAAATGTCACTGCCACCATCTTGAAGTGGTGGAGACCATGTTAATGTGCATTTTTCAGCGGTGACTCCAGTAACCTGGACTGGCCCTTCTGGAGGCCCTGGTCTGTCTAACACTTTTACGTTTACTGGGAATGACTTAGAACCTGCAACGTTGGAGGCTCTTAAAATATACTGTCCACCATCAATTCTAATGGCATCCTTTACAATAAGTAAAGCCTTGAAATCTGTGTTCTTTATTTCATATCTAGCAGATTCTTCAATCTCCTTATCTCCTCTTAACCACTCGATGGTAGGCAGGGGCTTTCCGTGGACATCGGCTTCAAGCCTGAATGTTTCTCCGGCATTTACCACAATTGTGTCTCTAAACTTTGGATCCATTGAAATTCTTGGGAGTTCGACCTCATCCCTGGCAGTTATCGGTCCAGTACTGTCAGAAGGTTTGCTTACTGCACCCGCTGCATTCTTTGCAATGACTCTGAATTCATATCTTTGATCTTCAGTAAGACCTGACACAGTAAACTGAGTTTCAATGACGTTTGTGAAGCTGGCTTTCATCCAGCGACCCTCAGGCAGATCACGCTTCTCTACAATGTAACCCGTAATCACACTTCCACCATCATATGCGGGTTTGGTCCATTGTAAAGTGATTTCGTGTCTTTTAACGATTATTGCTTCTGGGGTTCCTGGTGGGTCACAGGGATCTCTGGCTACATAGCATTCGGAATTCTTGCTTGCCTTGCCTATACCAACAATATTTTCAGCATACACTCTGAATTCATATTCAATGCCTTCTTCAAGATTGACTGCTTTAAACTGGGTATCATGAATAATAGTTTTGTTGACTTTTGTCCACAAAATACTGTTTCTTTCCTTTTTCTCAAGGTGGTAACCTATGACTGGGCTGCCACCATTATTGATTGGTTCATGCCACTGTATAACCATGGAATCTTTGGAAACGGCTGTGACAAATGGTGTACCGGGAGGGCCTGGTTCTTTGTAGGGATATTGAGCTACAATTGGCTCAGATTCTAAGGCAAAGCTTTGTCCATATCTGTTTTCAGCGAATATTCTGAATTGATATTCTGTACCAGTTTTCAGTTTGGTCACTTTGAGTGTCGTTCTGGCCACAGTAGCAGAAACAACCTCCCATACTGTGGTGGTTGTATCTCTCTTCTGAACTACATAGTTGGTGATCTGGCAGCCCCCTGTATATAATGGAGGTTCCCAAGATAAGGTAATACTTTCAGCACTGACTTCATCAAATTTAACAGGTCCTTTTGGAGGATCAGGCTTATCTAGGGTTATAATTTCAATGGATGCTGTCTTCTGACCAACCACATTAGCAACTGTGATTCCATAATGTCCACCATCATCCTTATGAGTTTCTTTAATACTGAGTACGGTGAGGTCAAGTGAATCAGTGACGTTGATTCTTGTAGTCTGCTTCAGTGGAAGATCGTCTTTAGTCCAGGTAATAGTTGGCTTAGGACGTCCAGAAATGGGTACTTCTATTTTCAAATCTTGGCCAACCTGTACACTGTAACTGTTAAATGCAGGTCTCAC
>NW_011495022.1:2211108-2292126 GCF_000754665.1 Bison bison bison | reverse complement strand
CTCACATCTGGCTCAATGACCAGATCTTTGGCAACTATTGGAACTGCAAGAGACCTAGGATCACTTCTCCCCTTTTCATTTACAGCCACAACTCTAAAAAGGTACTCTTCTCCCTGAGTTAGGTTGGTAATTACGGCTTCAAGGGACTTGACTCGAGCGCACTCTGACCATTTCTCACTGTGTTTAGCTTGCATCTCCACAATATACTGAATGATTTTACTGCCACCATCATGTTCAGGCTTTGTCCAGCTCAAAGAGACACTGTTTCTGGTGACATCATCCACAGTGATTTTTCCTGGAGGTTGTGGGACTTCTGCGACCTTAACTGGATCATCAGTGTGGGCGGGAAGGCCAATACCATACTCGTTCTCAGCTGTGACTCTGAAGTAGTAACTACAGCCTTCTTGAAGCTGATCAATTTTCCAAGAATTCTTATGGCAGTTTGTCACAACTGCAGCATATGATTTCCTTGTGGCTTCACGTTTCTCAACAATGTAGTTTTTAATTTTGGATCCCCCATCCAACAGAGGAGGCTCCCATGTAATTGACACTGAGTCTTTAGTGATTTCTGTGACTTTCAGATTAACAGGTGGACTTGGTGTGTCCAGAACTCTCACAGTCACAAAGGCAGACTTTGTCCCACTGCTGTTTTCTAAGGTGAGAGTGTATTTTCCACTATCATATCGGTTGACATTGTCAAGAACAAGGGAGGTGAAGCTGCTAGTGCTGTCGATGATAGCTGCGTCTCGGATTTCACCATCCACTTTGCCCCATTTAACTTCTGGTGTAGGACGACCTCTAATAGGAACAAATAACCTTAAGGAGCCACCTGCCCTTATATTTAGAATTTTCCTCAGTTCCAGGTCAAGGTCAATGTCTGGTGCTTCCAGCTTTTCTTCAACTATAACAGGTCCAGGGACATCAGCATGTTCTCCCACTCCAGCTTTGTTAACAGCACAGATACGGAAGTTGTATTCATGCTTTTCCAATAGCTTCTCCACTTCTATGTTTGTTTTATTGATTCCAGTTGGTGGAGTGCACATTGTCCATTCACCAACACTTGTGTCACATTTTTCAACAATGTATCCTTGGATTTCACAGCCACCGTCATATATTGGTTTGCCCCAAGAAAGGAAGACGGAAGATCTGGTAATATCAGTGACTCTGGGGTTGTTTGGAGGTCCTGGTTTATAAATAGGATCACAAGCCTTTTGATAAGCAGAAGGTGGGCTTGGCTCGCTAAGTCCAGCAGCGTTCTCGGCTGAGACTCTGAACTCGTAATTGTGATTTTCTAAGAGTCCGGTTACTCTCAAGCGCAGCTCCCCAATCAGACGTTTGTGGCATCTTGTCCATCTGATGCCCTCTTTGTCACGTTTTTCAAGAACATACCCAAGAATTTCACTGCCGCCATCAAATGCTGGTCTTTCCCATACAACAATCATCGAGTCCTTGGTCACTGCTGTGATTTCCGGAGCCTTCGGTGCATCTGGCACTACAAATGGATTCTTGGCAGTTACTGGCTCAGATTCAAGAGGTTCACCAACACCATATTTGTTGACAGCCATTACACGGAAAATATATTCATTGCCTTCAAGCAGCTTAGTAACCTTGCAGCCAAGGGTCTGTACGTTAGCGTCAACCACAGTCCAAACCAAGCGGCTGGTCTCTCTCCTTTCCACAATATAATTTATGATATCGCTCCCACCATCTTGGAGTGGGGGTTTCCAAGCTAGTGTGCATTTTTCTGCTGTAACTCCTGATATAACAATAGGTCCTTCGGGTGGCCCTGGTCTGTCAAGAACTTTGACATTGACAGTGACTGACTTCTCTCCTGCGACGTTTTTGGCCTTTAGTATGTAGCTTCCACTGTCAATGCGTATTGCATCCTTTACACTGAGACTGGTGGCAAAGTCAGTGCTCTTAATTTCTAATCGAGCCGTATTGGAGAGCTCATGATCACCTTTTATCCACTGAGTGGTTGGTATCGGTTTGCCATGAATATCTGCATCAATCTTAAATAGCTCACCAGCATGCACCACAATTGTATCTTTGTATTTTGGATCCATGCGAATCTGTGGTGGTTCTACCTCGTCTCTTGCCGTTATTGCTCCTGTGGTCTCTGAAGGCTCGCTAAGTACTCCTGCAGCATTTCGGGCTATAACCCGGAACTCGTATCTGTGGTCTTCAACTAGGCCAGTTACTTCAAACTGAGTGTCAATGACATTGGTAAAACTAGCTTTCATCCAGCGGCCGTCGGGCAGTTCTTTCTTTTCAACAATATAACCAGTGATCTTGCTTCCACCATCGTAAGCAGGTTTCTTCCACTGAAGAGTCACGGAATTTCTTGTGACAATGATTGGCTCTGGCCTTCCTGGTGGATCACATGGATCACGGGCTACGTAGCTTTCAGACACTTTACTTGGCTTGCCGATGCCCACAATGTTCTCTGCAGAGACTCTAAATTCATATTCAATGCCTTCGTCGAGGCCAGTTGTTTTAAACTTGGTTTGAGGAATAGGTGTCTTATTCAACTTAACCCAGAGGATGCTGTTTCTTTCCTTGCGTTCCAAGTGATAGCCAATGACTTTGCTACCTCCGTCACTGACTGGCTCGTTCCAGTGTACTTCCATGGTGTCCTTGGAGGACAGTGTTACGAACGGTGTGCCAGGAGGGCCAGGAACTTTGAATGGATACTGGGCTACAACAGGCTCTGAAGTGAGGTAGGTGCTCTTTCCATATCTGTTTTCAGCTGCAATCCTAAACTGATATTCACATCCAGTCTTTAACCTGCAAGCTTTTATTGTTGTCCTTGCAACAGTAGCTGACACAATCTGCCAGGTGGTTGTGGAAGTGTCCCGTTTTTCTACAATGTAATTGTTGATAGAACTTCCACCATCATACTTAGGTGGGCCCCAGGAGAAAGTAACACTGTCAGCTGTCACTTCCTCCATTTTAACTGGTCCCGTTGGAGGCCCTGGTTTGTCAAGAACGATAACATTAAGGGTTTCAGTAGCTTCACCAGCTGAGTTAGTCAGTTTAACGATGTAATGTCCAACATCTTCTCTGCACGCTTCCTTTATTGTCAGCAGTGAGTTATTTTCTGTGCTCTCGGCATTTACTCTGGTTGTCTGCTTCAGTGGCACATCATCTTTATGCCAGGTTACGGCTGGCGTAGGGCGTCCAGTGAATGGAACATCGACTTTTAGGTCTTCACCTGCCAGGACAGTGAAAGTAGTGAACAGGAGTTTGAAGGCTGGCGGAATGACAAGATCCTTGGCAATTACTGGCACACTCAGTTGTCTCGGATCGCTAATGCCCTTCTCGTTCTGAGCAGACACACGGAAAGAGTACTCTTCACCCTGAATTAATCCAGTAATAGTGGCTTCGGTGACTTTGACTGTGGCACACGTGACCCATTTGTCACTGCCTTTGCTCTGCATCTCTACGATGTAGCCTAGAATTCGGCTGCCTCCGTCATGCTCAGGTTTCTCCCAGGAGAGCGACACGCTGTTTCTTGTGACGTCCACCAGCGTTATCTTTCCTGGAGGCAGAGGTCGTTCTGATGCTTTCACAGATTCTGCGGTTTCAGCAGGCAGCCCAATGCCGTATTCATTTTCGGCGAGGACCCTGAAGTAGTAACTGCAGCCTTCTTGAAGCTGGTCTACCTTCCAGGAAGTCTTGTGGCAATTTGTTGTAACAGTTGAATATGCTTTCCTTGTCGATTCCCGCTTTTCAACAATATAGTTATTTATTTTCGAACCTCCGTCAATAAGAGGAGGCTCCCATGTCAGTGTGACAGATGTCTTTGTGACCTCCTTTACCTTCAGGTCCTGTGGAGGGCCTGGTGTGTCTAGTACTCTGACATTGACAAATGCAGACTTGCTGCCTGAGCTGTTTTCTATGGTTAGTATGTATTTGCCACTGTCAAATCTGTTTACATTTCCAATAATAAGCAGGGTGTAAGAGCTTGTGGACTCGATGCTAGCTTTATCTAAAGATTCTCCGTGTTCTCGGGTCCACTTCACCTCAGGTGCTGGCCTTCCTTTGATGGGAACAAAAAGTCTCAGAGTGCAGCAAGCTCTTATGGTAACAACTTTGCGCAGTTCGGCATCCAGTTCAATCTCTGGAGGCAGCATCCTGTCTTCAGCCTTTGGAGTTCCAGGAACAAGTGCAGGTTCCCCAATGCCTTCAGAATTCATGGCATAGATGCGAATTTTATATTCCTGGTTCTCTGTGAGGTTGGTGATGGTGTAAGAAGTTGCCTTGAGCCCCGATGGTGGAGTGACGATCTTCCATTCATCTTCCTCTGGCAGGGCGATCTCAACCATATACCCAGTGATTTCGGAGCCACCATCATAGATAGGTTTGTTCCAAGCAATTGAAATGGATGATCTGCTTGTATCTAGAACACGTGGGTTACCTGGTGGGCCGGGTTTAAACACAGCATCACAAGCTTTATAAAATGGACTGGTAGCGCTCGGTGCGCTGATTCCAGCCCTGTTCTCAGCCATGACCCGGAACTCATACTCATGTCCTTCTGTCAGCCCAGACACTTTGTATCTTAAATCGGTAAGGGTCTTTTTGTTGCATTTCACCCAGCGTTGGCCTGCTTTATCTCGCCGTTCCACAATGTAATTGATGATTTCACTGCCACCATCAGAGTCAGGATGGCCCCAGCAGACAACCATGGAATCTTTAGTGATACTGGTAACTTCAGGGTTTTTAGGTGGATCAGGAGGTCCGTAAGGATCCACTGCAAGCACAGGCTCTGAGTCCAGTGGCTCTCCAACGCCATACTTGTTTACGGCCATCACACGGAATATGTATTCATTGCTTTTCAAGAGTTTAGTGACCTTCAGTTTTGTTACTTGGACTTCTGAGGCTACATTTGTCCATGCCAGTCTGCTGGTTTCACGTTTCTGAACGACATAATACTCAATTTTGGCCCCTCCATCATCCAGTGGAGGCAACCATGACAGCACACATTTTTCTGACGTCACTTCAGATACAGCTAAAGGTCCTTCTGGTGGGCCTGGTCTATCAAGAACTTTGACATGGAAGATGTGTTTGGCAAAACCACCAGGATTAGTTGCTGTAAGGGTATAAGCACCCCCATCCCTTCTCAGTGAATCCTTGTTTACCAGATTAGTAGAGAAATCTGCAATTTTAATTTCTAATTTCGCTGTGTTTTCAAGCTCCTTTCCATCTTTGGTCCATTCCATTGCTGGAGGTGGGCGACCTGAAACATCGGCTTCCAGCTTGAACGCTTCACCTGCTTTTAATGTAATTGTGTCCTTAAATTTGACATCCACCATTATCCTTGGGGCTTCAATGTCGTCTCTGCATGTGATAGCATCCGATGGCTCAGATGGTGGGCTAATAGCACCAGCAGCATTTTTGGCAATGACACGGAATTCATATGCGGCATCTTCGGTTAGTCCACTGACTGTAAATTCATTCTCTAAAATGTTGCTGAAGTTGGCCTTTAGCCACCGTCCATTAGGAAGATCCCGCTTTTCAACTATATAACTAGTAATTTTAAAGCCTCCAGTATATTCAGGCTTAGCCCATTTAAGAGTCACTGTGTGTCTAGTAATATTGAGAGGAACTGGTTTCCCAGGTGGGTCAATGGGATCCAAAGCTAAAATAGGTTCAGATGGCTTGCTTGGCTTGCCTTTGCCAGCCATGTTTTCTGCAATCACTCGGAATTCATAAGCAATACCATCTGTTAGTCCACTTGATTTGAAAATGTTGCCAGGTACTAATGCTTTGCTTACAGTCTGCCAGAGAATACCATTTCGTTCTTTCCTTTCAACATGGTATCCTAAAATGGGGCTTCCACCATCAGAAAGAGGCTCGTGCCAGCTGATTGTTATTGAGTCCTTGGTGACTGCAGCCACCTGAGGGGTACCAGGAGGCCCAGGGACCTTAAATGGATAGTTGGCAACTACTGGTGCTGACGTGATGCTGGGTCCCACTCCGTATCTGTTTTGAGCTTTTACCCGGAATTGGTACTCTACTCCAGTAGTAAGGCGAGTGGCTTTGTAGGTAGTGCGTATAACAGTAGTCGCTAGTTCAACCCACGTGGTGCTGTCAGTCTGCCGCATTTCCACCACATAGTTGCTTATGGGTACACCTCCATCGTTCTCCGGTGGCTCCCAAGAGAAGGTGACAAAATCAGATGAAACTTCATCAAATTTGATTGGTCCAGTAGGTGGCCCTGGGATGTCATGGACTTGAATGGTGATGACATCACCAACCTCTCCCACGATGTTCCTTGCTGTTAATGGGTAGGGCCCACTGTCACTTCTGACGCACTCGTTGATGTTTAAGATGGTAGAAGTTGCTGTATTTTCAAAATTAACTCTCTGTGTCTGTTTAAGGATCTGGTCTCCTTTCTTCCATGTAACGGTCGGCTTTGGTCGACCGAGCACTGGAATTTCAACTTTGATGTTGTCACCAGCTTTAGCGATGACTAATTTCTGATAAATGCCACGGAGATCCAGTTCTGGAAGCATGGTCTGCTCCTTGACAATGACGGGTCTGCTTTCTCGAGGGGCACTTCTCCCTGCACTGTTCACTGCCATTACCTGGAAGGTGTATTCTTCCCCTTCGGTCAGATTCTTCACAACACATTCCAACCCCTTCACGGTTGTGATGTGGGTCCACTGGTCAGAGCCTTTTCTCTGGGCTTCAATCACATAGCCAGTGATCTTACTGCCCCCGTCATGTTTGGGTTTAGGCCATGCCAAGCTGACTGTGCTCTTAGTTATGTCCATAATGTTAAGACTATCTGGTGGTGATGGTGCTTCAGAGGCCCTTACGGGCTCTGTTGTTTCTGCTGGCTCGCCAATTCCATACTCATTTTCTGCCATCACTCTGAAGAAGTATTCACATCCTTCAGACAAGCCAGTGACTTTATAAGTACATTTATGGCACTTCGTGGTGACCGTGGAGTAAGATTTCCGTGTTGCTTCTCGTTTCTCCACAATGTAGTTTGTGATGCGTGAGCCCCCGTCTATCAGAGGGAGGTCCCAGTGCAGGGTGACACTCTCCTTTGTGATGTCAGTAGGTCTCAGGTTGAGGACAGGTCCCGGTGTGTCCAAGACTCTGACATTAACGAAGCCACTCTTCTTCCCAGCGGGGTTTTCTATGGTCATCACAAATTTACCAGTGTCATATCTGTTACATTCTGGGATGATCAGGAGCGTGAACGACTCTGTATTTTCGATGTTAGCTCGGTTTTTAAGGTTGATATCATCTTTGGTCCACGTCACTTCAGGGGCAGGTCGACCTTTAATGGGCACAAATATTCTAATACTGAGTCCTGCTCTCACAACAAGAGTTCTTCGAAGCTCAGCATCTAGTTCGAAGTCAGGGGCCATCTCCCGTTCCACAATTTCAACATTTGGAATCACTGCTGGCTCCCCAACACCAGCATCATTGATGGCACTGATTCTAAAATTGTACTTTTCTTTAGTCTCAAGATCAGGGACCACAAACTCAGTGATTCGGAGGGCCGTTCCTATTGTGTCCTTTATCCAGCCCTCATCGCCTACTTTTTGATGCTCTACGACATAGCCAGTGATTTCAAGGCCACCGTCATAATGAGGCTTGCCCCATGCCAAAGAAGCAGACTTCTTGGTAGTGTCGGTGACACGTGCGTTTGAAGGTGGTCCTGGGGGATCTGGAAAGGAAACAGGCACAAAAATGTTAAGGGTTTGGATTTGGTATAAATTAAATACCAGCACTCCCCAAAGAGCTGTGTTGAAAAAGATAAATACTCACAGGCAACGTCTTTCATTAGAACAGGATTTGAAGCATCACTAGGTGGGCCAATTCCTGCTTTGTTCTCTGCACTGACGCGGAACTCGTAGGTGTTTCCTTCTTGCAGTCCTGTCACTTTGCATCTGAGATCAGAAACCGGAGTCTTTGTTGCTCTCACCCATCGCAAGCTTTTCTTCTCTCTCCTTTCTACATGATACCCTGTGATCTCGCTGCCACCATCATCCACTGGTCTTTTCCAACTGACAGTGGCAGTGTTTTTAGTGACATTGGAAACCTCTGGCTTTCCAGGGGGGCCAGGTGGACCTGAAAAGGAAGCAAATTTGTGAGAAATCTATGATTTCCTAAGCTCTGCTGCAAAGGTTTATGAATCAGTTCCCTTCTATGCTGTACTTACCAAATCTGTCTACCATTTTGACAGGTTCAGACTGTACGGGTTCTCCTTTGCCGTACTGGTTTACAGCTGAGACCCGGAAGACATACTCGTTTCCTTGGATAAGTTTGGTTGCCACATGCCTGCAAGACTGAATATCTTCGGCAACCACTGTCCACAGAAGTCGGCTAGTTTCTCTCTTTTCCAGGACATAGGACTTAATTGGTGAGCCACCGTCTTCCAAGGGAGGTGTCCATGTAAGTGTTGCTTTTTCAGCAGAAACATTACTGATTTCGATGGGACCTGGGGGACCAGGTACATCAAGTACCGTCACCTTCACATGTTCACTCTTTGTGCCAAAAGGATTAGTCGCAGTGATGGTGTATTCACCAGCATCTTTTCTAGTGGCATACTTGACAGCAATCATGGAAGATGTTGGGGTTGAAGTTATCTGAACGATATCTGACGGTCGTATGTCTTTTCCTGCCTTGGACCAACTTGACTTTGGAAGAGGCTTGCCAAGAATGCTAATGGCACTCAGAACGATGGTGTCTCCTGCTTTAACTGTCAGGCCATCTTTTATTGTGGGATCAAGAACAATGGCTGGTGCCTCTGCAAAGGAAAAAAAAGAAAAACAAACACTGTAATCAGAAAAGGAAGGTGGCTTAATTTACTGTTTTTTTTTTTAATGTGCATAAAAAAAAACAGACCTACCATATTCATCTTTGCAGATAATGGTTCCTGTACTTTCTGATGGAGCACTGATAGCACCTGCTGTATTCTTTGCTCTAACTCGGAATTCATATTTTCCACCCTCGACAAGGTCGGTAACAGTAAAGGCACAATCTGGGACGTTAACATGGTTGGCTTTCGTCCAGGATTTAGAGGGAAGCTCTCGCTTCTCTACTATATACCCAGTCAACTTATGGCCACCATCGTATTTAGGTTCAGTCCAGACGAGAGTCACTGAATTCCTTGTTACACTGATAACCTCAGGTTTGCCAGGAGGATCTAAAATAAAGCAACAAACCAACCAACCCAGTCAGCCACACACCAATGTTTTCTTTCATGAGGAAATACAAAGAGACATTATACAAAGTCTCTGTATAATGACTTACCAATTGGATCAAGGGCCACAACTGGCTCTGATGGCAGGCTTGGTTTGCCTACTCCTGCTAAATTGATTGCCATAACTCGGAATTCATATTCCAGACCTTCAGTTAGTCCTGTCACTTTGAAGTCTTTCATCCTAATAGGAGTCTTATTAGCTCTCTTCCACAAAAGGCTGTTTCTTTCCTTGAACTCGATGTGATACCCTATAAAAGACCCAGTGATGTGTCAGTTCACATAGAAAGCACAAATGTAGCCTGATTTTTAAATACACACACACAGAACAAATAATCATTCCTGTATCTACAGTTTTATTACCTAGCCTTAGGGATATTTTTATCTCCTGGAATAGACTTATTTATGGCACCTTCTGTTGAAACATTTTAACTTATAAAAATAGATACTATCATTTAGAAAGCCTTTATTAACTATTACATTAGGAGTTTTTCATTCAAATGAAGTTAGCTTAATGAATTAGCTTAATTCTTAATGTTCTGAATGCATGATGAACTGAAAAAAGGAACATATACTTTTGGATGTGCAGATAGTACTATAAGTAAGTAGCACAGATTCAGCTTGTTTTCGGGGAGGAAGATTAATGTAAATGCTCTAGGATAAGAGCCAAGAAAATACCTGTAATCGGAGAGCCTCCAGTTTTCCTGGGGTCGGTCCATGTTAGAGATACGGAGTCATGTCTGACATCCACGATATTGGGAGGTGGGGGAGCATCAGGCACATCTAGGAAAAAGCAGATAATTCAAGATTTATAATCAGGAATGTATTTGAAATGAACCAGAACCATGTTCTGCTTTATGTTTTCTGACCTTGAGACACTTACCAAATGGGTGTCTGGCAACAATTGGCTCTGATTTCAGACCCTCTCCTACACCGTATTTATTTTCGGCACTGACCCGGAAGGTGTATTCCATCCCCTCGTGGAGTCTCATGACCCTGAAAGTGGTTTTCTGCACAGCCGAGGCACAAGTCACCCACTTGTTGTTTACAGAATCTCTCTTCTCCAGGATGTAGTTGGTGATCTCAGAACCTCCATCGTCCTTTGGAGGACCCCACTTTAAGGTTACGGCTTCTGCTGTGACTTCTTCAAATTTGATCGGTCCAGTGGGGATGCCAGGCTTGCCGACAACTTTTATGGTGAGAGTCCCTTCCTTGGTGCCAGCCACATTCTTCAGTGTGATTGTGTATTTTCCAGCATCAGATTTTCGGCAATCATATACGACAAGAGTGGTGTTAACTGCAGACGACTCGACACTGACTCTTGTGTCTGTTGCTAGAGGGTCTTCCCCTTTCTTCCAGGACACGGATGGAACTGGCTTGCCTTTTATGGGGATCTTAAGACGGAAGTTGCTGTTTTCTTTGGCCAAGTAGCACAAATCAGGTAGGTCCTTTAAGTCAAGGTCGGGAGCCACTGTAAAACAGCAGAGATAAGACATTTTTTAATGCCAGGCAGTTAATTTTTTCAGATCATTATAGTTTTTAGAGGATTTTTATGTAAGCCCAGGAATAGGGCTCAAGAGCACTTTTAGTTTTTTATATGGAGCATTTTAAAAGTCTCTATTGAATTTGTTACAAGGTTATTTCTGTTTTATGCTTTGGTTTTTTGGCCATGAGGCATGTAGGATCTTAACTCCCCGACCAGGGATTGAATTTGAGAACCCCATGTAGTGGAAGGCAAAGTCTTAATCACTGGACTGCCAGGGAAGTCCCAAGAGTGCACTTTTGATGACAAAGGGAAAATGGAGATGATAGCTAAGGGCTTACCGACATCATCCTTTGCCACAGCAGTGATTTCACTTGGGGTGCCTTCTCCATTTTCATTCTCAGCGCTCACTCGGAAGGTATATTCCTTCCCTTCAGTCAAGTCTTTTGTGGTGTACTGTAAGCTTAATGATTTCATGACGCGTTGCCACTTATTTTCTTCAGTCAGGAAATCAACGACATATCCAATAATTCGACTTCCGCCATCGCTGCGAGGCTTCTTCCAGCCTATGCTACAAGATGACTTGGTGACAGAGGTCACCTTCAGGTCCACCACTGGTCCAGGGGTTTCTAAAGCAAAGGAGAAATGATGAGTCCAAGCCCCAGAAAACCAAGGTAAGGTGTGACTCAGAATGATGGGGTGGTAGCTTCATTTGCTTACCAGAAGCTTTGACAGCATCGCGTGTCTCACCAGGATCACCAATGCCATACTCGTTTTCAGCAAACACCCTGAAGAAGTAGGATTTTCCCTCTTCCAGGTTAGATACTCTGAAGCTTGTTTTTGAGCACTCTGTTGTCACAGTAGACCAGGACTTCCTCTCTGCATCACGCTTTTCTACCACATAGTTTATGATGGGGCTTCCACCGTCAATAATGGGAGGATCCCAAGTAATATAAGCAGAATCTTTGGATATTTCTTTGACAGTCACGTTGACGGGTGGCCCGGGAGTATCTGAATAAATAGTGGGTAAATAAGAAATGAATACCTGAAAAACACATTGGCTGCATTTTAAACATATATAGATTGTTTTTCCATGTAGACTTACCAAGCACTTTCACTACAATGGTATATTCCTTTTTACCACAGCTGTTCTCCAGAGTCAAGATGTATTTTCCTGCATCATATTTGTTCACCTTTTCACAGCGCAAGAAGGTGTCAAAGTCAGTGGACTTTATGTCCAGTCCAACCCTTTCTCTTAGATTGACATTTGGTTTAGACCAAGTTATCTTGGGAGGTGGACGTCCTTTTACTGGCACATACAGTCTCATGGTAACTCCAGCACGCAATATGAGTGTCTTCCTCAAATCAGCATCAAGTTCTCCCTCAGGTGGAACTGTTTAAGTTGGAGTGAAGAAAGTTAGAGTAATGTGTATTTCCAAGGACTGTCCTGATAACTCCTAAAATATGTTTCTGATTTCTAGTTCTTAAAAAAATCCTTAATATAATCCTCAGAACTTTTGCCAACTATCTTAAGACTCTGTAGCAATTATTGACCTTTCTATTTTCTAGTATCCTATGGGCCAGCCCACGTTTTCCCTGGAGGATCTGCATCTCCTTATCTCATGAACCTTACATACTCTTAAACTCTCTGTATATTACAAGTAGATGACTGATTTGGGGCTTTCTTCCAGTGAAAGCACTCTGCTGTACACTCTGGCTTTCTTTGTTTCATTGTAGGAAGAAAAGTACACAGTGGGTGGAGTGTAATTCAAAGTAATAGGAGCATTGATTAGGGAGAATAAGTGAATAGAAGAAATGGTGGGAAAAGAAATTAAAATGGAGAGGGGTGGATTGGAAGAGAAAATAAAAACCTAAGAATGATAAATAGCTCACTGCTGCTGCTGCTAAGTCACTTCAGTTGTGTCAGACTCTGTGCAACCCCATGGACAGCAGCCCACCAGGCTCCTCTGTCCACAGGATTTTCTAGGCAAGAATACTGGAGTGGGTTGCCATTTCCTTCTCCAAAATAGCTCACTACTTAGTTAAAAAAAAAAAAAAACAAACAACTTTTTATTCTCAATACAATCTCTATATTCCATAATCTTTTGAAGACAGGAAATTCTCAGGTAAGTAAGAAAAGCATTTCAAAACCACAAATCACCTTGCCTTCCATTGGCTTGTTATACAGTACCATAAAGTACCAACCCAGCCCTCCTACAACATACTTCTAGAGTTACCAACCCTAAAACTTGTAAATAAATTAATCTACATAGAGGAGTTCTATATATTCCTCCTTACAGTACGACTGATGAAAAGAGTTCTGTATATTTCTCCTGGTAATACTTACTTAAAATGTCCTTGGGACAGTGTTTGTCTGGCACATCACTGGGGTCACTGTATCCAATCTTATTAACGGCATACACGCGGAACTGGTATTCTGTGTTTTCCATTAGGCCAGTAACCTCAAAGCGGGTTTTCTGGAGCTTCTGTGGTAAATTGCACCTCACCCAGTTATCTGAATCAGCTCGTTTTACTTCAACAAGGTAACCAATGATAGGACTGCCACCGTCATAGGCTGGCTTGCCCCACGTTAGACTCACAGAGCTCCGGGTTGTGTCATATACTTTGGGGAAAGCTGGTGGTCCAGGAGGATCTGAGGATAATAATAGAAAAATTTCATGAAGACCTCATTCCCAGTTGTTGAATGCTGATTATCACACATCTGTGGGACTCTTCCATGAAAACTTACACAGAGGATCTTGGGCATAAACAGCTTTGGAGGCATCACTGGGTTTGCCTGGTCCAGCCTTGTTGATGGCTATAACTCGGAACTCATATTCTGTGCCTTCTTGGAGACCTGTTGCTTTTATTGTTCTTTCTATCACAGGTTTTCTGTTGACTTTAGTCCAATTAACTGCATGGGTTTCCCGCTTTTCAACCAAATAGCCGGTGATGGGGGAGCCACCATCATCTGCTGGAGGCTTCCAGCTGACTGTCATGTGGTCTTTGGTTACGTTGCTAATAACAGGGGGGTCACAGCGTCCGGGAGGGTCTGCAGAGATTAACCGGCAGGTTTATGTCCTGGTCTAAAAGGTAATATTTAAAAAGCAGAATGAAAAACTGCAGGAAAACGTTCTTACCGTATGGGTTTTTGGCAATTGCTGGCTCAGTTAAGATCGGGTCACCCACTCCGTATTTATTTTCAGCACAAATTCGGAACTGATACTCGTGGCCCTCTATCAGCTTCTCCACACTGCAGCTGGTGATGGGCACGGTAGCAGAGACTTGCGCCCAGTTGGGTCTGCTCGTTTCACGTTTGTCAACAATGTAGTTGGTGATTTCTGAGCCTCCATCTTCAAGAGGAGGTTCCCAAGAAAGCATTGCACGATCCGAATACATTTTGTTGATTTTAACGGATGCTGGAGGACCTGGTTTATCTGAAAGGATACGAAAGAAAAGTTAAGTCTTTCACCCAAACATATGAAATAGGGGATGAACAGAGTGGAGGACTGGAGACCTGGGCTGCTGTCTTTATACTATCATTAACTTCCTGTATGACCTTGGAAGTTACTTTTCTCCAGATTTTAATTTCCTCATATCTAAATTTATATATCTGGAATATGTGATCTCTAATGGTCTTTTCAGCTGTAAAACACTACTGTTCTGTGTTGAGAATAATTCCATGATGACAAAAGAAACATCAAGTTAGGTATCTTTTCTCACATGTTATTTTGTAAATTCTATGACATCACATTAACCAATGTGAAGCCTGAGAGTCTAGTGAAATGCTTTAGTTACCTAACACTTTGAGCTTGATAGTGGCTGATTTGGAGCCACTTGGGTTTTCAGCAGTGATGGTGTAGTCCCCTGAGTCTTTCCGGGTCACGCTGAACAGCTCCAGGGTGCACAGGTTCCGCTTCATGGCCATCTTGATCCCTTCCGATGGTTTCAGCAGTGTGCCATCCTTCTTCCAAGAGACTGTGGGCTTCGGTTTGCCAAAAACAGTAGCATCCAGGCAAACGTTGGTTCCAGCTTTCACGGTAAGCAAAGATTTCATAGCCACGCTCAGCTCTATCCTGGGAGGTACTGGAAAGAAGTAAGATAAAGGGATTTAATATATGCAAAGCTATATTATATAATGCTTATTTGTAAAAGTGAGAAATAAATAGGCTATCTTTTTCAAGATGGGATTTTCTTAAAGTAACTATTCATTATAAAAGAAATGCAAGTTTAATGCCAAAATTTGATAATGCTGACAGTATAAAGAAAAAAGTAAAGATATTACTCATCATCCCAGCATCCTGAAAGCTTCACTCTTATCATTTTGGTGCATTTTTGGGGGGCATCTTTCTGTGCATGTGTATGGTTAAAAGTATGTGGTCTTCACAGTTCGCTATCTTTTTAGTTTAACATGTTATTCTCTATAATCATAATTTTTAATGTCTGTATACAAAGTACCTATCATTTTATTTGTCCTTATTTTCATAGATGTAGATTTAGTTTTTTATTAGGGGAAACATATATTATGAGTGATGTCTTCCTTTGCCTAGAATGTCCAACAGAATCTTACCACTTTCTGCCATGATAGTCACTGGATCGGAAGGTTCAGAAGGTTGGCTAATATTTACTGCGGTCTTGGCAATTGCTCTGAATTGATACTGAGCATTCTCTTCTAAGCCAGTCACTGTGAACTCTTCCTGGGGAATCTGGTGAGGTGAAGTATTACACCGTATCCACTGATCACCAGGAAGTTTGCAAGCTTCTACGAAATAGCCAATAATTTTGCTGCCCCCATCATGCTTAGGACGAGCCCAGACAAGAGATACAGTACTCTTGGAAACATCAATGACTTCAGGCTTGCCAGGAGGATCTAGAACCAAAAGAGATATTCTCAGCATTTGTCTTAACAGCAGAAATGTTCTATTTCACTGTATCACCCAGAACATATTCCTGAATGGAAATAGTAACATTTAGAGATGCTAAGATTTAAATGTGTCCTCATAATACTTTAAAAAAAAAAAAATTACTCACCAACTGGAGTTCTTGCAGTCACATATTCAGTTGGTTTGCTGGGTGGGCTGGATCCAGCTTTGTTTAGGGCATAGATTCTGAATGAATACTCAAGGCCTTCTACCAGGCCAGCACAGGGATATTCAGTTGACCGGACAGGGGTGTCATTGGCTTTCACCCAGAGCAAACTGTTTCTTTCTTTGCGTTCAATCAGGTAGCCAGTAATGGGGCTGCCTCCATCGCTGTCGGGTCTGTCCCATGCCACAAAGATGCAGTCTTTGTTGACTTTAGTGACGCGTGCGTTCTTGGGTTCACTTGGAACACCTGGAGATGAAAACCAGGGAGATGTCAGTTTCTAGCCTAAGTAACAGATGAGAAAGAAAACAGTTCAGTTTTTCGTCCTAAAAGGAACATACCAAATGGGAACTTAGCCACCATCTTCGGAGATGTAAGAGGCTCTGAAATGCCAAATCGATTCTCTGCACGGACCCGGAAGATGTACTCTTGGCCTGGGATCAGTTTTCCAACCCTGCAGGAAGTTTTTGTCACTGAAGCTAGAGCTGTCACCCAGTCACCTCGGCTCACGTCACACTTCTCCACGATGTAATTGGTGATGTTACTGCCTCCGTCCTCCAGAGGAATGTGCCAGGACAGGGAGCAGGCATCGGCGTCTATGTCAGAAATGTCAAACGGAGGCTGCGGGGGTCCAGGAGCGTCTGCGTGAACCGAGAGGAGAGAAAGGTAAGGACAGGAATGGGACTGGAAAAAATGCTTCTGATCTTCACATGTGGATGGCTGTTTGTCTAATGCTGAACCTACCCATGACGATGACTTTGATTTTCTGAGTGTCTGTCCCAGAACTGTTCTCTGCAGTGAGGCTATAGTAACCGCTGTCTTTCCTAGTAACATCTTTTATGATCAGAACTGAAGAATTCTCTGCTTTATGCACAGCCAGGTGGCTGGACGTGACAACGTCATCTTCTCCTTTTTTCCATTTACAGACCGGATTAGGCTTTCCATACACATGGGCTTCGATTCGGAGTTTCTTCCCAGCTTTGATAGTAATCTGCTCTGGCATGAGGATCTTGGGTGGCACTGAAAGTAAGATGAAGATACATTAATTTTGTGGGGAGGTTAAATTTCCTCTAATGAGGAACTATACTAGTGTTTTTCAAGTGGTGAATAATAACCCATTAGCAGGTTCCAGGTGATGTTTGCATCACTGCTAATACTTTTTAAAAAGAATGAGATTGAATTGAAAATACCAGAGTCCAGCATACATAATAAGGATGGGTGTTGCTCTAAGAAACTTCTTTTTAAGGTTATATATATGTCTGTGTGTGCTGTGTCATGATTTAAGTTGTTTTACCATGTGTTGTGGGTGCAAATGTTTTAAAACCACTATTCTCTCCTATATTTCGGGTATTTATGGAATTAGATTCTTCAGGGATAAATGTCTCCATGTCAAAAGAAAATTCTTGTAAACTTTTATCACATGATAAAAATGACTCAGTGTCCACGTACATAGCTGTTCTTTGGCTTCGTACACGCCTTCAGCTTCTCTCGGCAAACTGACTCCCACGGCATTTCTGGCCGCTACTCTAAATTTGTATTTCTTCCCTTCCTTGAGGCCAGTGACTACCAGGCTGAGGTCTTTCACCACTGAGTACTCTGTCCAGCGATCTGCAGGCTGCTCCTCTTCCCTGTAACTAACGATGTAGCCGTCGATTTTAGCGCCTCCGTCACGCAGGGGTGGTAACCAGGCTAATACAGCGCTGTTCTTTGTCATTTCAGTAACCTCGAGTTTCCTGGGGGGATCCGGCTCACCTGGAAGAAAAACATGATTAAGAAAAAACTGTCCAGGTCGCCAAATCCATCCCTTTGTAATATACATCAATGTTTTCATATGCCACCTGCTTCAAAGTTATGTGGGAAAGGTGGTTCGGGCTGTTGAAAGTAAAAAGTACTCGAGGAGGCAGATCAGAAGTCTTCAGTGAGTGAGTGAGATATTTTTTTGTGCTGTGTAGGTTTCTACAAGTTAAAGCCCTTTAGGGTTTTGGTATTTGGTAAGTGTTTGTGTCTTGACTTGATTGAAATCGGGGACTGGGGTTAAGAGGGGAGAAAGGATGTGACTTACTTAGAGGGTCTGTCGCAAGCACTGGTTTGGGGACATCTGTTGGGACACCGGGGCCATACTCGTTGACAGCAGTCACTCTGAAGAAATACTCTGTCCCAGGGACAAGATTGGTGACGTGGAAGCTCGTTTTCTTCACTTCTGGGGTGACTGTCGCCCATGTCTTTCTCTCGGCCTCACGTTTCTCCACGATATAATGTGTCACCTGGCTCCCGCCATCATTCTCGGGAGGGGCCCAGGAAATGTGGCACGATGTTTTAGTGACATCCGAGACTTTTAAATCAGACACGGGCCCAGGGGTATCTGTAAAGAACCACAAGATTAGACATACGAGTTCCCTCAGCCTCCTGATTAACTAAGGAGTTTCTGAAGGGGAGGAAGACAGTTGTTCACCACCCACCTAATACTCTGACATTCACAAACACGGCCTTTTCTCCCGCTGGGTTCACAAGCGTCAAGGAGTATTTTCCTGAGTCGTCACGTGTAGAATTGGGGATGACGAGGAAGGCCATGGTGTCAACCAAATCGACCTGTCCCTTTCTGACCACGTTATCAATACCCACTTTTCTCCAGGTGACCTTAGGGGCTGGTCGCCCTCTCACGATGGCAAATAGTCGGATGGGGCATCCTGCCCTCACGGTGACCAGTTTTCTCATGCTGGCATCCAAGTCAATCTCTGGAGGTTCTACAAATGACACGAAGGCCATTAGTTGACTTCAGAATGTGGGGAAGTCACGTGAGAAGTGAAAACAGTGAACCAAGTGATAACCTAGGGCCTCACCTAGGATTTCTTTAGGTTTAATAGCATCCTTTAGTTCTGCAGGGCGCCCGATGCCAACTTGGTTTTGGGCACAAACCCTGAACTCATATTCCTGGTTTTCATCCAAGCTGGTCACAGTGAATTCCATGCGGACAAGTTGCGCTGCAGCATTGCACCTTTTCCAGCCTTCATCCGGTGACATGTCTGCTTTTTTAGGTCTCATTTCCACAACATAGCCAATGATCGGTGCACCACCATCATACACTGGTTTTCCCCACCCGAGAGTTATGGAACTTTTGGTTGTATCAACCACTTTGAGATTGGTTGGTGGACCAGGTGGTTCTGAAAGTAAATTATGTAAGAATAAATTTACACATGGTTAACCACGATTAGTGATATGTTAATGTATAATTTTATATAGTCTATTCTTAATTAACCACAGATAGTACATTCAATTTCTCAATTGCTACCTAAGTCCTCCTTATGTTCCTTTGTAAATTTAGAATCTACCGTTGTTCGTACATTTTAGGTGAGTTGGTAAAAGATCTATTTGGAAAAATACTGGCTATGATAAAGTTTTGATGTTGTGGATTTAACTTACTTGTCTAATACCTCTGCGTTTGAGATTAAGAGTTGATATAATACCAGAGAAAAACAAGAACATCATACCTATGGGGTCTTTTGCCACCACTGGTCTTGATGGCAAACTTGGTTCTCCAATTCCAACTTCATTTTCTGCCTTGACACGGAACTGATACTCATGTCCTGGAAGGAGATTCTGTACTTTTAGACGTCTCTCGGGAATTGCACTCTTGTTGACAGGGACCCATCGCGTTGAATGTTTTTCCTTTTTCTCCAAATAGTATCCTGTGATGGACTTTCCACCATCATATTCAGGTGGCGCCCAAACCACGGTCATCTCCTCTTTGCTTACTTTAGTGACTTCTGGAGGATCAGGGCGACCAGGTTTATCATATTTGGTTTTTGCAATGACTGGCTTAGTTTCTGTTGGAGGCCCTGTGCCTATTTTATTTTCTGCACGGACTCTGAAGATATATTCATTTCCTTCTATGAGACGTGTTACTGTAGTACCAGGTGTCAAGATAGTAGAGGAAAAGGTGGACCAAACCATTCTCTTGCTCTCACATTTTTCTAAAATATAATTTTGGATCTCACAGCCACCATCATCCTCCGGTGGATCCCAGCGAAGAGAACACCTGTCACTACACACATCAGTAATTTTCAGATTCCTTACAGGACCAGGCTTATCTAAAACATTCACGGTGGCAAAGGCCACAAAACTGCCAGCTGTGTTAGTTGCTGTAACTACGTATTTACCACCATCACTTCGCTTTGCTTTAGTGAGAGAGAATTTAGACGAATCACCACTGGTGTCAATCTTGACCCTTGGTGATCTTGTTAAGTCTGTAGCATCTTTGTCCTTGGTCCAGGAAACTTCTGGAAACGGTTTGCCTCTAACACCTGCCTCAAGTCGAATGGTGTCTCCTGCTTTGACAGTGAGCACACCACTTAACTTCAGGTCGAGTACTGGTTTCTGTAAGTCTTCCTTCACAACAACTTCCTCTGTCTTTACCCAGTCACTTTCCCCACCTTCATTCTTTGTTTGCACTCTGAACTCATAAATCTGGTTTTCCACACATTTGTCAACCATGTAGTGGGTTTCTTTAATGCTTCCTTTATGCACTCTTTCCCAATCAGCAGCGCCCTTCAGCCTCCTTTCAACATGATATGATAGATTTGGGCTACCACCATCATAATCAGGCCGCCTCCATTTTAGATAGACAAATGTCTTTCCTTTATCTGCAATATGAAGGTTTTCAGGCTCCCCTGGTCTATCAATAGGGTTAATAGCCAGAATTGGAGTTTTGGTTTCAATGGTTGGCCCAACACCTACTTTATTCTCTGCACAAACTCGGAAATAGTATTCGTTGTTGGCTAAGAGGTTGGCTTTGATTAATCGCTTAGTGACATCTGAGGCGACAATTGACCAGCCTTTCTGATTTGGTTTGCGATATTCCACTATAAAGTTTGTTATTTCTGAGCCACCATTGTCTAGTGGGTTTTCCCAAGAAATTGTACAGTTCTCTTTGGTTACATTGGTGACCTTTAAGTTCTGGCAAGGCCCAGGTCTGTCAAGGACATTAACGATAGCAAAACCTTGGGCATGTCCACTGCTGTTCTTGGCTGAGATGATGTACTTGCCATGATCAGCTCTAACAGCTTCTTTAATTTGCAACTCAACACGAGGTAGTTCGTGAATGATGTTAACCCGCTTATCTCGGACCAATGCTTTGCCTTCCTTGGACCAAGTTATGTCTGGTTCAGGTCTGCCTTTGACCCGAGCAAGAATGCGGATAGTCTGGCCCACTCTGACGGTGATGACATCACGGCAGGTTACATCAAGTTCTACTTCTGGAGGATGAAGGATGTCCTTTGCAATTACAGATTCTGCTAGTTCGCGTGGCTCTCCCTCTCCCACAATGTTAGCTGCCTTTATACGGAATCTGTACTCATTTCCTTCTATGAGTCCAGGTACCCTAAAGGCACACTGCCTAATGAGTTCATCTTTGTTAATCCTGTCCCACTGTGTTGTCCCAGCTTTCTGACATTCTACAACATAGCCCAGAATGGGGCTACCACCATCGCTGAGAGGCTTTGTCCATACCAGATCAGCTGATTCTCTGGTCTTGTCTTTCAGCTTAGGATTAATAGGTGGTCCAGGTGGTTTGATGGGCCGGCAAGCTTTTATTGGATCAGAACTTGGGGATGGACCGCTTAGTCCTGCAAGATTCTCGGCAAACACTCTAAACTCATATGTATTTCCCTCATAGAGTCCAGTTACTCTGAACTTCAGGTCCGCTAAAGGAGTTTTGTTGACTCGTACCCATTTGCCTGTTACTTCTCGACGCTCCAGATAGTAACCAGTTATTGGACTCCCACCATCAGATTTTGGCAGGGTCCATGCCACTGTTGCAGCGTTTTCAGTAATGTCAGTAACCACTGGTTTACCAGGAGGAGATGGAGGACTAAATTTATGTTTAGCAACAGTCGGTACAGAGTCAAGAGGAGGGCCAATACCAATCTTATTCTCTGCTTTCACTCGGAAGACATATTCATATCCCTTTTGCAGGTGTGGGACTTTCAACTTTGTCTTGCTGCTACCTGAAGAGACCACACCCCATGTATCTTTCTTTGTGTCTTTTTTCTCAACTATGTAATTTATCACAGGGCTTCCTCCATCATCCTTAGGTGGTAGCCATGATATAGTCATATATTCAGGGGTAACTTCCAGTATATTAATAGGGCCTGTTGGTGGGCCAGGAACATCCAGGACAGTAAGATGTACGGCTACTGTTTTGGTGCCGGCTGCATTGGACACTGTGATCTGGTATTCCCCAGTGTCTTTCCTTAAGCAGTTCTTAATGGTGAGTACTGATGAGAAGTTGTCAGTTTCAACTGTATAGTGTTCATCTGTTTTAATCTCATCCCCATCGGTTGTCCACTTTGCAGTAGGAATGGGCACACCTCTGATGATGGCAGGGAATCTGACTGTAGTTCCGGCTTTTACCACAAGGCCTTCAATTAATTTCACATCCAGCTCCACAGATGGAGGCACTGGAAAGTAAACATGAGGAAATTAGATTTTGCTTTTGACAGTATGGATAATATCACAACATGAATAATTTTAAAAAGAAGGAAAATAGTGCCAATCTAAAATTTACCTAGTTTTTCTTGACATTCTATTGGGATAGTTGTGTCAGGGAGACCAAGACCCACAATGTTTTCAGCTTTTACCCGGAATCTATAGGTCTTCCCTTGTTGCAGTCCAGTAACAACACACGCTAAGTTTGTCACGGTCTTGAACTTAATCCAGTCTGGGGTGCCCTCTTCCTGATATTCTACCAAATATCCTGTGATTGGAGAGCCACCATCGCGGTCTGGCTTATTCCAAACAAGGGAGACTTCAGTCTTGTCAACATCCACATGGTGTAGGTTCTTGGGTGGCCCTGGGGGATCTTTTCAGAAGAAGTTATGATGAATAAACAATATTCTCAAAGACAGTCAAACGGTACTTTTGTATCCAAAGAGAGCAACTTACGTAGGGGATCCACAGCTTTGATGGGTTTAGGTGTTTCCACAAAGGGACCACGTCCATACTGGTTCTCAGCAGCAACGCGGAAGACATACTGCTTGCCTTCATTAAGATGTTTAGCCAAGTGACTCTTTTTCTTTGATGTAGTTGAAAGAGGTGACCACTCGGTACTGGCAACATCTTTCCTCTCAACCACATAATTTGTAATAACAGAACCACCATCATCCAGGGGTTCCTTCCAAGTAAGGTAACAAGAATCTTTCCTTATCTCACTGACTTCCAGATCTCTAGGTGGCCCAGGCTTATCTGAAAAGTGTTAAACAATGCAGTTATTGTAAGTGATTTAATCCAGCTAAGAACTCAAAACGTATTGAGTTACTTTTATATGTTATTGCATTAAGGCCATCACAAGCACTAAAATTCTTACCTAATACGAGTACTTTTACTGAGACAGTTTTTGAACCAGCTGGATTCTCCACTGTTAAGGAGTAAATGCCACCATCTTCATGGGCAGCATTACGAATTTCAAGCTTGCTGCCAACTGGAGTAACGTCAATTCTTGCTTTAGTTGGAGCCGCTCTGTCTTCCTTTTTCCAGGTTACTTTTGGGAATGGCACTCCTTTGATGATGGCACTAAGCCTCAGAGTATCACCAACCCTTATGTGTTGTTCTCTTGCCATGTTGGCATCAAGAATCAACTCGGGGGGTTCTAGAATAAAGAGAATGGTACTTTCAGATTTGCTTTGTTTGTGTATTTTACAGTTAAGCATAGACGATGAAACCTGTCTTCCTTGCAGAGGCAACTGAGAATGTCTGTACTCACCGAGCCTGTCTTTTACTAGCACTGGCTCAGGAACATGAGCTGGATCTGACTCGCCAGCTGCGTTGACTGCTATTACTCTGAACTTATAGGATTGACCATCCCGAAGACCGGTGACTTTATAGTTAGTTTCAGGACAAGACTCAGGAGTGTGATTGGCTCTCTTCCATTCTTCATCTCCAACTTTCTGGTACTCAACAATATAACCCAGAATCTTGCTCCCACCATCACGACGTGGTGGCTGCCAGGTTAGATCGACTGAATTACATGTTGTATCTATTGCTTCAGGATTAACAGGTGGACTTGGTTTAGCTACAGAATAAAAGAGAAAATCAAAACAGAGTTAGAATACAGCTGGAAACAAACTCAGATAAAATGAAAGCTGAAAGAATGCTTTAGTACTATACCAATTGGGTCTTTAGCAAAGACTGGTTTGGATGGTGGACTTGGGTCTCCAATACCAATTTCATTTTCTGCAGAAACCCGGAATTCATAGTGACACCCCTCTAGAAGATCAGGAACCCTAAATTTAGTGTATGGATGGATAGGCTCTTTGGTAACTCTAGCCCATATTTTAGACATAGTTTCTCTCTTTTCCAGGATGTAGTTTGTGATGGGCTTTCCTCCATCATGTGGCGGGTTCCAGGAGACTAATGCAGAGTCTTTGGTAACTTCTGTAACGATTGGCTGGTCAGGTGCATCAGGAACCCCTATAACAAACATTAGCACAATGTGTTAGACATTTAATTCTTCCTGTTAACAACAGCAAACATTAAATCACTGACAAGAAATACGATGCATACTGAAGCGATCTTTGGCTTTCATTGAGTCAGACACCAGAGGATCACTTATTCCATACAGGTTTTCAGCATGTATCCGGAAAATATAATCTTTTCCTTCAAGCAGTTTAGAAACTTTGCATGTTGTTTTGGCACTTGCAGATGTCACGGGCATCCAAACGTCTTTGCCCACCTCCTTCTTCTCAATAATGTAATTGGTAATTTCACTGCCTCCATCATCTAAAGGCGGCTTCCAAGAGATAACCATGTAATCTTTTGTCACCTCATCAAAAATAACTGGTCCTACTGGTGGTCCAGGACGGTCTGAATAAAAAAAAAAAAAAAAAAAAAGAACACAGCACAAAATGTTATTTCCATTTCTGCTTCGGAAAGAACAGAATGTTTCTAATACTTTCTAAATAATACTTACCAACAACATTAACTTGACAGACACCCTTCCTGGAGCCTGTACTGTTCTCCACAACCACAGAGTATTTGCCAGAATCTGAACGCTTGGCCTTGAGCTTCTCTAGAGCAAGTGTCGTCGGGGTGGTCTTTATATGAGTGCGGTCATCTTCCAGCACATCAGCTTCATCTTTGAACCAAGAAACTTTAGGCTTTGGTTTGCCTGAGTAACGGCCAGTGAGGGCAAAAGCTTCACCAACTCGAATTGTGAGCTTATCTCTGAAGTCGAGGTCAAGCGTTGGAGGAGCTGAAATGTATAATGATAAAGGCAAATCAGTCTGACTGATGTCTTACGGTAAATCTGTATGTGCGTACAAGTTTTCAAAGTGTAAGCTGCATTTGACACATACCCAGCTCATCCTTGCAAGTGATTGGCTTGGTGCAAAATGATGGTTTGCCTTGTCCAACAATATTGACAGCACTGACACGGTACTCGTAGGTATCACCTTCTTTTAAGCCTTTCACGGTGTATTTCCTGCTCATCAAGTTGTCACTTGTAACTTTGTGGAACTTCTCAGTTCCAATGAGACGGCTTTCTAGGACATAGTTGATAATGTCAGATCCGCCATCATACTTAGGGGGATTCCAAGTCAAAGTGACAGACTCTTTGGTAACTTCTTTGACTTCCAGGTCTTCAGGACGCTCTGGTACAGCTACAAGTGTGGAGTGACAGTGAGACAAATGTTAAAAATGTAGGAGAATGTGGTAAATATTACTTTCTGAGGATTGCATTTAAACATTAAACTATTTGTTTGGTAAGTGACAAAAGAGATCTCAACATAAAATGAGTAACTAAAAGGGATCCAATACACTCTGATTTCCAGATGACAAAATCGAGGTTAATTGAGACCAGATAATTCAGGAAAGTTCTCCAGAGCTGGTAGTTTCAGAGTTAGTAAACTACTTCATGTTTATGCCATTAAGTGAAAATTTTAAAAGTGCAGTATTATATGGAAGGATCTGAGGAATATGTATTCCCATAATGTCTTCCACAGTCACATTCAAATAGAACCAACATCAGATACTCAGTATTTGTCAAATGAAAGAAATGTCTGGCATTTATTTATACACCTCTTTTGTCACTGCAGTCTTTGATTAAATGAGTGAAGAAGTGATTAAGGATGAAACTGTTTTAAACTTTACTTACTGATTGGATCTCTTATGACAAGTGCATCTGTGGTCTCGACAAATGGGCCCATGCCAATACTATTTTCAGCCGCAATTCGGAAAAAGTAGGCTTTTCCTTGAATGAGACCCTGGACGGTAGCATTATGTCGGGTAACTGTGTATGTCACTGGGGTCCATGCTCTGTGGTCAGCTTCCCGCTTTTCAATTACATAATTGGTGATGGGAGAGCCCCCATCATCTTCTGGTGAGAACCACGTCAGCTTGCAGGAGTCATTGGTCAGGTTGTGAGCCAGGAATGGTATTCCAACAGGACCTGGTACATCTAGAAATAAGAGGGGAAGGTTTCTAGTTGTTTGACTTCAATGAACC
Source organism: Bison bison bison (assembly GCF_000754665.1). NCBI lineage: Eukaryota > Metazoa > Chordata > Mammalia > Artiodactyla > Bovidae > Bison > Bison bison. Next base: position 2,265,841 of record NW_011495022.1, on the reverse strand, counting down.
ACAGGGCTCAACATTTGTTACCCTCTGTTTTTAAAAGGGAGACAAAAATACTGTTACGAAAAAAGCAAGATTTTGTGTTTATTGAGGTTTTTATTTTTTCCTTTCTTTCCTGATGTCTATATCCAACCATATTTTAAAATAAAGTAAGTTTGCAGTAGTTACTGATTGCCCCTGCTTTAACGGAGACTTATGGAAAAGCTTTACATATATACACACACATATATACAATTTTTTTAGTAATTTGTGAGTCAGATAAGAGGGTGATGTTGGGAGGAAAGTGCACAGAGGGAGATGCGAGAAGGGTGAGGAGCGGCATGACTATTTTTTGTGTTTAGTTTACTCTCCAGAAGGAAAAGGGGGAGAGAATTTTTTCAGGGTGATCAGTGAATCTGAGTAGCACAGAAGACCCCAAATCTCAGAATGACCAGTGAGACAGTTGCAGTTTAACCTGGAAATACACCACTTTGTAAAGTAACAGCCATTGGACAGAAGAATTGCTCAATGAGATTGTTTCTTCATGCCATTTTCATTAATAAACCAGTTTCATAATATGAATTATGCTCAGTAGAGAACTGGTTATTTTAACATAAGAACTGGGTGTTTGGAGTATGGCTGAGCCTAGAGACATGCTGAGAGAGAGATCTGAGTGGGAAGGCTTCACTTTCTGAGCAAATCACTGGAAGAGAGCAGTCAGAGAGAGTTCAACTCAATATTCAGGGACTAGAAATGCAATATTGATAATCCAATATGATGCTTCTCTTTGATTAGCATGTGGACAGCTTCCAAGGGATTTTTGCATTATTATAATAAATAGCAGGTCCTAGATGTGAAAAATGGTCAATCTTATTAGCAAACTGTTAAACATTCTTGGACATTTGCAGGAAAGTTGCTTTTATAAAGACTATATAATAATACAGTAAATGCTTATGGTAGCATGCTATACAAAAAAGGCAACATACAGGACTTCATAGTAGGAGTACAGCCATGTTAAAGTATATATTAGATAAACAGTAAGGAGGGAATTTAAAAAAATGCTAATAATAGAGGTTAACGTGATTGTGGGTAATTTTTCTTATTTTCCAAAATATTTGTAATATAGTTTTCTTAATAGTACATCTTTCTTGTAGGTGAAATAAAATGTTATTTTTAAAAGATGTGTGGACAAACTGAGTTTTTACCTAATACATCAACGATAATTGTCTTCTTTCTTTCCCCTGCTGCATTTTTAGCAAGAAGAGAATAGACGCCTTGGTGGCTCCTCTGGCAATTCTTGATGACCATGGATGAGCTAATGGCTGTGGTCTCAATGGTGGCCTCTTGAGGTAAAGCTCTTTCATTCATGTTCCAGGTAACAGTTGGAGGAGGCTTTCCAGAGACATAGGCGATGATCCGAATCACCCCTCCAGCATGGACCACAATTCTATCTCTGACGCTGGCATCTAACTGAAGGTCAGGTAATTCTGGAAAACAATTTAAAAATAGTAAGTTGCTTTCATTTCCAATCCAAAATGCAAACATTGATAAAACAATAGAAACATCAGTAATTACCAAGTCTGTCCTTCATTTCAATGGCATCTGTGACTTCTCCAGGTTCTCCAATGCCGGCAATGTTGACTGCTCTAACTCTAAATTTGTAGAATGCTCCTTCTTTCAATCCTGTCACAACAAGTTTTGTTCCTCTCACTTCTTTATCTTTAGCCTAGGGAAAAGTCACAGCCATTTTATAATTAGAATACAGTGTGTGACATGCGTGCTCAGTTATGTCTGACTTTTTGTGACCTTATGGACTGTAGCCTGCCAGGCTCCTCTGTCCATGGGATTTTCCAGGCAAGAATACTGGAGGGGGTTGCCTTTCCTCGTCCAGGGCATCTTCCCAACCTAAGGATCTAACCCGTTGTCTCATGTCTCCTGCCTAGGAAGTGGGTTCTTTACCACTGTGCTACCTGGGAAGCCCCTGGAATACAGTAATGCTTTCTTATCTGTGGTTTTATTTACCACAGAAGTCATTGGGAATCTGAAAATACTAAATGGAAAATAGTTTCCATAAATAAACAATTCATCAGTTTTAAACTGAGTTCCATTCTGAGCAATATAATGATATCTTGGGTCATCCTGCTCCATCTCTGCTTGGGAAGTGAACCATCTGGCTTCCCTGGTGGCTCAGTGGTAAAGAATCCATGTGCCAATGCAGGAGACGCAGGTTTAATCCCTGAGTCAGGAAGATCTGGAAAGGAAAAGGCAACCCCCTCCAGTATTCTTGTCTGGGAAATCCCATGGACAGAGAAGCCTGGTGGGCTACAGTCCATAGGATCATAAAGAGTCGGACATGACTGAGCAAACAGCAGCCCCTAAACAATAACCTGCCCATTAGTATAAGAAAAACCATAGTATATAGAGAGCACTCAGTATAATTCTTGGTTTCAACCATCCACTGGGGGGGTCTTAGAATGTATCCCTTGGGGATAGAAGGGGACTACTGTAGTTTTTTAATAGCTTTCCAAAGTGTAACAATAGTGTCTTCACTCTCTTTGGGAAAATTATTGTCAATTTAGGTTTAATGGATCAGATATTATAGGTAAATACTGAATGGAAGCAATTATATTTTACAATATTGTCAAATGATTGAAAAAACTGTACTGTACTTATTCTACTTTTTTAAGCTTTAGAGCCAAAAGGTTCATCATAATAAAACTTAAGTTTTTTATAATTAAATTTATTTTTAATTGAAGGATAATTGTTTTAAGGACAAATTTTGATTAAATTTTTGATATAAGATGTCTGGATTATCAGTTAAACTATTTTTCTGATTTCTTAATTTAAAAAATACAGGTAAGAATGAGAATAACTATACATGTTCAGTTTATTTACAGTATATTCCCATCATGCCAAGTTTAGCTACCTTTTCCCATTCTTCTTTTCCTTCTTCTTTATATTCAACGATATATCCTGTTACTCTGGACCCACCATCTTTTAGTGGGGGAGACCACTCCAGATCCGCAGATGATTTAGTCCAGTCTGTAACTTTGGGAAATGGAGGGCCAGGAGGTGCTGGAAAGAACCAGTAGACATTATTCTTGACTTTTCCATGGTACTTTTGGGAAGAAAAAAGAAACAGGAATGGTTTGAAGGCTTACCAATTGGATCTCTAGCAGTTGCTGGGTCTGATGGCAGACTTGCTGGCCCCACACCAGCAGCATTGATGGCATATACCCGGAATTGATAATCAGAACCTTCAATGAGACCAGTCACTTTGTAGGAAACACCCAAAGTCATGGCTTTGATAGGATCTCGGTTAACTCTCTTCCATCTCTTTGTAGTGGTGTCTTTCATTTCTAGCCAATATCCGGTCACAGGAGAGCCTCCATCGTATTCTGGCTCTTCCCAATTGACAGTCATGGAGTTTCGAGTCACACTGCTAACTGTTGGCTTATCTGGTGCTCCTGGGACAGCTGTGACAAAAATCACAGTGATTTATAAGAAATTATGAAAGACAAAGGCAATAATGACTTTGAATGTGAACTATGTGATACTTACAGAAGAGGTTTCTCGCTGTTTCAGGTTCGCTGTCAAGAGGCTCCCCAATGCCGTATTTATTCTGGGCCATGATTCGGAATACATACTCATGGCCTTCTAGCAACTTGGGAATTGTGTACGTGCATTCTTTGGGCTCACTGGAGACACGCACCCATGTCTTCCTGTTAGCTTCTCTTTTCTCAATTACATAGTTTGTAATCTTAGACCCACCATCGTCTATAGGTGGAAGCCAAGATAATGTCATCTGATCTGCTGAAATAGATTCGAACTTTATTGGTCCCACTGGAGGGCCAGGGCGACCTAAAATGGTTTTAAAAGAGAAACGCTTTTAAGGGAAAGATCTTAAAACCAAATATTACGTTTATGAACAGAAAGTCATGTAGTTTGAATAAAATCATGTCATCTTTACCAAGGACATTCAGTCTCATTTCCTTTGATGCTGTTCCCAGGTTATTCACAGCTGTGATGGTGTATAAGGCAGTGTCACTCCTGCGAGACTGTGGGATCACTAGGGTGCAAGTGTCATCCACCACCAGTTTGTTGACATGGGTATCATAGACAATGGGTTCTTTGTTATCAGGCTTCTTTGGAGGAGCTTTAAACCAGGTCAGTGTCGGAAATGGCACACCTTTAATTTTGGCCACAATGTTAACATCAGTTCCTTCTTCAACCTCCATGAATTCTTTTAGCTCAATTGCAGGTGGGCCTAGATTATTTAAAAAAAAAAAATGTTGTCATTAGAAACATAAAACACTAAAGGATCAGACGTATTGAATAGAATTCATAAAGAACAGATCTGTCTTCAGCTAATTTGTACCAGTTTGGGGGACAGGCATAGGTGGTCATCATCCTTTATTGATCTATATGTAGCTATGTATCAGCTATTGCCTGTCTCTTCCCTGGCATCATTATGATTGTAGATACTGAAAGAAGTGCAACTGTAGTAAGTAGTTTAGGCTTGGGAGTTCTTTTATGATATTCCCTAATATTTATTCAGAGTAATGAAGGGACCTATTTTGTTCTGAGATGACTTCTCCTTTTAAGAAATATAACTGCTAGTAGAGGCAGAGCAATTTTCCCTTTTTCATGAATTTAGTATAAGAATATGCAAAGTGGCTGGTGACTACCACTTTCCTAAGTTTAGAAGAGAGAACTAACACATACACAGCAGTAGAGATGGTAACAATAATTACAGGAAGAATTATTAGCATATTTCTGTGGATATTTTATCTCTTAAAATGGATGTATCTTTTTCTCAGAGAAGAATCAATATAGTTTTAATAAAACCCATGTAATCTTTACTCAAGGACACTCAATGTCATTTCCTTTGATGTTGTTATCAGAGTATTCATGGTTATCATGATATGTGAACAAGTTTCTTTTTCTCAAGTAGAAAGAGACTTGACTATGAATATAAATGGGCCCTGGCAGTTGCTAACAAAATAACTGGTTACTTTTTGCCCCTTTTGAGGAGCATGCAGAGGAGCTGTTTTATCTTTTGGTAAGTAAAACAGCCTGCTGTGGAGAAAAATCAGAGTAAGGAAACTCCACACAGTATCTCCTTTTAGTAAAGGAAAGGTAACCTGTAAGGAAATGTGATAATTCTGTGGGAGTTCAGTGTTTAGGTAACAGGCCCGTGTCCAGACTCAACCCATGGGAGCTTCCAATGCACAGACACATCTTTTTATTTTGGATTTTTGAGTATCTAGGAAGGCATCCATAAAGAGGACCTTCTCCAATCACATGTTGGTACGTACATGTCTGGTCTTTGACGATCACGGGGCCAACAGTGGCTGAAGGTTTGCTGACTCCTGCAGCATTGACGGCTTTGACTCTGAATTCGTATTCCCCACCCTCGATGAGGTCTTCCACGGTAAATTCCAGTTCTTCCACGTCACGCTTATTGCACTGTCTCCATGCTTCTTTCTTTGTCCCAGTAGGATCCCATGCAAGGCACTCAACAATATAGTGGGTGACAGGGGAGCCCCCGTCATTCTTTGGGGGTTTCCATGACAGGTGTACGGTGTTCTTTGTTACAAGGCCAATCTTCAGTTTAATAGGGGGATCAGGAGGATCTTTAAAAATAAAGTATGAATCGTTTACAACAATACATTTCAGGTTTCAATTAGGAAGCTAATTTAATCTTTGACTTAAAAACTTACATATTGGGTCTCTGGCAGTGGTCCTCTGAATCGTTTCCGCGGGAGCACCAACACCAAAACGGTTTTCTGCCCGCACGCGGAAGAAATATTCCTGTCCGGCGATGAGGTCCGGGACGACAAATGAGGTGCTTACACAGTTGGGATTGACTTTAGTCCAAGCTTTTCCGTCAATAGTCCTCTTCTCAATAACATAGCCTTTGATCCTGTCTCCTCCGTCGTCATCTGGCATCTTCCATGAAAGTCTGCAACTGCCCCTTGTGATGTCACTGACTTTCAGATCTTTGGGTGGCCCTGGTACATCTGTTGGATGCAAATCACAATGTAAACAGTGCTATCTTGTTTAAAATAATTTGTTCTTATTCTATAATAACTTTTAAAGCCTTTCTTACCCATGACTTTAACTCTGCAATTTGCAGTCTTTTGTCCTGCTTTATTCTTGGCTGTGATGCTGTATTTGCCTGAATGAGATCGTTTACATTCCGGAATAATAATTACTGATGAATTTTCAGCAGTCTCCAGCTGTACAAAGAAAGCAGTAGTCATACAATGAATGAAATAATAGCAGTATTGAAGTCAATCAGATTCTGAGATCATTTCAATTTTCTTTTTTCTTACCTGTGCATCTTCAGGTATATCATGAACCCCATCCTATTAGAAAATAAGATAATCAGTTATAGTGTAAGTATTCCTTAGAGTCATTCCGTGGGAGATGCAGAGAATTATAATTTACTTACCTTCATTGCCTTCTTTGCCTTTCCATCAAATTCCCAAGATGATTTTGGTGTTGGGCGCCCCTTAATGACGGCAGGAATCCTAATCTGTGTGCCAGCTTGACAAATCAGACAGTCTTGTGCTCCAATGTCAATGAAAACTTCTGGTACCTCTGTAATACCATGGATAATATAACAGGATTTAGCTCACCTTTTTCAAAAAAGTAATTGACACATCTTCGGCACATGAATCAATTTCATAATAAGATCAAAAGATGAATACAAAAATGGATTAAGGACTAGTACCTTGAATGTCAGTGGCAGGAATCTCTCCAGTTGTATCACTTGGTTCAGATTCACCGGCTTCATTGACAGCTTTCACTCTGAATCTGTACTTTTTGAGCTCTTTCAAGTTTGGCACCACACATTCACAGGTGGGTAGAAGTTTGTCTGGTTCATTTACGCTTTTCCAGTCTGTAGTACCTTCTTCTTGCATTTCTACAATGTATCCTTTGATTGGACTGCCACCATCTTTGGCTGGAGGTTTCCATGCTAGCGTGATGCTTGACTTTGTTTTATCTTTGACTTCTGGGCGAGAAGGTGCCCCAGGTGGATCTAAAAAAAAAAAAATCAAAATGTGAAGCTGATGAGATGCTAGATTTATGTACTGTAAGAATATTTTACTATGCCTGATCATATTTTATTTTTAAAATATTAAAATAGGAATGCCAAAGGAATAAATTACCTTCTAGAGAAGAGAAATATAAGAAAGTCTATTTTCATTTAGCATTAATGCTAAAACAAAGAAAGCAAACAACTAACCAGGAGTAGAAAGACTACTGGCTAGTGCTTGATAGATTATTATTCTGCAAACAACTAACCGGGAGTAGAAAGACTACTGGATAGCGCTTGATAGATTATTATTCTATTTACACGATTGGTGAAAAGCTATTTTACTTTTGAGATCTCTTTGAAGAGATTCTGCAATATTCTATACTAAAAACTTAATATAACCTACCATAAAATTAAAAAATGACTTCATCATTAGCTGTAAACTTTTGAACACAAACTGATTTTTAATGCCTTGTATTGTAGATATTGACCCTGTCCCTAATCACATAACAATCCATTATATTTCTGACAGTGCTTTACAATTATGGAAATTTTAATGATAGGTCTTTCCAGCACTTAAGACAGTTCTTTACACATAGCATATATTTAATACTAGCTTGCAGAATGAATAATTCATTTTTTATATATGCTCCGTATAGGACTTAGATTATTTTAAGTCTTTTTTACAAATAACTGAATTTTTTCCACAGAAAATCTATACATTACAACACATGGTATTAATCATTAAGGCCACAGTATTTTAATTTTTGAACTGATATGCTTATAGATCTTTCAGAATTGCTTTTTATTTGACAGACTTCACAGACTATGCTTGAAGATCTTACATCTTTGTTTCAATGTATTATTGAAAATTTAACAACCTTTTGTTTTTGTTAAACTCCTACTGGAAGGTCTGTTTGGTCAGGGAGATAATTTCCACAGTAGCTGATTAAAGAGGCGGAGGTTTAAGTATGGGAGCAAAGAGGAGCTATATAGTCCAGGGTCTTTATTATTGTGATTCCTCATACAATACTAGGTTTAATCTAAGTGTTTAAAAACCATATGAGTTTCTCTACGTGTATGCATACACATGTATATATATGTGTGTGTATATATATATGTGTATATATATCTAATACGTATTAGATATGTGTGCTTAGTGTGTGTATCGGAGAAGGCAATGGCACCCCACTCCAGTACTTTTGCCTAGAAAATCCCATGGATGGAGGGGCCTAGTAGGCTGCAGTCCATGGGGTCGCTAGAGTCGGACACAACTGAGTGGCTTCAACTTTCACTTTTCACTTTCATGCATTGGAGAAGGAAATGGCAACCCACTCCAGTGTTCTTGCCTGGAGAATCCCAGGGACGGGAAGCCTGGTGGGCTGCCGTCTATGGGGTAGCACAGTCGGACACGACTGAAGCGACTTAGCAGCAGCAGCAGCAGTTGTATATATGGATATACACACATACATATATACTTTTGACAGTCTACATAAGTATGAAACTTTTAATTTTAATAAATAAAATAACTTGGCATAGAATAAATACAAGAATTTAAGAGCAGAATTATCTATTTAGTGGCTTTGTCCTTGATATATTCCAGAGATGGAAGCATACTTACATATGGGATCTCCTGCAACTTCTGGGTCTGATGGTTCACTGGGAGGGCCAACTCCTGCAGCGTTTATTGCCATTGCTCTGAACTGGTATTTAACACCTTCAATCAAACGGGGAACATTAAATTCCACGCCTTTCAAGCCCACTTTGGTTATTGGTGCTCGGCTAACACGTGACCAGTAGGCACCTCCCTCTTCTCTCTTCTCCAGCCAGTAACCAGTAATTGGAGAGCCGCCGTTGTCCAGAGGAGGAGTCCAGCTCACTAGCATCGACCCTTTGGTGCGCTCCAGAACTTTTGGTTTTCCCGGAGGTCCAGGAGTGCGGTAAGGATCTTGAATGACCACTTTATCTGATTTGCATTCATCACTGATTCCATATTTATTCACTGCCCTAACTCGGAACTCATACTGACCATTGGGGATAAGTTTCCAGATCTAGAAATCAAATGAATAATAATTTCTTAAAAACCACATACTTATGTTGATTTTCACTTGATTTAATATTCAAGTCATTTAGTAGGGGAAGACTGTAAAAAGAAATAAATCTATAGACACAATTATCTGAGTACATACACTCACATGTGGAGAAAGTCTTTTAAAATGAGAATGTGTACATTTATTGAACCTAATAATTTGTCTCTCAAGTAAAAGAGAATCTGTATATCAAACAGAAATTACTAAGGGGCCTTATGTGCAAGGTGCTAAAAACTAAGGATTTTTGTGTGGTGTTTTAAGTTTAATCATTAAATTCCAAGGTCATGCCAGAATGGTGTTTATTCAGACTCAAGTCCTTTTAATGTGCATAAGAAAATACTTAGAACAGTTTACCCCGTATCTCCTCTCTACAGCACTGTTGGTAACTTCTTCCCATTCAGCTCTCTTCCTGCTTGCGTCGCGCTTGTCAATGATGTAATGGGTGATCTCACTGCCACCATTGTCTAGAGGGGCATCCCATGTTAGGTAGCAAGATTCAGCTTTAATGTCAGTAACAGCAAGATTTCTTGGTGGGGACGGACGATCTGAAAAGGAACCCATGGAGGAGATTGAGAAGGAAATTCTTAAACAGATGCTGGAGTTCATTCTTTTATAAGAAAGAGTATCGCTTACCATATACTTCCACATGGACATTTCGGAACACTGAACCAAGGCGATTAGAAGCAGTCACTGTGTAAGTGCCTTTGTCCTCCCGAGTTGCTTTGGGAATGCTAAGCTCAGTCTTTGCCTCACTGCGGGAAACTTCTTCCTTAGTTATCTTAAGTGCATCGGTGGGTTTCTCAATCACAGTTTCATTCTTGGACCACTCAATCTTAGGCATCGGAAGGCCTGTCACATCTGCGGGAATGTTAACAGGCTCTCCTGCCTTAACTTTGATGGTGTCTCCGCGAACAGACAGGCGCAACTTAATAGTTGGAGGCACTGCAAAGAGAAGGGAACATGGGGGAAAAAAACAGCACAGTCATAAAGATGTTTACACAGCCTGTGAGATAAAGTGCATTCAAATGGCCGTTATGTTTAGATGCCACACCTTCGTCATCTTGTATGACCACATTAAGAGGCAGGGATGGTTCACTTTCACCAATCTCATTGACGGCCTTGACACGGAACTCATACATCTGGTGTTCATCGAGATCTTCAACAAGAAAAGATGTGGTTGGGCAGAGGTGCTTGTTAACTCGTTCAAAGTCAGGTTTGTCATGACGCCGTTTCTCAATGATGTAGCCTTGGATGGGGCAGCCGCCGTTACTGCGGGGCTCTTTCCAGTCGAGGGTGATGGTGGACTTGGTCCTTTCTGTATATGTGAGCCTCTCAGGAGATGTTGGAGGACCTTTAACCAGAGGTAGGTTGAAATGACAAGAATGAGACAAATATTCATGTATGAAGTCACATTTCACTCCAAATTACATGAAAAATAGGTTTCTATTGGCATAATGTTACATGTCTTTAAAATCCTCAAAATATCTCAATTACCAAAATTACAGGCATTCATATAGGCAGAATTTTTTTTTTTAGTAAACTCTATAGTCAAGATTATTGATTAAAAATAAATTGAGGTGCATGTATGCTTTTTTATATTTAGCATTTTACATATTTTACCTCTGTCACTGAGAAAGCTAATTTTAATGACCTAGGAGGGCTGTCTGTGAAATTTTGCTTTGAATGACTAGCTGAGAGCAAAGTATTCCTGTCTCATTAACAGAAAATGGATATGTCTACTGAATACACTTTGAACCATGTTGCCTCAAGTGTTGGTTTAGGGCTGGAAAGAGAATTTAAGTGATGCTGCTGTAATTTTGTGTACTGAAGGATAAGATAGAAAGAATAAGCTCAGAATGGCGAAACTAGACCCAATCCATTCTTGACTATTATTACAACCAGAAGCAGAGCTTTACTGTCTAAGTCCAACTCTGTTCTGTTTTTTCTGGCACAACTTAACTGCAGCAGACATTTTGAGATGGGCTGTTACAGTGAGAAGGTAATTTTGTCTCTTTTTTTGGGTGGTGTTGGAGGAGGAATAATTCCTCTGTCTCTTGTGGAACCACAAAGACTTTGCTGTCTAGAATGGGACGTCAGCAGGCATTACCAGCTGTGTGCAGTATTAGGGCTTCATATTTGTTCATACCAGCCAAGGGGATTTCCTTTGGTTTTTTCATTTGTGCTAGGCTCCAATGATTTAAGTTTTTCAGCACATAAAACCATGCCCAAAATTACATTGAAATTACAGTAAATATGGCATCCTTACAGTTGCTTGTAGTTATTTGGTTTTTACCTTTCTCATTACTCCAAATATAAATCTGGAGACTATTGGGAGTTTGAAGCCATAAAACTCCATACATAAATGACGTAACTACAAGCAATCAATACTCACTTTATAAACACAAAACTTTCTCTCTTACCTAGTGGGTCAACTGCAAGAATTGGTCCTATTTCAACAGGAGGGCCACAGCCAAACTTGTTCTTGGCAATCACACGGAACATATATTCTTGTCCCTCAAGGAGACCTGTGATGTCACATTTAGATCTCTCAGTCTCTATGGGTTGTCTCCAAGTGTGCATCTTAGCATCCTTTCTTTCAATAATGAAGCCTGTGATTTCACTTCCTCCATCATCTTCTGGATCAGACCAGTTAAGCAGACACATTTTTCTGTTTGTTACAACAGGTTTCAAGTCAAGAACGGGGCCAGGGACATCTGAAAAATAAAACAGTAACAACAGAAAATCAATGCAGTAAGATAGTATTGCTTAGGGAAAATCTTATGGAAATCCACGTTAACATTTCTTACCAAAAACTTCTACCCGGGCTGCTGCAAATTTGGAACCACAGCTATTGGTAGCTGTAATCACATATCTGCCATGGTCTTTTCTCAATGCATTCTTGATAATTAACTCAGACTTGGTTCCAACGTTCTCTATTTCAACACGGTCTTTATCCAGCTCGCCTTCTTCAATGGTCCACACTTTGGTTGGCACTGGACGCCCAGTCACCACAGCTGGAATTCTGAGAGTCTTCCCAGCCATAATCTGTATTCCACCCTTGACAGAAACATCTAGTTCCACAGTTGGAGGCTCTGTTGAAAGAGAACAGTCCTACATTAGCTCCAGAAAGATGGGGAGGAAAAATCTCATCCTGGGAAAATATCCATCATCTTATTCAGGTCCCTGGTTAAGTACCTTGTGGTTCAGCCACAGTAACAGGTTCTGTTTCTCCAGGCGGCCCTTCGCCTGCAACGTTGACGGCAGTCACTCGAAGTTTGTAATCGGCACCCTCTCGGATTTCTCTGACCGTGTACTCACGGGGCTTGATCATCTTCTCTGTGCAGCGGGACCATTCATTTGTGCCAACCAGCTGCTTATAGACATAGTAGCCAACAATTTCCCCACCACCGTTGAAAGCTGGGGGCTCCCAGGCCAGTTCAATCGTTGTGGAACTTGTGTCAGTGACTCTGGGGACGGGTGGCCCAGGTGGAGCTAGAATGAATGCACACACAGAAATCAAAACCCGCTGATGGTTTGAAAATGCGCAGTAGCTTATGCTAGCCCATTTCCCCCCACATATGTTACATGCAATGTGGGTAAATATTGCTCTGTGAAACTTTTAAGGTATATATACAAATGTTTATAATTTTACACTGCAACCTCAACATATATCTGTAGTTACTGCTAGTATTTAGTCTGTTTTCCAGCTCTGAGGTGTTACTGACATATAACGTATGTAAGTTTTAGGTGTACAGCGTGATGAGTTGATATATGTATATATTACAGAATGATTACCTCAGAAATGTTAGTTAACACCACCATTCCCTCACATAAATACCACTATTTGGTAGCATTTAAGATCTACTCTCTTAACAACTTTCAAGCATACAAAACTTGAAAACTAGAAATTAACAGTAGCAGCAAACAGTAGTGTTAATTATAGTGACCACACTATACCCTCTTTCCTCTTAAGGAATTACTTACAGATTGGATCTTGTGCTGTCTTGGGGTCTGAGGGGGGACTGAACTTTCCAGGTCCAGCTGCATTTTCAGCACATACTCTAAAGACATAGGTGAGTCCTTCTAGTAGGCCGTCTACCTTGGTCTTCAAAGAATTCAGAAGGTTTCGGTTCACACGAGACCAGTGTGTGCTGTTCACCTCACGTTTTTCAAGCCAGTAACCCAAGATGGGGCTTCCGTTATCTTTTGGTTCATTCCATGTCACTAGCATACTGTTACTGGTGACGTCTTCCACAATGGGCTTGTCAGGCGCATCCGGTGGTTCTGATTAAAATTAAAAAAGGCAAGTTTGAACTAATTCCCTAGTATGACATAAAAATTCAAGTTTATAAGCTGGGATAATGTATAGCAACATATGATAAAAAGGCAAAGTTTAGATGCTAAAGAACCTTACCAAATGGATCTTTAGCCATAAATGGCTTTGAAACACACGGTGGTCCAGGCCCAAACCTGTTTTCAGCTCTCACACGGAAGAGGTACTCTTTTCCTTCAATCAGCTTTGTCACTGAATATTTGCAGTGCCTAAGCGTTGAGGTGACAACCATCCATTCTGAGTCAGGTTTTGTCTTGTCTTTCTTTTCTAAAGTGTAGTTTAAAATTTCACTGCCACCATCATCAAGGGGTGGCTCCCATTTACAGAGGACTGAAGTCTTTCTCATATCTTCAAATACAAAGTTGATTGGTGGTCCTGGTATATCTGATATTTTAAAAGAGAGAAGTGGTTAAAAATTTTTGTAGCACTGCTCGCAACGGAAAATGTAAATGTTGAATGTGCTTCAGTGACGTCAACTTCTGTTTTTCCTACATCTGTCTTCATATCACATTAGCTAATGAATAACAGCATCAGTTTTCTTTGACGAAGCCAGAAGAAAAAGGGAATGAGGACACCTGACTGAAGCTATTTCCCACTTCTTTTAACTGCCCCCACGAACTCTTATATTAACTTTCTTCCATTGGAAAGTGTAGTTTTATCTACTTACCTAGCACACAGACGGTACATGGAGCTTTTGCAATACCATGGTCATTTTCAGCTTTGATCATAAATAGGCCATGATCGGGTCGGACAGAGTCTCGGACACGGAGCTGAGATTCTCCTTTTCTACTATTGTCGATACTCAGACGCTGTGTCAGAGGCAGGACAAACGGTTGTTCTTCTTGAACTTCACCCCTCCTTCTCCTAACCAAGGGTTCTACCCGCTTCTTAATCTCCTCTGGTGTGATAATACTTTCATCCTTTAGCCATGTAATTGTTGGGTAAGGTGACCCAGAAATAATTGCATCAAGTGCTATTTCATCACCTCTTCTGACTTCTAGGCTTGTTTTCATAATGACTTTCGGGGCATCTGTAATGATTAAAAGCAATAATTGTTTTCAGTTCTGATGGAAATGTCTGAAGTGAAGTGAAGTCACTCAGCTGTGTCCGACTCTTTGCGACCCCGTGGTCTGTAGCCTACCAGGCTCCTCCGTCCATGGAATTTTCCAGGCAAGAATACTGGAGTGGATTGCCATTTCCTTCTCCAGGGGATCTTCCTGATCTAGGGACCGAACCCGGGTCTCCTGCATTGCAGGCAGACACTTTACCATCTGAGCCACCTGGGAAGCCCTGTCTGACGGAACATTATTCTCATTTCTTTCATGATGGGAAGATGGCACACCCATTAAACACGACTTACCAATAGGATCCACAGCTTTGGTTGGAGGAGTGGCCCGAGAGGGTTCGCTGATACCAGCAGCATTTTCTGCTCGCACACGGAACTGGTATTCCTTTCCCTCTTCAAGGCCTTTGGCTGTGTAGGTCAGGACTGGGACCAGGTGTTCGTTGCATCTCTTCCATCTCTCTTCACCTTTAGCAATCTTCTCTATGATGTAACCCATTATCTTGCTTCCTCCGTCATACAAAGGTGGCTTCCATGTAATAGTCATTGCCTCAGCTGTAGGATTATGTACCTCAACATCTACAGGTGGATCAGGGGGTTCTGGAGTACAAGAATAAAACCTTATGTTAATATAGGGAAACCCATCTTAAAAAAACAAAACAACAAAAAAACACAACTCCTAGCTTTATGATGTTCACACCCAAACTTACGCTTTGGATCTTGAGCAATGACTGGATTTTTCAGTTCAATATATTCGCCTCCACCAATCTTGTTGACAGCTTTAACACGGAAGAAGTATTCGCCATTTGGTATGAGATCCTTGACAGTCCAAGACAGTTTGTTCTCACCAGACATGACTGGTATGTACGTCCTCCTCCCAGCTTCTCTGCGTTCCAGGACATAATGAAGAATTGGGCTTCCACCATCATATTCTGGAGGTTCCCAAGTTAATTTACAAGAACTCTTGGTCACGTCACTTGCTTTAAGATCTCTGCATGGCCCAGGTAGGCCTATTAAAAATCAAAATGATAATTATTATTATAACCTGAAAAGGCTCGGTATTAAGAGCACACACTTTCTCTGTGTAGGACACGGTAGGCCATTTAGCATCCTTGACTCTGAACTATTAAGTGTCGGTAGCTCCCTCTTAGTTTTGTTCCAAGCAAAAGTGGCCTCCCAAATTTCCAAACACGATTCACCACCATGTTTGGGGGAAGGGGCAGAAAATGTCACCACCCCTGGTTAAGAACACTATGAAAACTTGAAAATACAATTAATAAATGAATATTGGTTATTTAAACATTCTTTGGGTATATCTCTTATTCAAATTGCTATTTCATATGCAAATAATTACAACAGAAGTAAACAAATGCAATTAGAGTTTAGCAATTTCATTTTAGAATTGCTTTGCTTCTCATATGGTAAGAAATAATCTGAAAGGACATTTAGTTTACAAATAGTCAATTCATGAAGCCATTTCTACTAGCACTGCAGAGTTAACCAATCTTCCCAACACGTAAAGCGTGCCTGGTATTTCATCAAAGAATGATTACCTATGACTTTGACATTGATTGAGGCGGTTGCTGAGCCAAGCTTATTCTCTAGGGTAATGGTGTAAATGCCAGCATCGGCACGGACACTCTTGGGAACTTCGAGGTGTGCAGAGATGTGATCGTTCTTCATGGTTAATCTGTCACTTGCTTTCACTTCTTTGCCATCTTTATGCCAACTAACAGTTGGAACTGGGACAGCTCTGAAGGGAACAGGAATGCTTAACTTTTCACCTTCAACGACAACAATGTCGTGAGTCTCCAGATCAATTGTTGGCCTGCCTGTAATCCAAAAGGGGAAAAAAAAATCGTATGTCAAAATGCAATGCAGGAGTAAAGTTTGCTTTATTAATTGTAAAAAGAAACTGTGTTCTTACAGTCTGGGTCTTTGGCAACCACGTTTTCAGAGATTTCAGATGGCTCACTGACTCCAACAGCATTGACAGCTCTCACTCTCAGCACATACTCCTTGTCGGGCACAACACCTTCTTCAACCTTGAATTTCAAGTCTTTTATTGGGCGAGAATTAACTCGCATCCATTTCTCAGTGCCTACTGGACACATTTCAACATGGTATCCTATAATAGGACTTCCACCATTTTTCTCTGGAGGTTTCCAAGCAATGGCAATGTGCTTTCTCCCAGCATCAGTAACATGCAGGTCAAGAGGAGGTGAAGGAGGACCTTAAAAGACAGTGAAATGTTTACATCCATAATCTCATCATCAGACTCTGGACAATATCCTTTGTAAAATCAGCACTACTTACTTGTTGGATCTTCAATTTTCAGGATTTCTGTTGGTTCACTAGGGTGACCAACTCCAGCCTCATTCTCTGCCCGAACCTGAAACTGGACCTCTGTTCCTTCAATGACATCAGTTACTCTAAAGTGACAGTCAGGTCCTGAGGTCTTTCCAGCTTTCACCCAACGGGTACCTAATTTTTCTTTCTTCTCAATGACATATCTATTGAAACAACAAGCATTTTGTTAACACTAATAAAGACTCTTCAGCCAGATGTAATTTCTTCTTTATGAGTTAATTAAGGTCCTACCTCTGTATTGGTCTTCCACCATCATTTTTAGGTGGTTCCCACTTAAGGTCAACGTGTCGTTTCGTCACATCAACCACTGCCAGAGCATAGGGTGGTCCAGGCGTGGCTGAAAGCAACATTTTCATTGGTTAGAAACACCAGAGAGAAAAGTGACAATCTACTATAAAATGGTATCACAAAAATGAAGTTAGAGAGCATACTAAAGGTGTCTTTGGCCAGGACAGAGTCCTCAACTTCACAGTAGTCACTCTGGCCTATGGCGTTTTCTGCAGCAACTCGGAACACGTATAAGGAGCCCTCCGTCAGCGGGGTCACTGTGCACTTGGTATCCTTTACGGTCGTGTCCACTGTCTGCCAGCCTTTCCGTCGCACATCTCGCTTTTCCACAATGTAGTTGGTAATGGGCGACCCACCGTCTTTCTCAGGAACTGTCCACTTTAGGTCTGCTGTATTTTTTGTAATATTGATCACTTCAAGCCAGCGAGGTGGTGATGGGGGATCTGAAGGAAAAAAAAATAGTCCATTTCTTATTGTCCAATATTCAGTCTTCACTAAAATTTCTAGTAGTCACTAAGAACCCAGATAGCAAAGATGAAACAATCAAAAGTGACTTACAGAGCTTCTCCCGGCAAAGCACAGGGTCGCTGGGCTCACTGGGCTCACTTTCCCCGGCCTTGTTCACGGCTCTAACTCGAAATGAGTATTCCTGCCCTTCCATGAGACCTGGGAGCAAATGCTGGGTGGTGGGAACCCCTTCAGCCACTCGGACCCAGTCCTCCGTGCCAGTCTTTAGCATTTCAATGACATAAGAATCTATCTTTGCCCCTCCATCATGTTCTGGCTTTGTCCAGTTCAACATCAATGATGTTCTGCCTATATCTTTCACAACTGGTTTTCCAGGGGGCCATGGAGGGTCTGCAAGCCAATGAAATGAAATCATTATTTAGGTTTGTCAAAGGAATTAATATAAGCTTCAAAACAATCACAGAAAATAAATGAATCATACCTATGGCATCCTTTATTAAGATTGGCTCAGTTGATTTGCTTGGTTTTCCAGGTCCAGCAAGATTTTCAGCCAGCACACGGAATCGGTACTTTTTCTTATTTGTGAGACCTTTCACTCTGAATTAGGAACAAAGTATGAGTTGAATACCATGATGAAAAGCAGAAAATTCTATTTATTTCACATAGAAGAAGGTAATTTATTTAAAAATTGGTTTGGCAATTTAAATGAAAATATTTCAATATAAATTAAAAATTGCCTTTTCATGGTCACACACAAGATTTGGTCACATGTACCAATCTAATTATAATATCTATAATAATAATCATTAATATACTGGAGGACCAAACACTTTGGAACTTCCATAAAGTTGATATTTTATGGTAAGAAATTATGAACTGTGTCCTTCAATGGAATTTATGTCTTTTTTGAAATTATGTGGTAACAGAAAAGATAAGTAAAAATAATTAAAATTTTTATAGTGATATATAATCAGATATATTCAAAAGGAATGCTAAAGAATGAAAATTTGTATACACTGCTGTTTTAACACTGTGATAGAGAGCTTGGGCGTACCTGTATGTTGTGTCCTTTATTGGCATCTTATTGCATCTAACCCATTTATCACTTTCAGGATCTAATCTTTCAACCCAGTATCCAGTGATGGGGCTGCCACCATCGTCATCTGGCTCACACCACGTGAGGGTCACTGCATCTTTAGTGATATCAGAAGGTTCTAGGCGAGTTGGAGGTCCAGGTGGATCTATAGACAGGATAATTGTATGGGTTATATAGCCTTTATATAAATATGACAACTAAATATACATTTAACATAAGTATCCTTTTTTTTTCCCTTTAAACTAACTGGTTAATGAGAAACTTACCAAACTGAAACTTGGCTGTTATTGGAGTGGCCTGGACTGGCTCACCAACACCATACATGTTTTCTGCAGCAACTCTAAAGATGTATTCTTTATTGGGTGTTAACTTGGTTGCCTTGAACTTGGTATCCTTGACAGTTGATGAGAGCTTGTGCCACATATCACTGTCAGTGGCTCTTCTCTCCACAACATAATTTGTGATTTTAGATCCACCATCATCACGTGGTGGGTTCCATGTGAGAAGACACGACTCGTTGGTCACGTCTGTGATGTCAAAAGCAGCTGGGGGTCCGGGTTTATCTGTGGATGGCATTACACACTCAGAAAAAAACCACATTTTTAAATCATGTTTTATTTTCAAAAGTAGCTAGAATGAGTTTGCTCATTTTTAAAACGAGCACCTCCCTCACCTAAGACGTTCACTTCTACCACGGCGGTGGCCCGACCACAGACGTTCACAGCCTCGATGATGTACCTGCCGGTGTCACTTCTCTTACTATCCATGATCGTCACTGTGGATTTTTTAGGAACGTTTTCAATGGTGATTCTTTTGTCCTGTTTCAGAAGCATGTCAGCCTTTGTCCAGGTTATTTTAGGTTCAGGTTTGCCGGTTACAGTGGCAGGAAGTTCAATCTTAGTTCCTGCTTTTACAGTGATACCTGCGAGGAGCTTCACATCCAGGAAAATTTCTGGAGCCTCTAAATTGGAAAAGATTATTTAAGATGTTAGCAAGTTCAGGTGGAGTTAAAGTCAGAAGTCTTGGCTAACAAAGCAAAAACCTAAAGTGAGTACCCTGTGTGTCTATAGCCTGGATTTCTTCTGTGGGTTTGCTTGGCTTGCTGGCTCCTAGCCTGTTCAAGGCCTTCACACGGTAGGCATACCACTGGCCTTCCTCAAGACCTGTCACTTCCATTCTGTCAGGAAACAAAGGAGGATGTTTTACTTTAAGGCATTTCATCTGTCCCATGATGTAGTATTCATAATATTTCCAAAATTAATACCCCTGGTATAATACTATCCTTTAATTCTGGATTGCATCAGTATTTTAATTAATAAAAATCTTGATTAAAGGGTAACTTCAGCAGCACTTTTAACAAATTAGGCACACCAAAGAAGTTCTAAACTTAACATTTAGACTTTCCAAAATAAAGCTCATGTAGTAAGAGTAAATATTTACTCTTATGTCAAATAATTTAAACACTTACTTTGTGTCTGCCACTGGTTCTCCACAGGCGACCCATCGATCAGAACCACGTGGACATTTTTCAACTATATACCCTTTGATGCGTGAACCACCATCGTGCTTAGGTGGGTCCCATGTTAGGAAGATGCTCTTGGCTGTTCGATCTCTCCACTTAACATTCTCTGGTGGGTCAGGTACCGCTATAGCGTTTTAAAGAGATAGCGTCAGTCTTAGATAGACCATCTATGAAATCTCTCTGTTGCCAACCTGTGTCTTTCCCTCATAACTTCAACTCCAGGTCTAAAGCAAAAACAGGTGTGAATTCCCTGGTCGTCCAGGGTTAGGACTCCACATTTTTACTGCTATAACCTAGGTTCAATCCCATAAGCCACACAAGTGTGGCCAAAAAATAAATAAGTGAAAAATAAAAACAAAAACAGGTAACAAGAGGTTAGGTAAGAAATTATCAAGGATGTACTCACTTGCAGGAGCTGACATATTTACAGGTTCATCAACATATGCGGGTTCTCCGGGGCCACACTTGTTACAAGCACAGACTTTAAATAAATATTCTTTTCCTTGAAGAAGATCAGGAACTGTGAATTCTAGGTCAGTCACAGAGTCTATAACCTGGGACAAAGCAATACAATTAATTAGTTGTTTTCCAAAAACTCTCTGCCCAAGTCAAAAGGTTTTTTCACGAGCAGAGTTTTAAATGCTAAGGATGACTGTGTTAATTTCATATTAAGGAAAAAGTTGCAAAGAAAGATGCAAAATAATATCTGACCCTTAATATAAGGTGGAATTGTTTCATAATTTATATGTATTAAAAAGTTGGCAAATAAGGTGTTGATTCTTTCTACCAGCTTGGCCAGTAGAAATATGATAAATCAAGGTTAAAGGAAAGTAATGGTATAAACTGGGGAGAGAAAAGGGCAGTTAGGCCAACTAAGGTTATCTAGTGGAGTGAGAGGTATGACAACCAGAGAGTTAATTTAGTACTTAGTGTCCTTAGAATGGCTTATAGCCCTTTTAAAAGGACATACTGGATACTAATCTGGTACTAAGTAAATAAGTAGGTTTTGCTTTATTTTTTTTTTAACAAACCTAGTTGAAAAAGATCTGGTAAAGCTCATAGAAAGAGGCAATTACACCATACCTTGGTTGAACTACCTCAGGAAGCATTAGCATCAACACATTTTAAAAAAGATTGAGGTACTTTTTCAGCAGTGTAAAGGTAAAAACATTTAACTTTGCAAGGCATCTCAGGATTTCCTCCATTCTCTTTTCTGGAGTTGGTGCGTTGCTGCTCAAAACTTACTTTAGTCCATGTTTTCCGGCTGACTTCACGCTTTTCAATAACATATCCAGTTAATGGACTTCCTCCATCGTCTTCTGGTGGCTCCCAAGTCAAATGTACTGAGTCCTTGGTTATATCACCAAATTTCAGTTCTCTGGGTGCACTTGGGCGAGCTGAAAAAAAATTCAGTCAGAATCATTAATAGCTTGAACCAATATTAGTACTGTCAAATCACCTTATATGATAAAAGGTTAGTTCCTTACCAATTACATTGACATCAATCTCCCCAGAAATTGCCTTTGCACGATTTTCTAACTTCAGCGTGTAAATGCCCTTGTCTGGACGTTCACTTGGAGAGATGACAAGCTCGGCGTAGGCAGACAGGGTTTTCATTTTCACCCGGTCCCCTGCTTCTAGTACTTTATCTCCAAAAGACCAGGTAGCAGTGGGCCTTGGATAGCCTGTACTTGGAACCAGGATCTTGATGGGATTTGGCACAATAACTTCCAGACCATCTTTAAATGCACTCAAATCCATTGTTGGTTCAGCTACCAAAGAGAAAAATTAATGACTTTCCAATACTATATTTAAATCCCTATACCCCTAAAGAAGCTACGTGCTGTTCCCAAATCTAACAATGAAATATCCATTTACCATCAGCATCATCAGCAGTTAGAGGACCAAGAATTTCAGATGGATCTGAAACACCAGCTTCATTTTCTGCAGATACGCGATATAAATACTTATTTCCTTTTTGTAATCCAGTAACCTAAAATTAGGAAACAATAATTGTAAAAAATATATATATACATTTAAGTCTACAATCATAAACTATTTATGTTAGATACACATGCCCTACCTTGTAAGTCAGTTCAGGGACAAGTTTCTTATTGCAACGAATCCAATTGTCTTTTCCTTCTTCACATCGTTCAATTATATAGCCCAAAATTGGGCCTCCTCCATCTTTCAGAGGAGGTTCCCATGTGAGCTGAACTGAGGACTGAGTCTGATCTGAGGCATTTAGGTTCACAGGAGGACTTGGTCTCTCTGGATTGGAAGAAAGAATTGGAGTATGCCATTTAATTCTTTTACCACTAGTGCCACCTGGGAAACCCACCATTTAGTTCAGTGACAGATTTATTAAGACAATGCAGTCATCATTTCAATCATCCCCGTAGTCACTGGATAAAAGCAGGCATAGTCTGCGTTTCTACAATTTTGTTCAAATTTCTCTGATGTGCTTTGCATTAACTTTTAATTGATAGGCTTAGTTTCTTGATTTAGTGGAGTACTTATTTCTCCTTTTTTGATGAACTTACCAATCGGATCAGCAACTTTGACGAAAGGTGTGGCTGCACTTGGTTTTCCAACCCCAATTCGGTTCTGGGCCCTGACCCGGAAGCTATACTCTTGTCCTTCCACCACGTCAGTGACAGTTGCGGACAGGTCTTCGGCTCTCACTGTCATGGCAGTTTCCCACCTGATGGAAGTCTTGTCCCTTAATTCAATGACGTAGTTTGTGATCTCAGCACCTCCATCGTACTCGGGTGGCTCCCATGTCAGAGAGACACCAAATCTGTTCACATCAGTGATCGTTACATTCAGAGGAGGGCCTGGAACATCTGCATTTCATCACAGAAGAAAACATGGGCTTTCAGTTATCTCAGGGATAAAAGCAGAGATGAGCTACTTTACAATCGACTTAAAAAAGTCTTCTTACCATATTTACTCCTCGCTTCTACAGGACTGTCAGTCTCCACTGGTTCACCAGTGCCAACTCTGTTCCTTGCACTCACACGGAACAGGTACTCAACTCCTCCTTTCTGTAGACCAGTGACAGTAAACTCACAGCTGTCTGCACGGTCAGTGGCCAGAACCCACGTCTTTCTCTTGATGTCACGTCTTTCGACAACATAACCTATGATTTTGCTTCCACCATCAGTTAGTGGTTCTTCCCAAGCAAGGCTCACTTCACCATCAAATGTCTCTGTCACTTCTAAGTTACGTACTGGCCCGGGAACATCTGAAATTCACATATACAATTTTTTTTTAGTGTATTATCACATTTTTAGTTGTGCGTTGCCAGTAAAGTCCAAGTGACTCAAGGGCTTACCAATAACTTTTAAATTGATGAATCCTTCTGCTTTTCCATGTTTGTTCTGAAGCACAACTTTATACCTTCCTTTGTCTTCTTTCTTGGCTTTAAAAATTCTGAAGGAAGTTTGTTCAGCTGTGGTATCAACTGTTTTTGAAGACAGGGGTTCATTTTCTTTAAACCACTCAGCTTCTGCTTTGGGGTAGGCATCGTAGGGCACCACCATCGTCAGAGGCTGGCCAACATCAACCACCAGGTCTTGGTCAGCTGTCTTGATTTTAGGTGCAGCTAGTGAGAAAAATCACATGTGAATGTTCTGGAGTGCTTTATTGTAGCCCAGAGATGCCCTAGCTGTTTTACTATGCATTCATCAGCAAATACTAGTTACATAACCTTGGAAGCATATCACAGTAACTTCACAGTGGAGAGAACACTAGCTGACTTTGCGTTCTCAACAGCTTACTTGACAAATTATCAGACTCTGAAGAACAGAGGATTAAGGATGATGTGAAACCATAAAATCTCCATTCTTTGCTGTTACTAATATCAGGCCTAAATGTAGTGCATAAAACATGCTTTTTGTTTTATACAGAGTAGGCACCTCATACTTAGTTCAAGATAAATCAGACAAACTTGTTGTTATGTACAAGAGGTGTATTAATGGCTTTTTCAAAATGTCAGCCTACAGGGATGTCTTAGAAGCCTGGGTCAGAATAAGAACAGACCTAAGGGGCCCCACAGGGACTTGGAAAGTACAAAAGAATAGGGCTGGCTCTAGGCCTGGGTTTGCTGGGGAGACTCACAGGGCAATAGGTTAATTCTAGGAGTTAATGAACAGCTGCCACATGCCAGGAACTGTGCTGGGTTTTGGCAAGTAAAGAGCAAGGGTCTTGGTGGTAAGAGGAATAAGAATAGTTAACATGTGGACAGGGCTTAGGAATAAAAGGGTCGCACAACTATGAAGTCTGAAACCAGCACAGTATCTGTAGTCTTAGAAGGCTATCTGAAGATACAAGAAAGGGACTTACCTGCCAGTTCAAGCTTAGCTCTGGCTTCTTTGTCTTTGGCAATAAACCTGTATTCGCCCTGGTCACGGGGCTTGATGTCGCAAATCTGTAGCCTGTGTATCTTTCCTTCACTCATCATCTGGTGTTTGTCACCCTGGACGATAATCATGTTGTTTTTGAGCCACTGGACTTCCACCTTATCTTTGTTGAGCTCAGCTAAAAAGACAACATCAGCACCAGGGGCTTCAAGGATGTCTTGGGGAGGTCTGATGATCTCAACAGGGATTTCTGAAAAGAAAATGTGAAACAAATACAAACATGTTTGTATTGGGATTAACAACATTTGAAGACTGGTGCTAATATTAAACATCGTCCTTTCATTTAATATGTACCTTCCACAAAAAGTCTAGCTCGAGACTTCCTGTCGTCTACTCCACAAGCATATTCACATTCATCATCCAGCCTGCAGTCTTTTATAATGAGTCTATGTATACTGCCATCTTTTTCAAATTTGTATCTAAAAGAAGAGATTGAATTATTGGTTAGCTTTCATAAGGACCACTATATTGCCAAACATGTATATGTGTATATAGCCAAGAAGAGATTGAGATGTTCTCACATACTTTTTGCCTTCTTTAATTTCTCTCCCATTTCTGTACCATTTTACATTTGCTTTCTCTCTGGAAAGCTGGCAGGAGAAGACGGCATCGTCAAACTCAGTGACCGTCTGGTCTTCAAGGTGTTCCACAAATTCTGTAGGGGCTTCTATGATGAGAAGCTCAGCAACAGATTTATCTTGTCCCGCAGTGACAACATATTCACCCTCATCTGGGAAGCCACAATCTTTAATGATTAGAGAGTGCTTATATTTGTCAATTCTATATAAGACACGGTTGTCAAAAGCCACTTCTTCTCCATTTTTGGTCCATTTCAATGTGACGTTGAGCCGGTTCACCTTACACCAGAATGTGACAGATTTCTTCTCCATTGTTTCAATATCTTTAAGAGGCTCAATGATCCTAAGATCTTCCTCTGTTGGAAAGGAGAAGAAGAATGTGGATTTTAGTTGTTCTCATAATAGAAACTGATTTTTAAAATCTCTGATGTCAAATAAGTGACTTACCTTCTACTATTAGATTGGCTGCACTCTTAACATTTTCACCTCTGTGATTGGTCAGAGACACATTATAGTTGGCTTGATCATCTAATTGCGCGTTTCTAATTCTGAGAGTGTAGACCAGGTCTTTTTGGAGAATAATGTATTTCGAACTATCAAATATGGCTTCGTCATTTCTGAACCATTTGGCTTTGGCACCTTCGGTGTTGACCTCACAGTTAAAGACGACTTCTTGTTGTTCCTTCACACGGGTGTCCTTCAGAGGAACTATAATCCTGAGTTTTTCTGAAAGCAATCAGCAAGACTTTATAGTATGAAGGACCAAAGTGGTAGATGCAAATGTAAGTAAATTCAAGAAGCACAAACGCACTTACCAATTACAGTCAAGTGAGCTGCTGCTCTGGCGGCCCCAACCATGACTACATAAGTGCCCATATCTTGTAATGTGGCGTCTTTCACAACTAGAACCCTCTTTTTGCCATCAGCAATGACATCATATTTATCTCCAGATTCAAGAGTCTTATCATCTCTCTTCCACTGGACTTCAAAGTTTTCCTTTGATATAGAGCAGACAAATTCAGCCTTTTCTCCTTCAAGTATTTCAAGGTTTTGAGGCTTTGAGATAAATTCAGCAGCAAGTTCTGGAAAGAAAAAGTTGCAAGATATTGAAAACTTTAGCATTTCTACCTTGAATGCAACAAGCATGATTTTCTTAAAATAGCATTCACTGTAATTTTCTTACCATGAACTTTGACTTTGCCATCAGTTCGAGAACTTGGGAGTCGGCAGTTATAGTTGCCAGCATCTTCCAGGTGAGCATTCTGAATGATCAGGATTCTCTTTCGTCCATCAGTAAGTATTTCGTATCTTCCTGTTTCAATGATCTCTTCATCCCCTTTGTACCAAGTCACTTCTGCTCCAGGCTTGGAGACCTCACAAACCAGTTTTACAGTGTCTGTTTCACTAACCTCAATGTTGGCAAGATTTTTTGTAAAGACAGCTTCTTCTTCTGCAAGAAGAATTTTTTAAAAAATGAATTAAACTGGAGTTTTTTTCCCCCAACACATATACTTCTGCAGAGAAAGGCTTCACTCTTACCCAGAACTGTCAGCATGCCAGAAGTTCTTGCTGTCCGTACTTCACAGGAATATTCTGCTTCATCATCCAGTAGACATTTGTTGATAACAAGAATGCGGACTGCTCCCTTAGATATGATGTCGTATTTTTTGCCCTTTTTAATTTCAGCACCATCTTTAAACCAATGAACCTTTATTTAAGATAAACAAATACCTTTATCAGTTTTCTTATTCCTTCACATGTATGTCCTTGAGAGGAACTATGATCCTAAGCTCTTCTAAAAGCAGTCAGTAAGACTTTATATTATTAAGATGAACTAAAGTGATAAATATAACCAAACCCCCCAAAACAAGAACAAACTTCACAATTATGTGAACAGCTGTGACACTGCTATCAGGTATTAAAAATAATGGGATCATATAAGTGTGGAGTCATAGAGGGCTTTGGATTTCATGCAGACCAACTCCTTTGTTTTCCAAATGTGTAAACTGAGACTTCAAGTTGACTCTCCTATGGTAGTTAACAGAGAAGGCAATGGCACCCCACTCCAGTACTCTTGCCTGGAAAATCCCATGGATGGAAGAGCCTGGTAGGCTGTAGTCCATGGGATCGCTAGGAGTCGGACACGACTGAGCGACTTCACTTTCCCTTTTCCCTTTCATGCACTGGAGAAGGAAATGGCAAGC
Source organism: Bison bison bison (assembly GCF_000754665.1). NCBI lineage: Eukaryota > Metazoa > Chordata > Mammalia > Artiodactyla > Bovidae > Bison > Bison bison. Next base: position 2,238,387 of record NW_011495022.1, on the reverse strand, counting down.
CACTCCAGTGTTCTTGCCTGGAGAATCCCAGGGACGGGGGAGCCTGGTGGGCTGCTGTCTCTGGGGTCGCACAGAGTCAGACACGACTGAAGCGACTTAGCATAGCATAGCATAGCATGGTAGTTAATGGCTACCAGGAGTATTTAGTTGAGAGATAGGACATTGCTGATATTTGATTGTTTTTAACTTAAGAAAAATCTCTCTCCTATGGTTCAAGTTAATTATATCTAAATGCCCTGATTGTAAATCCAGCGTTTTTTAAGTAATAGCAAGTGAATACTACTAAGAGAACAATTAAATCAAGTATGTTTGTCATACGAGAGAAAGAACCATTAATCTAAAAGTAAAATGATTAGAGATAGGTTTGGTTCACTTTATTTTTTTCTTCTCATTTTGGCTGACCAAAAGTAAACAAATTTACTGGCGAACACAAGTTAGCAAACACACAATCACAGACCTTGGCGTTTTCTCGGGAAATTTCACACTCAAATCGGGCCATTTCTTTTTCTTTAACTCGAAGGTCAGTGAGTGGTCTTAAGAATTCCACATGAGGAGCTGTAAGAGAAGGTCAGAATTCAAAATGAGGTTTCTAGAAATTCATTCTGACATTACTATAGTGCATATTAAGAAAAAGTGAGTCTTTTGCAGGCTTTTTCATATTAGGCTACCACTGATTTGCAAGTCACTTGGAGCTGCCATTCAGTTGTGATGCTTTGCATTTTACACATCTCTGTAGTTTTTATAAAATTATGTAGCATATTATATGCCCAACTAATTCTTCCTATTACCAGCTTAGTTCTTCTGAATGATAGCTGGAAGGAAAAATCTTCATTGATACTTCTCCAGAGTTGAAAGTTGATATTGTCAAAGAAAATACCAGTAGCAAAGAATCATTATCTTATTTAAGGCAGGCAGAATAATCTTTGAGAAATTAGAAGAATTCAATTGTAGTACAGCTTGGAGAGCTATGGCCAGTCTTGTCTATAGCTAAGAGGCATAAGTCTGCAATTGAAATCATATACGTTCAGCTTTTTTGGTGTGTCAGCTTCAAATAAGTCAAATATAAGGCATAAAGTTCATTAGTGCAACTAAGCAACAAGCTTTGAGTGGGAGGGGGTGATTCTTTTATATATATATATATATATTTATAGTTTTATTTATCTCCAGAATTAAGTTGGTGGATTTATAGGATTGAAGAGCTGCCAACATGTCCTTCCTTTTTCCAGGGCTCTTTGTGAGTCCTTCCCAAGATGACCTTTCTTGATCAGTGAGATTCTGGGACACAAGTGCTGGCTAATAGGCTTGAAGATATGCTCATTGTAGCTGAGCCTTCTTGGAGTGGAGACAAAGTAGAGGACAGAGAAGAAGGTGACCCAAGAAGCTATTCTGTCTTAAGTGAAAGTAGAGCAACCACAATGTGGAAAGAATGAAACTGACTAAGATGCACGGAAGCACAATCAAAGCCATTACGAACTGTTAACAGATGGGAAGCAACTAAACCAAACAGCAAGTGTATTGTTTTCTAATTCCACACAAGAATTAAAAAATGGGCTTGATTCTTTAAAAATAAAACTGTTTTCCATGCTAGGGCAGGGACTACCCTAGTTTGCAGAGTGCAGAAAGTAAGCTTGATGGATTAGGCATGGTAGGGGTGTGTGTGGGGGGTGCCCACATATCTTAAGGTGAGTAAATAGCAAATACTACACAAAAATAAAGACACTCTAAAAAAGTTACTGCTCAACCAATGAATGAATGAAAAAAATGAGCCAGCACGTGGCATTTTGAAAAAAAGATGTTATATTTTCCACCAGAGAAAGAAATAAGGGTAAAAACCATTAGTGCTCTCTTCACTTATAGGGCTCAATCCAGGCTCCACTCCATCTTCTTTTCCGTTCTTCTTCTCAGAGACAGCTTTATGTGAATGGGTTTTATCACACTACAGCAGACCTCTGGGGTGCTCCTTTTCAAACTGAAGTTTCAAGCTCATTTTCTAGTGGTTTCTCACACCTGAGAATTCATTTTCCTTCCAAGTGGAACTTGTTTTCATTTCCTTTCCTTTTTTTTTTTTTTTCTGACTCCCTTCTTGTCTTTTTAAGTTTAAATTGTCCTTATCTGTATTGGGATATTCCTGCAGTAGGCTTACTCCACATAGGCAAAGAGCACATCTGCTCATTACTCAGTGAGAAGCATAGCAAAAAGTGATCACTCTGCCTTTCTCAGACCAGATATAGCAGAAGGACAGTTCTTTTTTTAAACACATAAAAGATCATGTTACATTAGTACCAATAATGTAAGTCTCCAAGAAATGCAGTTAGGCCAAGAAGGGCATGCAAAAAGTGGTTTTGTTGTTGTTATCAAAGAGTTACAAGTGAAAAGTCCTGTGTAAGAAGAATACTTACGCACGACATTCAGGTTACAAGAAGTCTTAAAATCCTTAGCGTCACAAGTGTATGTCTTAATATCCTCTGGGGTACAGCCGTGTATAATAAGTTTTCTGACTCTACCATCGGCAACAATCTCATACTTCTTGCTTTTGAGAATTTCTGTCCCGTTTTTGAACCATTTCACCTTAGCATTTTCTCGGGATACTTCACACTCCAATACCGCTGTGGCTTCCTCTTCGACCGTCTGGTCCTCAAGAGGCTTAGTGAATTCAACTGGGGGTTCTGAAAGAATCATACTAATTAGCCAAACTTCTCCAAGAGTTTCAGCACCTCCTCAATTCTCCTCTTGTATCTCGAGGGCTTTTCTGTTTTTAAGTTTCATTTGTAAGTTTTGATTCCACCTGGATGTTTTCCTCTAATAATGATGTTTCATCATTATTTTTATATACAGAGGAAAAGCAAAGAATATGAAACAACAAGGAAATAATAGCCAACTCTTGGTTAAGAGAGTGATAGGTACCCACTGATAATGAGATTTCCTCCAACTGTTTACTGAATGCAATAAAAACAGTGGGATGGAAAAAGGCAGTGAAACCTATTCTAGCCAAGTTTGGCTTTTTTTTTTTAAGTTAAACTTTGGTCTAATTTTGTTAGGCCAAAAAGTAAAATTAGCCTTTCTGATATTCGGTGGATTTGAGAGATCTGTGAAGTAAAGTGAAGTGAAGTCACTCAGTCATGTCTGACTCTTTGTGACCCCATGGATTGTATGTAAGCCTCCCAGGCTCCTCCGTCCATGGAATTTTCCAGGCAAGAGTACTGGAGTGGGTTGTCATCTCCTCCTCGGGATTGAACCCAAGTCTCCCACATTGCAGGCAGACACTTTACTGTCTGACCACCAGGTGGTACTTATCATATACAGATAGTTAAGAGTTGGCATTATTTATGAAACTCTGTATTATACATGTTTTTAAACAAATAAGCTGTGTGATTATTACCTTTCACAAAGAGTTTGGCTTGCGTTTTGAAATCTTTTGCTACTAGTTGGACTTCTCCAGCATCTTCTAATTTTACATCCCTCAAAGTAAGTGTATGAACTCTTCCTTCTGAACGCATAACCACCTAGTTTTTTTGGGGGAAAAAAAAAAGTTCAGTTTAAGGATATATGAATGGTAACTAGATTTATCACAGTGATCATTTTGAAATCTACAGAAATAAGAATCACTATGTTGTGTATCAGGAATTAATATAGTGTTATAGGTCAATTATAGTTCAAAAACAAAAACAAAAAAACCCAACAAACTCATAGAAGAAGAGATCAGATCTTTGTTTAGCTGGGTGGGGTGGTGGGGAGAGGCTAATTGGATGAACTGATCAAAAGGTAGAAAATTCTTGTTAAAGATAAATAAGTACTAGGGATGTAATGTACTACAACATAACAGATATAATTAACATTGCTGTATGTTATATATGAAGGTTGTTAAGAAGGTAAATCCTAAGAGTTCTTAACCACAGGACAAAATTTTTTGCTTTATCTTTAATATGAGATGAGTGCTCACAAAACATTGTGGTAATCATTTCATGATACACATAAGCCAAATTATTATGCTGTACATTTTAAACTTATACAGTGCTGTATGTCAATTATATATCAATAAAACTGGAATAAAAAAGAATATACGAAATAACATTCCTCTGTCTCTCTCTATACACACACACACACATACACATATATGTAGGTACATTTAGTTCATTCAGGTAAAGAGTCTGAAATAGTGCTTTCCAAAATGCTTTATAGTAATTTGTATAGCATATATGTATTTGAAAATAATTTAAACCAATAGTTTGGAATCTTTTGAGGACATTTTAGGTTTGTATAGTTTGCAGTTACCTTTATATAATTACAGGGAGGACTTCTATGTTGAAATGCCTTGGCGAATTTATATGTGTGTAAGTATTTATATGTATACATATATATATGACTCCATTTTACTACTGGGTTTACATATATAAAGGAAGAACTTATAATAGCTAAATCATGAAAGGAAGGGAGAAAAATGATCACATATAGTTAGCTGAAAGTAAACCTTATGTTCTAAATGCAAGGTGTTTGCCTTGCAATGAACTAGAATTCTTCCCATTTATTTAGCAACTATTTTGCAAACCAAATGTGATTAAATTAGCAATTATTTGCAAACCAAATGTGATTAAATTAGCAATTAAACATAAGTAAAATAATTTGTACAGTCTTTTAATTTTGTTAGAAAACACAAATGAAGATGTTGGCTCTTCATTTCATATATCAAAGTCATGTATTTGCACCTATGACTGGGAAAAGCAGGTATCAGACAGAGCTATGATTGTTCACAGAGCACAAACGGATAAAGAGACTTCAGAACTAGTGAAAGCAGGAGACTACTGCGATCTTAGAGTATGAAGACAAATGCTGCCACTACCGTTAATATCTGATTTATATTATTGTTGTAAATGCAACCTTAGGTGGTTTGAAGGGGTATCACCTGTAGGAAAATGAATTGTCAAAAAAAATACACTGGCTTGATATGGGCTGCAATTAGGTCCCATAACTGGCTTGTGCCAACTGATTATCAGGCTATAGACAGAGCTATCTTGACAGTAAATTATAAGACAACTGGCGGTTCTTCTAGTTCAACTATCCCAAATTCCTCAAGACATTGTGCCCTGTCATAGAGATTGATTTTGCTTAAGAGTTCACTTACAGTTAAGAATAATGTAAACATTTTTATCAGTAGAACTGTTTATTATGGTGGTATAAAGAAGAGAGTCAGGAATAAGGTTTCATATGAAGGTTTTTCCTTAATGAAGAGCTGGGCTATTAAAATAACTACCTTAATAATTGGGAAAGCCAAAACAAAATAAGGGAAAATAAGTAGGAAAAAGAAATTAAGATATGTTCTAGAGACACAGCTACTTATTCAAGGACATGGTGCTTGAATGGGACAAAGATTGTTTTTGTGATGATGTTTCAGTATAAATTGTGCATTTAAAAATTCGACTGAGATTTAGGGCTATTTTTAAAAGTATCTCCTGTTCTAATCTACCAACAGATATATCTTATTTGTTGACACATGGTTTTATCATTGAAATTTCACTGAGGTTAACTCTAGAATATTCTATTACCAAGAACTAGGCTCAGTGGTTCTCAGGAAATATTGCGGTACACCTGAAACTAACACAACATTGTAAATGAACTATACTCCAAAAATTTTTCAAAATAAAATGGTCTAGTTTTACATTAGAACTAATAAGACTAATCTTTTAATTAAAAGCTCTTAATTTGAGCTAAAGATATGTAGTAGCAAAAGAGTAATATCATTTGTCCTTAAGCAATGTTCCTTTGGGACTTCCCTTGTGGTTCAGACAGTAAAGAATCCGCCTGCAGTGCAGGAGACTAGGTTTTAATCCCTGGGTCAAAGATCCCCTGGAGAAGGGAATGGCTACTCAGTCTGGTATTCTTGCCTGGACTACTCTATGGACAGAGGAGCCTGGCTGACTACAGTTCATGGGGTTTCAAAGAGTTGGACACAACTGAAGCGACTAACACTTTCTCTTGTGTTCCTTTATTCAAAACATGAAAGGATCTTGAAAAATCAACCAATGTTCTGCCTTTAGACATGAAACAATTAAACCACACTTAACTGGACAAATGTGTATTTTGAAAAAGCAAACTTGAAGGTGGAGATGCCTTCATCACCCAGTTCAGTATATATTGAAGACCTCACAGTGAGGACAGTTTCCTCATTTAACTTAATTCTCTTGCTGCAAATTGAATGTATGACTGTTTTCTATCCTTGGTAACAAAGGAGATTAACTGGTCATTACTGTCTGTATAGCAGGCAGATTTTATTTCCCAGATAAATGTTAACTGATTACCCTTCAATTCCTTTGTTAAAATACTACTATTTTTGTTCAAGAATAGTTGTCCAAAGGCATTTTCCTTCTAATACTTTAATCAACTTTATGGCTCTTAATTAAACTGAATCCCTTTTAAATTATATTCCTATAATTCTTAACAGTTTGATTTATATTGAAGACTTGATGCCACATTTGATAATATTTCTAAAAATACTGGAAAAAAAAGGGACATAATGGCCTGTGCTTATTTCCAACACACGTTGGATGTTTTCTATATATTTTATTTCAAGAATTCAAAAGTAATGGTGAGTTATCAAGATAATTTAAACACATGTTGTCTTAGGGAGCAAAATACATAGTTCAATTTGGATATTGAGCTCGATACTCAATACCCACCACAAGCTAGTTACCTCCTAAAACTTCTTAAAGTATATTTGTTCATACGTGTGGCTAATCACAGAGTCCTTCTTTCTTGCCACCACCATCGGGTGCATTTTAAATAGTCCATTTGCATTCCAGAATTTGCACAGCTCAAAGCACTTGAGGGTTAAAAATAGCTTTGGAGAAATGCTTGAAGAGCAGATCCACCCAGAAGTTATCTCAACTACTTGATCAACTGCCTGAAATGGAATTTCCATCCTCTCCTCTTAATCCCCTTATATGCAGAACACGAAATAGCATGGAGAGAATTCTCCATGAAGCCTAATCTGTACCCTTGTACTGCACAGCAAATCAGAAAGCCTTTTTGATCCCTCCTGTCTTCAATGAATTAAACTATCATTGATCATTAATTAATGTTTGCCTTTTCTGCAAAAACCTAAAACTTGATCATACTTAAAATTTAATTTCCATTTCAATAGAAATATCATCAGGTTAAACCCGACAAAAATGAGAAGAACCCACTTAACAACATCAACAGAAATCATGCTTGAGTAGGGAAAAGAAAGGGAAGGGGAGGCAAGGGAACAGAAAGAAAGTGCAGAACAAGAGCACGCATGTCAAGATGAAAGAACCGAGGGAGAAAGAAGTGCAGGCAAGGCCACCACCCATCTGCCTCTGACCTTGTCACTGGGCTCCAGTTTCTTCCCTCTGAGGTACCATTCCACTGGGATGTCCTCGTAGGACAGCTCACAGTTGAAAGTGGCGGTCTCCCCCGCGGTCACCGTGACATCCTTCAGAGGCCTCAGGAGACCAATGACGCGGGCTGTGCGAGGGGAAGGAAACAGCTCCCGGTGACTCATTTTGTAATTCCGAAAGGATAAATACAGATTTAGTTATTGATCTTCATGCTTTCTCTGAGGAGGAAAGAGCCACAGGACTGCCCGCTGTTCTCACTCCCATGTGAACATGGCCCCTTGGTGCTGAGAAGGGGAGAGCAGGTGGCCAGGGAGTGGGTGTCTATCTGCAGGGGCCCTTTTGTTCTGATTTGCAAGGTCAGCGAGAAGTTTGAGCTGCATCTGTTGTTCTGCCAGGCATCGAGTTCCTCTTGCTACATAAGGTATGTGACTTCCAAAATAACTAAGACTCTGATTGGGAGAGGACAAGGGCCCCTCAATCACACAGCATGTCCAATTCATAAACACTTCTGCACCTTCCAAAACTGTTAGCCTGATGCTTCCTGCCTCCCTTCCTGAGTCTGAAATGCCCACACAGCAGAGTTTTTCTTTTTTGTGTGAAAGTTGTACAGCCACTTGAAAATTTTCTTTAAGGGTCTTTAAGAGTTCTGAGTTAGACTCTCTTTTCTATGAATATTCTACTTTGAAAGAATTAGGGAGTGGGGGAGTGTGAGACTTAATTTTCTTTGGTTCAAACAGAATGGTTGATGAAATTTCCAAACTTTAGAATTTGAACCACAGGTATATGAGGATGACAAAGAAGTAAATACCAGAAAGCTAGTTTCTATACTTTAATAATGTTTTCTAATTAACTAAATAAATCTAACTAATTTCACTCACATCCAGTTGCTGTAGGAGTATACGATTCACTTTCAGCAGAAAGACATAATACTTACGTTTTACTCGGAGGTGGGCGCTAGATTTAACATTGGCAGCTTGGAAATCCACCCCTCCAGTCTGGTCCAGGCGGCAGTTGTGCAAAATAAGGAAGTGTGTTTTGCCTTCTTCCTTGATCTCACATTCCTGTGTCAAAAGAGGAAAGATTCCATAGGAAGTCATCTTTGGTATTTTGGTTTGAGGATAAAATACCTTAATTAAAGGAATTTACGAGGAAAACTCTTGAGGTGACTATTTTGTGAGAGAAAGCTAACAAATATTATTCATGATGGCAATACTATTTTATCTGCTTCATTCTACACCAACTAGCAGCATTTACAGAATATCTAGAACCTTGTACCAATGCTGGATCAAAAATAACGCAAGTGTGCCTATCTGAGCCCATTCATAGACCCTAATAGCTCTCATTGGCTTGAGTTCTGATGAACTTGATATCATGTTTTAAATGCCTTGTGTGCACTCTGACTTTTCTCCTGTCCTTTTCCTATTTCACACAGCTCCTCTGGGCATTGACAAGTTCAGAAATAGCCTTACAGGTGTTTGGAGCAGGGCCTCTCCCTTGAGTTTCCAGTTGGCGTGGATATCATCTTCCGAGATTTCGGTTTCAAAGCGGGCTGTCTCGGTCTCCATCACCTCCACGCTGTACAAGGGCCGCACCAGTTTAATTTCCCGATCTAGAAAAGTGCAGGGTCAGCATGTGTCATTAGCCTCTGGCAGAAATAACTCCAACAGCTTCAAGAGTAAAGCTTGTGGAAATTTCCTTACCCTCAATGTTAAGCTTTCCTGAGGTCTTATCTGTCCCACAGTCACAGGTGTACTGTCCAATATCTGATTTCAAGGGTTTCTTTAGGATTAGCATGCGCTTTTTGCCATCTGCCTTAATAACAGCATTTTTAGATGGCTTTATTTCCTGTCCATCTTTAAACCATTTCACTGGTGCATCCGCTTTGCTAATTTCACACTGTAGAATCACTTCATCTTTCTCTACACCAGTGTAATCTTGAAGCTTTCCTGTAAAGTATGGATCTCCCTCTGCAAGTAAAGTATAATTGAAAAAAATTCATTAACCGCCTAAGGAGATAAAAATCTCTTGGGAAGTTTAAGGGGCAGCTCACAGAAGTCTGGGTGTATTTAGAAAATGTACCATGCTTCCACTCACTTAACATGTATGTTCAAAAGTTCTCTAAAAGTTAGAAAAGGAATTGATGCCTGGGATTTATCAAGATCTCGTGAGTCTGAGTGAACTCTGGGAGTTGGTGATGGACAGGGAGGCCTGGTGTGCTGTGATTCATGGGGTCGCAAAGAGCTGGACACGACTGAGCGACTGAACTGAACTGAATCTATATTATATTTTGAAGTATTTCATTAACAGTAGTATGAAAGACACAATGAAATTTAGCTTCAAATGATTATATGTTTCTCCATCATTCAGCTAAATTTTAAATTTCTTAGCAAATCTCTTATGACTAGTTTACCTGTAAGCTTTCCAGTTCACATTATTAGTTTTTCTTCTATCAATTAATAGTTTGCCTTTAATAGTCATTATACATGTTAGACTTCGTATATAATCTGCCTGAGACTAGCAGCCCAGGAAAAACAATGAGCTTTATTAACGTAAGTTCTGTGTTTCTTAGGGACTTGAAAAACATTGTTCTGAAATAATTTTGATAAAGTGAAGAGAGAGGAAGTATTTATATTCCTAATTTTAAATATGACAAGGCTCCATAATTAATTGAGTTTTAATTCTGATTTAAACTGGCTATTTTGTGAGCCTGAGTCTTTATTCCTTTAAAATCCTCATAGTTTTAGGTAAAAATATTTCAGACACAAGCCTAATAATGTATGTGGTCATTTCTTAAGGGCAGGCATTGCTTTCATGCAATTTAACACTTGAAAGATTTTACACAGTAGATACTACATACATTTCTGATGAATACAATAAAATTAAATTTTAAAAAAAGCACCTACCAAGCACAGTGAGTTTGGCTTCTGAACTTAACCCCATAGCTTCCACTTTAATTTGAGAGGTATCGTCAATAGAGAGGTTTCTGAATGTGATGGAATGGGTCTTCCCTTCATCATCCATTGAGACGAACTTGCTGGTGTGCAGGCGCTGGTCATTCTTGAACCAGCGAACACGGATGTTATCATGGGACAGCTCCACGGTAAACACAGCACTTTCCCTCTCTTTGGCTGTTACATCCTTGAGTGGGGTGAGGAATTTAAGTCGGATTCCTATCAGGAAAAAACAACAACAATTTACTAATTCCAATCCTTAAAGGAAGATATATAAAAGCAAGAATAAAAATAAAAGCGTTTAAAGGTAGCCTATTTGATAAGAATGCTTACCTTCAATGATCAGTTTGCCACTTGTATGCTGATCTTCAGCTTCAAATATGTATTTTGCTTCATCTTCAAAAGCGGCAGATTTGATCACCAGTGAATGCTTAGTACCATCTTTGATAAGCTCAATTCTGTCATCACCTGTGATTTCCTGGGTTCCTTTCAGCCAACGGTATGTTTTGGGCTCCCTGGATACTTCACATTCAAACTTAGCTTCATCTTTCTCAAAGACTTTAACGTCACTGAGAGGTGTGATGAAGATAAGTGGCAATTCTGAAAAAAAGAAAAGGGTGTGGATGAAGCCAGAATATGCTTCCAGTTATCAGTTCTGGGTCTCAAAAGGAAGCCTTGCAAAGAAAATACAAAAGGGTGGCTGGCAAGCAGAACGTACCTTTCACTTTCAGATTGGCTGCGGATTTAGCATTGGCAGCTTGGAAGGAAACCTTGCCTGTCATGTCCAGCCGGCAGTTATAAAGGACCAGAATATGCTTCTTCCCATCTTCAATGATCTCACAGTCCTGTTTGGAGTGAGGTGAGGAGGAAAGAGAAAGAAAAACATCATTTTCATAACTGGTTATTCCTACAAATAATCAAGAGATTTTATACCAGAAATGTACCCATCTTTCACCACTGAGCAAGCAAGCGCCCCACCCCTACCTATGTGATCAGATCATTGCGACTTACAGGGGAAGCAGTTAAAGGCTCTCCTTTTAGCTTCCACTGTCCATGGACATCTGGTTCAGAAAGTTCGATTTCAAAGCGAGCTGTTTCACCCACAAACACTTCTACTCCATACAGAGGCTTTTCCACTTTTATTAGTCGGGCTGAAATTTATACAGAGTTTTGTAAGAATGACTGAACAAAGCAATCGCAGATTCATATGGGGTACCTTTAGAAATTATGTGTAACTCACCCTCAACAGTGACGTTTGCTTTTGTCGTGTCTGTGCCACAGTCACACACGTATTCGCCTTTGTCCTTCAGATCTGCCTTTTTGATTTTTAAGATGCGGCGCAGGCCATCTGCCTTGATGGAGTGTTTGGGTGAAGGTAGGAGCTCTTCCCCATCTTTGAACCATTTCACCGGCACGTCTTTGCTCACTTCACACCTGAGAACAATCTCGTCCTTCTCGACTCCTGTCTTGTCATGCAATTTCACAGTGAAGTAGGGGTCAGCCTCTGTAAGGGACATTTGGCAGATGATCAGAGAACGTCAAAGTGAAATTAAAGGGTTACACATTGCAAAATGTTAACTGTTACCCACTCCCACCATCCAAAAGTCAGCTCTCTGGTTATAGCTGGTCATATTTACCTATGACCTTCAGGTTTGCTGTGGAGCTGAGGTCCTTAACCTGGGCTTTGATCTGGGATATATCATCCATTGTCACTTCTCTCATTTCCAGCTTGTGAGTCTTGCCCTCCGAGGAGATGAGTACAGTCCTGCTCGTGTGGAGTTTGGCATCATTTTTGAACCAGACCACATGCATTTTTTCATGAGAAAGTTCACAGACAAAAGTCGCTGTTTCACCTTCTTTCACTGTCTGATCTTCAAGAGGTGATATGAATTTCAGTCTTATACCTGCAATACAAGGTAATATGCTCAGAAATACAATTTACCTTCAGAAATATTCCACTTTGCCTGGCAAAAAGAATCTTTCACATAGCATTTATTGAGTCACCTTTTCAAAAGGATCTATCCTCCATTAAAAAAAAATTAAGGGGCTTGTTTTGATGGCAATGTGAAAATAAAGTTGTGGGGCTGATGGTCACTTACAGCTATTAAACCTGGTTTTTTTTTTTTTTTTTTCCTGATGTTCTGTATGTAAAGTCAGATATTCATGTGCCTAACTATAGGATGTTAGAGTCAGAGCTCACCAGCTCTTACCTGTAACAAATAATCGTGCTGAGGTCTTCTTGCCCTCCACTTCAGCAGTATAGACTCCTTCGTCATCAAACTGAGAATTATTGATGACAAGAATGTGTTTCTTTCCATCAGTAATGATATCAAACTTGTCCGATGACTTGATTATATCAGGTCCTTTAGACCATATAACATTTGCCTCTCGAGTGAGGACACATTCAAATCGAGCCTGTCGCTTTTCTGGGACTGTGACATCCTTCAGGGGCACAGCAAAGTCAAGTTCGATTTCTGGAAGGCAAACGTTAAGAATGAGGCTTTTCAGAATGCAGGGGGCTGTCAGATGAAGTTGAGCCCACTCCATGAGTTCCAAAGGCCCATACCTTTCACTGTCAGAATGGCAGTCGTGACTGCATTCAGCGCCTGGTAAAGAACTTCACCAGCTTGGTCCAGTTTGACGTTATGCAAAGTCAAGAAGCGTTTTCCACCTTCTGCCTTGATCTCACATGTCTGAAAAAGGATAGTTTTAGTTAGCATTTGAATGGGATAGATTGTTTCAGATACAGATGTCTATAGAGCCATAAAATAACTGTAATACTACTAATGAAAATAAAGTACATTGTCATAAACATTTTTTAAAAATTGCTGAGCTGTCTACAAATAGTGCATCAAATTTCTTCCCCTCTTTGAGACTTTAGAAGCCAGAAATAATTCCATCATTACTGAACCAAATCCGAGTGTCACAATCAGTTATAGAATGTAGTCATATAGAATATTTTTTATTGATGTATAGTTGACTTACAATGTAGTGTTTATCACAGGATGCTGAATATAGTTCCCTGTGCTACATTGTAGGATCTGTGGTTTACTCATTTTATACATAATAGTTTGTGTCTGCTAACCCTAAACTCCCACACTCCCTCTCTCCCTTGACAACCACTAGTCTCTTTTCTATGTCTGTGAGACTTTCTGTTTTGTAGACAGGTTCATTTGTGTATATGATTAACAACTTAAAAGAAGAAATTACTCACAGGTGAGGGTCTTAGAAGTTCTCCCTTCAGTTTCCATTGTCCAGGAACGTCTACTTCCGAGATTTCTGCATCAAAGCTTGCACTTTCTTTCTCATAAATGGTAACATCCTCTATTGGCTTAAGCAATTCAACTTCACGTTCTGTATTGGTAAAGGATGAAAAACCATCAGGCGTTAAACAATCTAATGACACTTTTGTGAGTGTACCTGTGTATATTATTTTGCCTTGGGCACATACAAAATTCAAGAATAGATGGTAAGATTTTTATACCTCCAATTGTCAGCTTTGCAGGGTATCTTTTCCCTTCAATTTCCACTGCATATTCATCAACATCTTCTGGCATAGCATTTTTAACTTTGAGGTATATATGATTTCCATCTCTTATTATCTCAGTCTTATCAGTTGGTTCCAAGGGGATTTCATCATATCCTTTGTACCACTTAATGTTTGGAGTATCCTTTGCTATAACACAGGTGAAAACAGCTGTCCCTTTGGGTTTCACATGCTGATCTCGTATGGGTTTCACCAGCCAGTCTCTAATGACTTCTGTATGATAAAAGAGGTCAGAAAAGATAATTATGATCTGAATAAGCAATACAAAAACTTCCTTAGTAAATTTCAGAAATAGCAAAAAATTCTCAAAACTGGACATAATTAGTCTGCTATGATTTGATATTCTCCCTGTTAGGTAAGGTGTAAGACTGCTGATATTCTGATACTGGAAATTGAAGATCTCGCTTCTCTTTTCTTAATAGTAAGTAGAACTTATTTCCCAGCGAAGTACTGACCTACTACTTTCACGCAGGATGAGCACTCCAGGTTGTTGGCATTTTCCACAGTCACTGTGTATGTCCCAGCGTCGGAATCATCTGCATCATTGATGGTCAGAGCCCGCAACAAGCCGATGACGCCGGGCACAATTTTGCCGGGTTTCTCCACGACAATCTTGCCATCCTTCCTCCAGACCACGTCACGTTCTTTGTTTAACTCACAGCTTAAGTACAGTGGCTGTCCTTTGACCACTGTGACTTCCTCTTCAAGCGTTTTTACAAAACGCACGGGAAGTTCTATGGAGAATTGCGATATTAAGAAGTGGCAGAGACTTTTCAATACATACAATATTTTCATTGAGATAAAACTTGGGAATAAATTTTGTTTAAGGGGCAATAAAAATTGCTACGGAGGTTTACTGTGTTAACACTTCATGGGGGCCATATTCAGAAGACTGGAAATTACCTTCAACAATCAGTTTAGCCGTGGAGGTCTTCTCCTTATTTCCCAGACGTAGAACACAGGTGTATTCGCCAGCATCAGAAAGTTGAACATCAATGATATGAAGCTTTCTGTCTTTCCCATCAGCGATGAATCTGTGCTTTGGGCTCTCACGGATATTGCTACCATCTTTCATCCAGCTTGTAACTGCAGTGGACGGGGAGACTAAACACTCAAAGATTGCAGAAGAGCCAACTGACTCTGCTTCAGTCAAGACAATGTCTTTGATTTCTTTCACAAACTTCAATGGCACAGCCTTCAGCTGGTAGGTGAATGGGGCTTCGTCAGGCGGCTTCTCTCCACCACTTCCTGGTCTTAACTTTTTCCTTTCAGCTTCTATTGGTGAAGGAGTCTTTTTGGCTACACCTAATTCAAAATAAAATCAAAAGTTGAATTGGCATTTCCATAAGGGTCAGAAAGTGCATACCTGGCTGTCTGCTGGGTAAAACCAGTGACCATGAGACAAGAGGGGAAAATTAAAGATGAGGCAACTGAGAGGTCAGTTGAATTTATCCTGCTTTCTTTCAGAAAGAAAATGAGGTGGCAAAAGGAATCCATGGGTAATAAACACTCATTTTCTCAAGTTTGAAAGCCAAATGTATAATGTCCAGATTAATGTCTCATTATTTTATCTATCATGTATAAATATCATGTATATGGAGAATGAAACTTGGAACTTGTAGGGTTCATTATCCTAAAGTGTATATGTTACATATGTAATATCCACTTGAGTAATGCTAGAGGTGTATTCATTGTGGTATCAAAAGACATACTAGTTTTTGCAGAATCAATTAGAAATCATAAAGATTGATATAAATTTTGAAATGTTCCCCCTTAAACAGAAAACTGCCCTTGAATGTAAAGTTTCCAAAGAGTGAAAGGTTTTACAACTCAGGTACAGGGAAATGAATCTTACCTTTGATGGGACCTTTTGGCTTAGCAGCCTCCTCTTTCGGTGCTTTGGCTTCTGGAATAAAAATAAAACCCAGGATTTAAACAATTTTCAGACTTATTTCATGCTTAGTAGTAAACCATGTGGGCTGAATAATGCTCTTTATTATAAATATGAATGCATGAAGAAAAACTGGACTTATTTATGTGACTTTTACTGAGAATATCTGGATATTTCCAGCAAGGCATATTCTGAATGCTGTGACCACGCTAAATTGCCAATGTTTCTAGGATTAAAAAATTACCTTCAGCAAGTAATTCTCCCATTTTTGGAAGGCTTACTCTTACCTTGTGAGGAAGAGTTTTACTCTTACCTAGCTGTGTAAAATATTTTGTATGTTAATGTGCGTGCTGGTTTTGTGAATCAAGGAAATACCTTTTTATGTCAACAAGGAATCAATGTAGGCAAAAGGGAAATAACCCAGAAGTTACCAAAGCCTTTCTTTATTAAGCTGGGCAAACAAATCCAGGGAAGACTCCAGAAAAAGAAAGGGTCTGTGTACTACAAAGGTACGAATTCTTTGACGATTTCCCTTAATTAGACAATGAACTAAGGCAAAACCAAGACAGTTCCCACACTTAAGAGTTTAATTCAATTAATATGGGGCAGTATAAATTGTAGAACCAGTTCTTTAGTGTCAGACCCTGGGGATGTGAGAAAAGCTGTACTCTTACACATACTTAATTATCTCAATGGCAGTTCTTATCTTTTTCTGAACTAAAAAAAGTATCACATAAAAATCATAAAAGTTTAAAAGAATAATGCCCAAACCATATCAGTGACAACATATGTTATATAATATTAAAGTTAAACCATAGATGAAAGAACACAGTATATCCTCATGTTATTAAACATAATAAAAAACCAAATATTTCTTGCTATGTACCAAGCACTGTGCTAAAAGTTTTGCATATAGTTAATCCTCATAATAGTTTTAATAAGTAGAGTTATTAAGTATTCTGATTTTACAGACTAGGAAATTAAAATTTAAAGAAATGAAGGAAGTAGCCAAAGATCAAATAGTTAGGACATATGTTTATCAATGATCTATACATGTCAAATCATTTTGGTTTTGAGATTATCTCCTAAGTAGTTCAACTAATATGTATTTTAAGTTTGTACCCTAAGATACTGAGTTAGTACATTTAAGAAAATTATTATTGATCTAAATTCTTATATAGATTTAAAGGCAGAACTATGCAGTCCTTTTTTTTTCTTTTCATTGTGGTAAAATATACCTAACATAAAACTGACCAGTTTAACCATTTTTAGGTGTACAATTCAGTTGCATTAAATACTTCACAATATTATGCAACCATCAACACTATCCATTTCCAGAACTTTTTCTTTATCCCAAAATGCAGTCTTTTTAAAAAGTGAGAAATGATTTTTACAGGGCACATGGGAAATTTGAATCTCCATGGGATTCCTATATGTATGTCCTTAGAGAATATCTATGTCTTAACTTTGAATATATTCATTAGTTAATCTCAAAAGCATATAAATAAACGATGCTTTGCAGAAATACACATTTCAATCAAAATTACACATTTCAATTGCACAATATGCATCCATGATGAGAAAGTAGGTTGGTACAGGGTAGCAGATAAAGAAAATTTAATCATTAATTTATAAGCTCCCACAATTGAAATGATGCTTTGTTTCAACAAAAAGAAAGCTTGATTTTTAATGAAGTTTTCATTAAGCCACCAAAACAAACAAGCAAAAAGAAAACAACAGAATAATTACCTGCTTTCTTTCCAACTACTGGCACCGTCACTGGGGCAGCGATGGGAGTGGGTGGGGGCTCCACGGGAGGTGGTTTGATTATTTTCACTTCTGCAAAAAGATGTTCATTGCATTAATGTATCGTTTGTCACTTCCTAAAACCCATTTGCCTATTTGCCTCCCCTGATGAATTTTAAAATCTAATAAACTGGTTTTCAAAGAACAATATATTCTAATTATAATAACATCTATATACAAGATAATAACATATTTGAAAATATGTGACATTATATTAAAATATAACAGTATAATCTAAGACATTGGGGCATTAGAAATCATTTGATGCATGCACACTTTTACTCCTCTTTTCTTATTAACTATACATTGTTTGTGTGAAACATGAAGGTATATGCTGTTGATATTGAGGATAAGCTTGCTTACCTGCTTCAGGCTTTGGTTTTGGTTCAGGGGCAGGGAGAGGTATTGGTGGCTTAATTTCAGGCACTAAAACAATTCATAGTAATAAGCAAGTTATCACAGAGTTTTTGAAGTTTTTCACAAAGTCAAACCAAAATTGGACAGGTTTAATGTATCTTGGAAGATACTAGAATTTATACACAAACAGTCACCAAGTCAAATACTTGACCCAAGTTTATTCTTACATTTAAACAAAGTACTTAGAAAATACAGCAAGTCAGGTTTATTGATTTTCTAATGTTATTATTCATCTCACTGCCCATAAATACAATTTTCTTAGTTTTTAAAACTCAGTAATTTATGTAACAAATGGATGGGCATGAGGCAACTGCACCTGAGAGTGAATTGTAAAGAAAATTAAGCTGGTAAGAGGAGTAGAGGTCATGTGTTCAAATCTTAATGCCAGTGTAATGATATTTTAATTGATGCATATTTGTATTTTTAGAGACAACTGGAAGTTTGTACCTTTTGTTGGTTCTGGAATTTTCCTTTCCTTTTTGGTAACAGCTGGAGGTGCTTCAACCTCTTCCACAGCTTTTGGAGGTGGTTCTGGCACTTTAAGATAATAGGATGATTTTCTAGTGTTATTTTAGGATTTGAATCCTTAGAAATCAGCTAATCTGAAATAATTAGATCAAACTATTTTCTGAAGCTCTGTTGTTGACTTTAGAAAGAAAACCCTTATATTCTATCAATTAATTTCTGTTTTCTCTTCTTGACTCTGCTTCAATTTATTTTTTCTTTCTCTTATTTCACCTATTTGCCTCCCAACCCCATTAGTGAGCTCTCCCTTTCTAAATCACTTCTTAAATAGCAAATATACTCTTTGAGAATACATAAAAATCAGCCCACTAAAAGCCCCAAATTTTATGAAACATTTCTGACACCTTCCCATGAAGTTATTTTGCAGCCAACTTGATTATTTCACAAATAATAACAACAATAATGATGATGAAGTGCATGGAAATGCATGAATGGATTTGAGAACTATTAATACTATAAAAATGTTTAAACAGAAAGCAGACAATGGAAAACATAGACAGATGAAATATGAAGCTACATTTATATTTAACTCCATTTATGTTTACAAGATAAACCTTTTGTTAAATCTCAATTTTGTTAAAAGATAATTTCACAGATTTTTACTGAGATTCCTACCTGCAGGTTTTTTAATTTTTTCTACTTTTTTAGGTTCTACTTTAGGTTCTTCTTCTTCAGGCCTCTTTCTTAGAACTTAAAAAGACAAAAAGGTTTATATGTAAACCAAGACAAACGAATGAAGATGTTGAATAAGCTTAATGAATGCAAATAACGTACAAAGCAAGGAAAGTGAAAAGCATGAGATCAAGAGCACCGGGAAACTGGCTTTTACATTAAAAATGCTGTTAAGAAAAAGATCAAGTGTTGTTAAGGTAATTAAAACAGCACTCAGAGTCACTTTATATAGATAGTCTCTTCAGAGACAAATCCATGGCAGAAATATCCAAACACAAAATGAATAACCTGAAGAGCAAAAAATTCTAATAATTCAATGTTATAATTTAATGAGAAAAGAAGAATTTAAATAAGTACAAAGTTAACAGAAGTGGAGATGGCCAAAGAAATGTAGCCAAGAAATAAGTAATTCTATGTGGAGGGAAAGTCAGAATTTGATTCTTCATTCAAATATCTTGTTTCTAATTCTTTAATACTTTATTAGTAGAAAGAAATGCTCAGGTTTTAGAAAATGTTATTTATTAGTTGTGGTAATCCTGTGTCACACTTTAAAACTGAATTTTGAGTTTAGGCTTAAATCATTTGGTGTAATTTAGAGTATTTAATAGGCTTAGTGTATTTTACTACATAATGATTATGAAAATGGCAGCTATAGTCATTGTTATTAGTTTAGAATATTATCAATTAAATCATGTCTATTAATGTTGTAAATTTCAAGATACTCTGAATGCTCACAAAATTTCTGTCTTTTTAAAAAGATGTGAAAGTGATCATATTTAATTTTCAAAGCAACTAGAAATGAATTTTGATATATTAGGAATCTAATTAAGAGAAAACCAAGGAACAGAAGTATTTTGTAAGCTTTCAAGTTCTTTTTTGTTATTTGAAGCTGATACAATGTTTGAAAAATACTATACCGCTTTTGAGAACAACTTCTTCCTTTGGTTGAGGTTTAGGTTCAGGAAGTAATTTGCGAACTTTCTTTTCACCTCCAGCCACTTAAAAAAATATGATTTTAAATTTTGAAGTAAATTCATATAAAAAGAAAATTTCAACAAGAAACTGTCTCTTTCAAAACTAGTTAACCATGATGCATAAGTAATAATTCTTGTTGCATATAAATATCACAGAATTTAAAAGCAAGAACACACAAGTTGTTTCCTCTGCATAGATCTATATAACCTTGTAATGAAATTCAATTGCATTAACTTCAGGCAAATATATTCATTCACCTTAAAAGGGTGTAGAAGATATTATTCTATATTGACTTTGTGGATTTTTCATTCAATGCAAGGTTCTTGACAGCATCTTTGCCCCGATATGCAATTGTAGATTGTTCAAATCTACACTGATATCCCCCGACCATTAATTATAGTAGGCATGAATGACATTATTCAAATCTTCTCCACTAACGAGAGAAGAAAGCCAAATAATATGGATTATGAACTTGATTTGGGAAAGGAAAAATACTTAAACAATCTGAATTTTTAGATATTTCTATAAAGTTTCACATTTGGTGTTTTAAATAAGACATTTGCAATTTATTAAATAACTTTCATTTTATGTGACAAAGATAGATGTGCTTAACTCTTACTTGAAATTTTAAACATACAGAGCAAATATGTAAATATTTCATTTTAAATATTTTTCCTGTCAAGTATTTTAAGTAAAATTTCACAAATATTAAATGTTTTTATCCATGATAATTATTTTAGAGTTACCAGTATTTGTAATGTAAACCATTTTCATTGATCAAGCTGGAGAGAGGCTTATGCATTTAATTTCCATCAGTAATATCATTTACTTATCTAATGAATATAGTGAAAATGTATCTTTGTATCTGTTTTTCCATATTATTATTTCATTTTTAAGATCTTATGTATGAGACTCAGGTGTAGAACACACCATTGTAGTTATTTTTAAAGTCATTATATATGAATATGTCATTGCACGTCATTTAACGTTTGCGTGGCTTTACAGAGGATTATTACATCCTCTGCATCCACATTAACATCCACAGCAACACTAATTTGTAATCTCTGCTTTATAAATGAGGAAATATATATTCAGATGGGTGATTTTTCCAAAATCCCAGAGTGAATCAGGAATAGATTCAACTTATGAGTCTGGACGTGTTAATTACTTAAATAGAACACTGTTCCCTACTCTGTTCACTGGAAAAATGAACAATTTTATTTTCAATAGATGTTTTATAAACCTTTATGATTCATTTATTTTTCTTTTCAGTCCAAGCTTAGATAGGGAAAAATACTGTTTAAAGAGAAATGCGTTGTGAAAAAATGACCTGCGGGGAGAAAGAAACTTCCCTACAACATGAGATCTGTACACCCAAGAGAATGTTTTGGAGTCCCTGAGAAGAGAGTGATAGGAACGCGATAAGGAAATCCCTATGAATCATATTAACAGTACAGAAGGAAAACAGGACTTATTTTTGGTGCTTATAACACTGGCTAAAATACTGTTGTTCAAGTGAAATCGCAAGGCTTTCTATTGCTAGCTCTCAGCATTTTAATCTAAGATGTGTCCTGATATTAATGTCAGCTAACCAGTAAAATTTGCTATTTTTTAGTTTAGGAAAATGCAAAAAGATATATGTAGATGAGACAAAACAACAACTATCCATGAATGCATGAAACTGATGAGAGACAATGAAAGCAACACTCATGAACCACGACTATAAAAGCTACAAAAACACAAGAAATCAGTGAGACTACTCTGATTTTTTTTTTTTTAAAGGAAAGAAGAAGGAAAAGAAGAACACTGAAGACAGCAGGAAGAGCAAGGAGTTAGAGCAAGGGATACTGAATATGAGCATTTTCTAGACTGTTGAAATACCTTTCAGAGGTGTAAGCTCCACTTTTTCTGGAACCACAGGTTTCTCAGGAACTTTCTTCTTCGAAACAGCTTTAAAGAAGATGATCTTACTTTCATTATTTGTTTATTTAGACTGATCTGAAGCAAATTATTAAATACCTGCTTTATTGTCTATACCCAAAAGCATTAATAACAGCCAAGAACAGCCACTGAAGAACATACAAGAAGCGTTCAAACCATGAAAACAGTTTCAAGTTTTACTCCAAAGTGGAGTAGTAAGTTAAAGTCTGGCTGAGAAGAAAGATAAGTTTTACTCTTTGCAGGGGTAAGAAATCTTCCTTTGCATATAGATTTTACAAGAAGGGAAACATATTTAAGTGTGTGTCTTCATAAAATGTTAATCAACAGATGGGTAACCTTTTAAGAAGTGTTTGTTTTTTCTATGTCTGATTTAAAATGCCAAAGACTCTCCCTACAGGCCAGGAGTGTTGCAGAGAGGCAAGAAACAAGCTTTCCTATGGAAAACTCTGATTTTGTGTACATGTGTAGGTAAGGGAAAAGTGCTCACCTAAGATTATATCTAGATTATTTTAAATGGGGAAATCTCATGACACCACAAATAGACAACATTTTGTCAAAAATAGAAAGAATGATACAATTTTGCTAGTTTTTCAGCTTTTAAAGATGTTATTTTAAGAATTAAATAATATTGAATCAATTCAAAGTAAAAGTGAAAGTCACTCAGTCATGTCTGACACTTTGCTACCCCATGGACTATAGTCCCTGGCATTCCCTAGGCCAGAATACTGGAGTGGGTAGCCTTTCCCTTCTCCAGGGGATCTTCCCAACCCAGGGATTGAACCCAGGTCTCCTGCATTGCGGGCAGATTCTTTACCAGCTGAGCCACAAGGAAAGCCTAAGAATACTGAATTCAAAGAAAAATCTAAATGCAAAGAGAATGAAAGAAAGTTTAACAAGGGGAACAACCACAGAACACAGTTGGGTTTTTATCAAGTTGTAAAAAAAAAAAAAAAAAGTAGGGAAGCAGTGATAAGTTGTTCATATACCTTCTTTTCATGGTATATGAACACATCAGCTATTGGATCCCATAAATATAATGCCTATAGTATATTTTAAAGCATATGTCATTCTTTAAGGACAAAGTTTTGGCTTTTATATAAATTCATTAGTGCAATATTAAAAATATCCTGCTAAGTTTTCTTCTACATTTCACATGCACAAGATCCCAAAGATATGCATAGCAATCACACTTTGAAATCAGAAAACCCTTTCACCCCACTCTGCATGAGAAAGTTAGCTGGACAGCCCCTGCATCCAGATGGTCAGGATGAAGCTAACCATGGCGCACTTTCTGACACTTTGGGCAGCAAGCATGGCCTGACAACGCACCCGGGGCAGCATAAAATACAAGTCTGTATGAAATCCCCCAGCATGATCATGTCCAAAAGTACACATTTTAAAAATACATTTCTTGCAAGCACCACTTCAGATGCTTGGATGGAAGTTTGGAGCAGGTTAATAAAACTTTGCAAGTATCATTTTATACCTTTAAGCTGGAATATTTTCTCCTTTACATCTTCTTTAGGTGGAGCAGGAGGAGGAGCTGGGGGCCTTGGTTTGAGTTTTGGTTTCTCAATAACCTTCTTTTCAGGTTCAGGTTCTTAAAAGAGTATTTCAGGAGTATTAGTATATGAATACAACGACTGGTATGTGGACTTACAGTATATTCAGCAGAAATATAAGGATACTTATGTAAGAAGTAAGAAGCATATTTAAGTAAGAAGTTTGCTTTTTTGGATACATAATGTTGGTATCCAACATAAAACATAAAAATGTTCAACATAAAACATAAGAATATCAACACTGTACATAGATAACAAGTACAGCACAAGCACTAATGAAAATGACAAAGGAAGCATCCATATAAGCCACACTGACATGAAATAAATAGTGCAAATCACATGAACACAGACGACAGAGATGCACATTTAAAACAATACCTTACATACAGGTGGAGAGAGACATGCTGTACACATCGAACAACGTAAAACATATACATATATATCAAGAGGAAGAATATGGTGATGAAGATTTAAGTCCAACTAACTGAATACCTTGTACTGGTGTTTCTTCCGGCTGTGGTTCAGGTTCTTCGGGTTCTTCAGGTTTAACATACTTTTCAATTTCACGTTCTTTAGAGAATGTTGACAAAGGATAAGAGGTTGTAATGTAAAGTTCTTCACAAGACTCATACAAATTTCACACAGATGCAAAGGTGACAGTCACAGAAACAAAAATATACATATTCACTTACATAGAAAAAGAGGTTAATATTTCTATTTTATTATATTCAAGCTTTCTACTGTTTGATGTATGTTGATGGCAAATGAAATGATTTTTAAAATCTGATGTTGGGTTATCATTGGAAGATCCAATGCAATGATTCCAGTTTTGCCTCAGTAAACTGTATCTTTTGGAATTTATTACAATCAAGAATAATCAAAGATTATACTTCAAAAGACGTTTAATGATTTGAAAAACAAACAAGTCAAATATGTGCTAGAATGCTTTTACATATAATTTCAAGAAGGAATGTTAGCCTATAAATACTTTTGTATTTCTAATAGGAGTTTTCAAGAGATTAAAAATTTTATATTTATACATATATATATACCTTCAACAGGGGGAGTCTCTTTTCTACCAATGGTTATGGATGCTCTTTCTTCATATATTATTTCCTCAGGCGACTCTTCAACTTAAAAAACACAGTATTTTATTTTAGACTGAATTCAGAGTAGAATACTGTGACTGCTGAGTTTCAACGTATCAACTTAGTTACACACTAGAACATATTCTTCAGAAGATTTCAAAATGCCAATAACTATACTACATAAGACAGGCAACAGATAAACACAAAAGATCCATCTACAACCAAAGCAAGATGCTGAGACGACTATCATCTTTCCAAGATTTAGAGCACAGCCATGTACCTTGTACGGGTGGAGCTTCTGGTTCTTCAGGGATAGGAACTGACACTTTCTCTTCTGTGACGATTTCCTTGGGAACTTCAGGCACTTTAAAGATATTGATTTTGTTTACTATTAAGAATTTAGAAGATGTACAAGATACTGCAAAGAGCAGGCAAAGAATACATGGGTACGGTACTTCATCTTATAAGACTCGGTGGGGAAAACAGCTTTAGAGGCAAGGCACCCTTTTGGACATCCTAATTTCATAAATAAGTCCTTGCAGACTTCTTCATTTATTTCTCATCCTCTGTGTGCCTTTAAATATAGATGTTTTCCACTGGTCTAACTTTGATGATTTTAAAAACTGAATCTACATTTTTTGAGCAATCACTCCATTCTCAACTCTTATTTCCATGGTAATGACTTATGGATCTACATCTCTGGCCCCAATCTCTCCTAAGTTCCAGATGCATATTCTCAAATTCCATACTTGAAATGTAAAACATATATTCACTGCCTTCTTTCTAATATTAGTTTGGGGGTTCAGTGAACCATTCTCATGGCCTAGCTTCAACTCTTATAATCATTCTGGGCTCATCTATTTCCTTCATTACTTTAAGAATAGACACCCACTCAATCTCCACTTCTCTTAAATCTAATCCTTTCCATTTCTGTCACCACTGATCTTACTCAATTTTTGAAGACCTTAAAAATTGCAATGGCTCTTTTCTATTATTGTCCTCTTCTAAGAATTTGACCTTCTGCCAGTTATCTGAAGCTCGACTCCTGTTAATTTATACACCACTGAAGCCTATTGCCCACAGACTAAAGTACATGCCTTATATTAGCATTCAAAGAACTCCAAAATATGACTGGCATCATTACATCCAGCCTTATCTTTCAGGATAAGCTAGGTTTCTCCTGTTTGTCTGTCTTATTTTCTCCTTGCCTTCATTATTTCCCCCTGTTTTTCTGTAAAATCTGTTCTTGCATAAACTTATACTTCATATTTTTGTTATAAGAACTACTATTAAGATGCTTAGCATTCAGATAAATACATTCTTTCTTTCTTCATGGTAGATACCTTTTACTCGCTGGATTTCTGGTTTTTTGGTAACAGGCTCAGGTTCTTTCTTTACTGGAACAAGTCTCTTGGGCAGCTCAGACACTTCGAAGATATTAGTTTTATTTTAGAAAGAGTATTTAAAGACATTGGAAAAAGAGTTAAGAATAAAGAACTTATAATTAAAGAGCAGCATTAAAATTAATGAAATCAAAATAAGGACATTTTTGTCCCTAACACTGAAGACAACTTATTGGATTCCACTTGAAGATATCAGAATACTTAAAAAAAATATAATGTCAATGATGATGTGAATACCTTTAATTTCTGGTGTTTCTGGCTTCTTAATAGTTGGGACTTTCTTCATTGGGACAACTTTCTTTGCCATCGCAGGTACTTTAAAGATATTAGTAGTATTTAATAATATAAAATTGCAAGATGCAATATGTACACATTAATTTGACAAGTCTGCTCAGAACTGTAACATACAGATGACAGTTCATAATACAGCACATAATATAGCACAATATAAAACAAGAAAGAGTGCCAAATTTCTGACAACACACAAAAAAGAAGTAAATATTTATTTTACTGTAAGTACCTTTAGGAGGTGGAGGTTCTGGTTTTTTGATGACAGGAACTTTCTTCTCTGGAACAATCTTCTTGGGCTCTTCAGGCACTTGAAAGATAGGGATTTCTTTTAGAGTCAAATGATTACAATGAAAAGATTAATGCTATGAATGAATAAAAAAGATAACACTTATTTCTTTGCTATGCTGCATTGTGTCTGTAGGACAAAAGCTTTATGTGTGCAACTGACTTTTGTTCTTGCCAATAAGGTGAAATGTTAAAGAAGGAAATAGAAGACTGAAATGTTTGCCTTAAACAAGATAAATAATAGACATAAAAAATCAAATGGTGTATTCTTCCATTCAGTGAATCTTGTCTTGTACCTGCTGGTGGGGGGGCTTCCGGTTCCAGCTCTTCTACAACAGGAACGGGCTCTTCCTCTTCTACAACAGGAACGGGCTCTTCCTCTTCTACAACAGGAACGGGCTCTTCCTCTTCTACAACAGGAACGGGCTCTTCCTCTTCTACAACAGGAACGGGCTCTTCCTCTTCTACAACAGGAACGGGCTCTTCCTCTTCTACAACAGGAACGGGCTCTTCCTCTTCTACAACAGGAACGGGCTCTTCCTCTTCTACAACAGGAACGGGCTCTTCCTCTTC
>NW_011495022.1:2176298-2211008 GCF_000754665.1 Bison bison bison | reverse complement strand
CCTTAAACAAGATAAATAATAGACATAAAAAAATCAAATGGTGTATTCTTCCATTCAGTGAATCTTGTCTTGTACCTGCTGGTGGGGGGGCTTCCGGTTCCAGCTCTTCTACAACAGGAACGGGCTCTTCCTCTTCTACAACAGGAACGGGCTCTTCCTCTTCTACAACAGGAACGGGCTCTTCCTCTTCTACAACAGGAACGGGCTCTTCCTCTTCAGGAACAATTTCCACAGGTTCTTCATAAACTTTAAAGATATAGTTAATTTTAATTGAATGTGTGGAACAGTATTCTAAAATGCACAAATGTGAAACACAATAAATAGTCATCTTGATTTCTTCCCTTGTTTCTATTAATACCATCACTTATATTAAGATGGAATCCATCTTGTTTGACTGAGTTCTGTTTCCATTGCTTTGAATGTTTGAAAAACCCTTTAGTGTTTAATGTCATTTATAGTCATTAGTTCACCTGTCCCACTTTGTGTGTGCATTAGAGAAGCTTTGTGTAACACAGCTTATGATGGCCAGTGTAGTTGCTGACTATGGACTCAAATAGATTTAAGATTGGAGCTAATTAAGAACTGCGAAGTAAGACAAATAATTAAATGACAGAAAATGACCAAGAGATACTGAATTAGAAGAGGAACAAGGCCTACATTAAAAACAGTCAAAAGTGGTAAGCTCATAAACAGCATTACATGTACCTTCTGGAGGAGGAGACTCTACTTTCTCAGGAATAGGGATGGCTGGTTTCTCCTCCAAGACAGGTTTCTTTGGTACCTCTGGCACTTAAAAGAAAGAGTTAGTTTTACTTCTGGGTAGTTGAGAAGTACGTGAAATTTATACCATATCTAGTTCAAATAACCCAGGGACAGATCCATGAACAAAATTCACAATGAGGCCAGTGATCTGTTCTTGGATCCACATGGTCGTAAGAAAACAAAGCCTATTAACATCAACAAAACCATGTTAGAAAACTTTTCTAATACTTACAACAAACGTACCAGTCTTTTTTTTTTTTTTCAATCAATGATGCTATTTAAAAACATTTAAAACTCTAAACAGCCAGTATACTAGGTTTGTAGTTGTTAATATAAGATATTTGACAAACAAAAGGCTTTCCTATTGGAAGTGAAACCAAGAGTGAGCGCTTATCTATTGGTTAGTGACATGTACCTTTAGCTGGTGGGACTTCAGGCTTTTTGGGAACAGCTACTTTCTTTTCTGGAACAACTTCTTTTGGAACTTCAGGCACTTTAAAGATATTAGTATTTTAACATTATGAAGAATCACGTGAAAACATTCATCACATTTACACAGAACAAAATGCTTTTCAAGAGCTAGAGGTTGTATCCACCTCTCTTAGACAGTAGACAGTTACAAGTACCTTTAGGAGGCGGGACTTCTGGTTTCTTGGGAACCACTGGAGGCACTTTCTTTTCAGGAACAACTTCCTTGGGCACCTCAGGCACTTAAAAAGATATTAGTATTTAGCTCATTGTTTCAATGACATACGGAAATCATTAAGCTGAGCAGTGGAACATAGCATTTTAGAGACACATTTTTCTGTATGAAGCAGTGGCAGTGGGAAATACCTTTCGCTGGTGGTGGTTCAGGTTTCTTGGCAACAACAGCGGGTGGTTTCTTTTCCGGGACAGGTTTCTTAGGTGGGACGGTCACTAAAGATATTATGATTTATGTTTTAGAATCGGTGAAGAAGAGTGAGAAACAATAAAAGTCATAACGCCTAGAATCTGGGGGACAAGAAGGGCAAAGATTGGCTAAGGCTGCATATCAGCTGGCCAGTACCTTTTGGAGGAGGAGCAGGAACAGGCTCTGGCTCTTCTACGACTTCAACTGGAGGCTCCTCTGGGGCTATTTCCTCAGGCTCCTCATACACTTTAAAGACACAAGCTTGTTTGAATGCTAGAACTGACTCAAGCATATGAAATATTTTGTAAAATGATTTTTACAGTGCTCAGAAGAGAGTTTTTCTTTTTAAAAATACTAGTTTGGAGAGTTTCATGATTACCTGCAGGGGGAGGACTTTCCGGTTTGGGAGGAATAGCTTCAGGCACCTTCTTTTCTGGCACAGCTGCCTTTGGCACCTCGGGTACTTTAAAGAGATTAGTATTTTCAGGATTAGACTGAGTGAAGACAGACAGACATTGTCAAACACAGCAACATGCAGGCAGCTACCTTTGGCTGGTGGCACTTCTGGCTTTTTAGGAGGTGTCACAGGCACTTTCTTTTCAGGGACAACTTCTTTGGGAGCTTCAGGCACTTAAAAGATATTAGTAAAATTACATTTAGGAGTTATGAGATCATTGGAACAAATTATTTTCAAGAGCAGAGGAGTTATGTCATTTAAGCCTAAGATCAGTGACAAATACCTTTAGCAGGTGGGACTTCTGGCTTTTTAGGAGGCATCACAGGTACTTTCTTCTCAGGGACGACTTCCTTGGGAGCCTCTGGCACTTAAAAGATTTTAGTAAAATTACGTTTAGAAGTTGTGGGAGCACTAGAGCAACATGCTTTTGAGAGCAGAAGAGGTTTATCTCCTTAAATCTAAGGTGAGTGACAGCTACCTGTAACAGGTGGGACTTCTGGCTTTTTAGGAGGTGTCACAGGCACTTTCTTTTCAGGGACAACTTCTTTTGGCACCTCAGGCACTTAAAAGATATTAGTAAAATTACATTTAGTATTATGAGAACAATGGAGCAAATATTTTCAAGAACAGAAGAGTTATGTGCTTTAAAGCCTAAGTTTCATGACAAATACCTTTAGCAGGTGGGACTTCTGGCTTTTTAGGAGGCATCACAGGTACTTTCTTTTCAGGGACAACTTCTTTTGGAGCCTCAGGTACTTAAAAGATATTAGTAAATTTATGTTTAGTAGTTATGTGACCACCAGAACAAAATATGTTCAAGAGCAGAAGAGTTTTATCTTCTTAAATCGAAGGTGAATGACAGGTACCTGTAATAGGTGGGGCCTCTGGCTTTTTAGCAGGTGCCACTGGCACTTTCTTTTCAGGGACAATTTCTTGAGGAACTTCAGGCGCTTAAAAGATAGTAGTTTTATGCTTAGGTTAAAGAGGTCAATGAATTAAAATTTCTTCCAAGAGCAGAGGAGGTATTTCTTCTATAGAAAAAGGACTGGGGTGAAAGATACCTGAAACTGGAGGGACTTCCAGTTTTTTGGGTGGTGCTTTGGGAACTTTCTTTTCTGGAACAACATCTTGGGGAACTTCAGGCACTTGAAAGATATTAGTAGTTTTATGGTTAGGTTAATGAAGAGCAAAGGACTTGAATCATTCTCAAGAACTCAAGAGACATTTCTTCTGAAGAATGAAGTCAGAGCTAAATTGTACCTGTGACAGGTGGGACTTCCGGTATTTTGGGTGGTGCCTTGGGGACTTTCTTTTCTGGAACAACTTCTTGGGGAACTTCAGGCACTTGAAAGATATTAGTAGTTTTATGGTTAGGTTAATGAATAGCAATGGACTAAACTCATCCTCAAAAACTGAAGGGACATTTCTTCTGAAGAATGTTGTGGGCCAACATGTACCTGTGACAGGTGGAACTTCCGGTGTTTTGGGTGGTACCTTGGGAACTTTCTTTTCTGGAACAACTTCTTGGGGAACTTCAGGCACTTGAAAGATATTAGTAGTTTTATGGTTAGGTTAATGAATAGCAATGGACTAAAATCATCCTCAAAAACTGAAGACACATTTCTTCTGAAGAATGAAGTCAGAGCTAAATGTACCTGTGACAGGTGGGGCTTCCGGTATTTTGGGTGGTGCCTTGGGAACTTTCTTTTCTGGAACAACTTCTTGGGGAACTTCAGGCACTTAAAAGATATTAGTAGTTTTATGGTTAGGTTAATGAATAGCATGGACTAAAATCATTCTCAAAAACTGAAGAGACATTTCTTCTGTAGAATGTTCTCTGGGTCAACATGTACCTGTGACAGGTGGAACTTCCGGTTTTTTGGGTGGCACCTTGGGAACTTTCTTTTCTGGAACAACTTCTTGGGGAACTTCAGGCACTTAAAAGATATTAGTAGTTTTATGGTTAGGTTAATGAATAGCATGGACTAAAATCATTCTCAAAAACTGAAGACACATTTCTTCTGTAGAATGTTCTCTGGGTCAACATGTACCTGTGACAGGTGGAACTTCCGGTTTTTTGGGTGGCACCTTGGGAACTTTCTTTTCTGGAACAACTTCTTGGGGAACTTCAGGCACTTGAAAGATATTAGTAGTTTTATGGTTAGGTTAATGAAGAGCAATGGACTAAAATCATCCTCAAAAATTGAAGACACATTTCTTCTGAAGAATGAAGTCAGAGCTAAATTGTACCTGTGACAGGTGGGGCTTCCAGTGTTTTGGGTGGTGCCTTGGGGACTTTCTTTTCTGGAACAACTTCTTGGGGAACTTCAGGCACTTGAAAGATATTAGTAGTTTTATGGTTAGGTTAATGAATAGTAATGGACTAAAATCATCTTCACAAACTGAAGAGACATTTCTTCTACAGAATGTTGTGGGTCAACATGTACCTGTGACAGGTGGGGCCTCCGGTGTTTTGGGTGGTGCCTTGGGGACTTTCTTTTCTGGGACAACTTCCTTGGTAACTTCAGGCACTTGAAAGATATTAGTAGTTTTATGATTAGGTCAATGAATAGCAATGGGCTTGAATCACACTCAAAACCTGAAGAGACATTTCTTCTGAAGAATGAGGTCAGAGCTAACATGTACCTGTGACAGGTGGGGCTTCCGGTGTTTTGGGTGGCGCCTTGGGAGCTTTCTTTTCTGGGACAACTTCTTGGGGCACCTCAGGCACTTGAAAGATATTAGTAGTTTAAGAATTTGGGAAATTTGAAGGTATATGTTACAATGATTATGAAGAGACAAGACAATATACATTCTTAACACAGCAGTGGGAATAAATACCTTTAGCAGGTAGGACTTCTGGCTTTTTGGGCACAGCCACTTTCTTTTCAGGCACAACTTCTTTAGGAACTTCAGGAACTTTGAAGATATTAGTATCTATTAGTTAGAAACTATCAAATGGGAATATCGACAACACACTTGCCCAAGCAAATACCATTTATAAAACTGACGGATACTTCTAAACACCCTTTCCCCAGCCCCCCAAACAGGTGATCCACAACATGGAAGGATAAATACCTTTAGCTGGTGGAGCTTCTGGCTTTTTAGGAGGAGCCACAGGCACTTTCTTTTCAGGGATGACTTCTGGCGGCACTTCAGGCACTTAAAAAATATTCATAATTTGTGTTTAGAAAGGTGGAAATAATGAATGACTGTATCATGCAATCATACACCAAGATATTTTGGATAACTCCCAAACCTCTTTTTTCTTTAGAATTTTATTACCTTTATATAGTGGGATATATACACATAATTTCTTCTAGCTAAAAGAGCAATTATTTCCTTCCCGGTATGTATAGTATTGCCATTACCTGCAGGGGGAGGACTTTCCGGTTTGGGAGGAATAGCTTCAGGCACCTTCTTTTCTGGCACAGCTGCCTTTGGCACCTCGGGTACTTTAAAGAGATTAGTATTTTCAGGATTAGACTGAGTGAAGACAAACAGACATTGTCAAACACAGCAACATGCAGGCAGCTACCTTTGGCTGGTGGCACTTCTGGCTTTTTAGGAGGTACCACAGGCACTTTCTTTTCAGGGACAACTTCTTTGGGAGCTTCAGGCACTTAAAAGATATTAGTAAAATTACATTTAGGAGTTATGAGAGCACTGGAACAAGTTATTTTCAAGAACAGAGGGGTTATATCTTTTTAAGCCTAAGGTCTGTGACAAGTACCTGTAACAGGTGGAACTTCTGGCTTTTTAGGAGGTGCTGCTGGTACTTTCTTCTCAGGGACGACTTCCTTGGGAGCTTCAGGCACTTAAAAGACATTAGTAAAATTATATTTAGGAGCTATGCAGTTCACTGGAACAAATATTTTCCAGAGCAGAAGCATTATGTCTTTTTAAGATCAGTGACAAATACCTTTAGCAGGTGGGACTTCTGGCTTTTTAGGAGGTGTCACTGGTGGCTTCTTTTCAGGGACAACTTCCTTTGGAGCCTCAGGCACTTAAAAGAGATGAGTAAATTTATATTTAGGAGTTATAGGACCACGAGAACAAAATATTTTCAAGAGCAGATGAGTTTTATCTTCTTAAGCCTAAGATCCAAGACAAGTACCTGTAACTGGTGGAGCTTCTGGCATTTTAGGAGGTGCCACAGGCACTTTCTTTTCAGGGAAAACCTCTTTGGGAGCCTCAGGCACTTTGAAGATATTAGTAAATTTACATTTGAGTCACAAGGATCAACACAGACAAGAATCACGTTTACATAGCAACAGCACTTTAGAGGCTAGCAAGGCAATTCTTTCCACAGCCCTCCCTATTCCCTCCTGAGGGGCTGTTAGGATGTACCTTTGACAGATAAAACTTCAAGCTTCTGGAGAGTATGGACTTTTTCCCAGACAACTTCTATGGGCACCTCAGGCACTTCAAAGATATTAATATTTTCACATTTAGGAGTCACAAGAATGAACGCAAACAGGAAACACATTTATATAGGAAAAGACATTTTCCCAAACATCTAAGCTTCTGGCAACATATACCTTCATCAGCAAGGACTTCAGCCTTTTCATGACGAACCACGTATGTTTTCTTTTCAGGGACAATTTCTTGGAGAGTCTTGGGCACTTTAAGAAATCAGTATTTCAACATTTAGTGTTTCAAAGGTCAATAGGAACAGCAAAATATTTTCAAGACTACAAGTGCTATTTCTTCTTGAATTTGAGGGCATGGGAACTTGTACCTTTAACTGATGGAGGCTCTCTTTTTTTGGAAGGAACTCTTTTTGCAGGAACACCTTCTTGAGCAGCTTCAGGCACTTTAAAGATATTAGTATTTCACATTTAGGAGTTAAAATGACTAATGAGAACAGTAACCACGCTAAGTAAGCAAATATAGTTTTCTAGACATCTCTTCTCTGCCTGTTGTCCCCTTGCCCCACCAAGCATCTAAGTTGAATGGGATTAGTATTAATAGCATCCTTGCGAAGATGGGCTCACCCTTCTCTAGCGACTAGTTGAGGTGCTATGACACTAGACCCTCCTTATGAAATATGTGTTGAATGAATATTTTTAATAAAAGCATTTTCTGTTTTGATACGAATGGTCACACACATTTTCTTCTGAGAGGGAACTTCTTGTGGAGCTTCAAGTGCTTTAAAGATGGTATGTTTACATTCAGGAGTTAGGAAGAACATTAGAAAAACAGTTTTAAGAACTGAGGGTGGACAATTTCTTCAATATCTCTCAGAGGTGATGTGCACTTTTCCCAGGTGGACATTCTGGCTCTTTAGGAACATCCTTAGATCCTTTCATTTCAGGAGAAACTTCTTTCACAGCTTCAGCTACTTTGAAGATGTTAGTATTCTACTTAGAGGTTAAGGAATCAGTGGAGACATTAATGACATTAACCAAAGTGACTTTATGACTATAAGGGTGCCTCTTTCAAGAACTGGATGAGGGATAAAGTCCTGAAGAAAGGAGCGAAATCTTGTCTTTGTTATTTCCCTTCTCCCTACCACCATACACATGGGCATATGTTAAATAAATGAAGGAAGGAGGACAGAATGATACCTTTAGGGGATGGTGTTTCAACTTCAGGAGGACTAGCCATGAGTATTTCAGGAGGACTAGTCATGAGTATTTCCTTCCTTAAATGAAGGAAGGACGACAGAATAAATGATACCTTTAGGGGATGGTGTTTCAATTTCAGGAGGACCAGCCATGAGTATTTTCTTTATAGGGACAACTTCTTCAGGAGATTCAGGCACTTTACAGATATTAATGCATTGTACTTCAAAGTGACGAAGAGCAGTGAAGAGTTTTACTCATAACTCACCTACAGGAATGTTCCAGACTGGGTGACCTCCTTGCTCCCTGAATCTGATTCTTTGGAAATAGTATGAATGTTTGATTATCAGGAGCTGTTTTCTTAGTCACCTCAGACAGTATCAATGCTAGTAATTTTATTTCTTTGAATGGTAGGAGTATAGAAAACTAGGTTATAAAAATTTACCTTTAGGTGAAAAAACCCTAAATTTTGAATAATTAACAATGTACCTTTTGCTATTAGTTTGGGGAAAATAAAAAAGCTCCTTTCTTATCTGAAATGGCTTTATTTTGTACCCTGACATTAGGTACTTTAAAAGGGTAATTGTTTTTAGGAGAAAGGAGAACAACTAAAAATTCTAGACTGAAAAAATAGTGTCAAAGTGCTCAGATATTCTTCAAATCATAGAATATCATGGGCATTTTGAAGAATTTGTCATTTTGGATGTTCTAAAACATTTTCATGTTTTAATTAATCTGAAAATGTTCCAAATGGGAAAACTTAAGATTCTTTAAAAATAAAAGACAAGGAGAGGAGCAAATAAATTATTCAGGGCAGAATCCTAACTCTAACTGGTTTTGGTTTTAACTGCCCTGGTTTCAGATGGTTTCAGAGAGGATATTACACACAGAACAGTTCCACAGTGAATTTAATATTTTATTTTCTTTAGGTCATGGTTTTCTGATAGTATTTCTGATATTTAAATCCTAGGGGATATCAATTATTTCAAATTCATGTGCTTGTTTTTGGTGGTAAGTTTATTTTAATAGAAAAGCAATTCCAATAGGTAGTGGTACCATATCCTGGAATTTCAATCCCATGGAGCGTTTGAATTACTGACTTACAGTCTACAGCCAAGAACCTCTGTCATTTGACAACACTGATTTTCACTTTAAAGAGGGGTGGGGTGAGCCTATTCAGTCTAGCTTCAGGGATATAGATGTTACAGGTGATCTCTCATATAGATTTTTTTCTAGTACTCTGAATTTTACTTTTTTAAGGCAACAGCAATAGCTATTTCCTATTGAAGAAACTACCTGGGTCACATCTGCATATTATATGGACATATATTTTTCCTAGAGGCCTTATAGATAAAATTTATAGCCCAAGCATCTCCCTGTGTATAAAGGTATGGACTTTTCCCGCTTATGACTCATGGAGACATGTATAATACCCAATCAAGCCGCTACTTTGGGGGACACACTTTGAAGTGGCCTCCCTGGTAGCAACTAGAGCTTTTAAGATATTAGTATTTTCACAGGTGTTAAGTACAACAACAATCAGGGGATAAGAAGGCAGACTGTCTTCTCACTTGTACCTTTTGGTGGTGGTATTGTTCTTCTGGTAACAGGAGCTTGTCTCTCTGGAACACCTTCCTCAGAGACTTCCACCTCTTTAAAGATATTAGTATTTTTTAATTGAGAAAAGGCAAAGACAGGAAGACATGACTTACAAAGAAAGTTAGGTATATTAACAGATATTATAACTTTAAATGAGATTTTTTTTTGTTCTAATAGTTTATCATTATTTGTTGTATGAATGGGATTTGACTTTTTAGGGGCAAACCATAGACAGTTCCTTGTCTTGGGTACCTTAGGGACTCTAAAGATATTAGTATTGTAGCATTAGAGATTGTGAAAATCTACATAAAGCAGTGAACGTATTTTGCAGACTGATGAGGAAAGATTTTATTTAGATTTTCATAGCTAAGAATTATACCTTCGGTTGGAAGATGCTCTGGAATTTGGGGAATAGCCTCAGGTAACTCCACCTCTGGAAATGCTTCTCTGGCTGTATCAGGTTCTTTAAAGATATTAGTAGGTTTATACTTAGAAGTTGTAAAAACAGTAGATTATGTAACATGCAATATTTGAGTCTTCAAGTCAAAGATATTCATCCAAGTTTGATGTTGCTGAAATGTACCTGTAGTTGCTGGTGTTTCTCTCTCTTTGGGAATAGTCACATATATTTTTTCCTCTGGAACAACTTTCTTGGGTGGTTCAGGCACTTAAAAGATATGAGTACAGTTATGTTTATTAACAGTGAAGGAAAGTACTGAGTTTTTAAAATGAGCCAAAAGTAAATTTTCTTCACTGGGTTATTGGTATTATATACCTTTTGCTGGTTTGGTTTTTGTTTTTTGAGGATGAGTCACAAGCACTTTTTCTTCCAGAAATGATTCTTCAGATACTTCATAAACTTTAAAGATATTAGTATATATATAAT
This sequence comes from Bison bison bison, assembly GCF_000754665.1. Taxonomy (NCBI): domain Eukaryota; kingdom Metazoa; phylum Chordata; class Mammalia; order Artiodactyla; family Bovidae; genus Bison; species Bison bison. The sequence goes on along the minus strand of NW_011495022.1, from coordinate 2,200,845 downwards.
TAGAGGCATTTCAAAGTGGATGAAGAATATCATTAAGAAAAATATAACACACCATACACATTCATAACTCAAACGACAGTAGCAGATAGACCCAAATTAGTGACAATAACGCACTGGCCTGGAAAAACTCTCATTTCCAGGTTTCTGGTACAGGACTCTCGTCACTTCTTTATAAGCATGATGGTAAATTGAGGAATTCACTGGTCAGGGACTACTATATAATTCTTCTACTTTGTCTGCAGAAAGCTACTGGTAAATATTCCCTATGGTTAATTTTTATGCATTTTTTTCTTAAAGAATGGGATTGATGTTGAGTTGCACATCAAGAATTCTTGAATATTTGACCTACTGGAAATTCATCTAAGTCTCTTCCTGTTCCAGGAACCTAGTTACTTATATTTTAAAAATATAAACCAAATCTAGTTCTTGGCTTCATATTTAATATAAATGTGAAAACCATTTAGGGATTAGAAGAAAATAAAAATAAAAATGATTAAATATTTGGAAAAATTAGGCAACTGAAGAAATAAAGAATTCTCCAGCTTTTAGAAAGGAAGACTAGTTGATAATAATAACCAAATTCAAGTACACCAAGGGTATTCAAACAAGGGAGTCGTCATATATTTTTATCCCAACCTATTATTATAGGTTGACAAAAACTGGATTTAAATTTTAGATTCAAATAAGTGGAAACTGGCATTTTCACTCTTCAGATTATTAAATAGCATTCTACTTAGAATATTTTATTACTCATATTATTTTACTGTTTAAATTAATCATAATTTTGCATAATAGCAAAACCAAAAATGACTTGAGGATTCTTTTGCAATTATAATGGCCTTATAAATCTATGGGTATTTGAGTAGCACTGCCAAAATGTTTCCAACAATTATTGCAAAAAGTAAAAAATACTAATGGTGAAGTATTTTGATTCTACAATATCTAAGTAAAATATTATTATGAAGTTAAGGAAAGTTACCTTACGGTCTGAGAAAATGAATTGCTTAGAAACAGAAGACGTTTTTACAGAGATCACATTAACAAGACAATGATAAATTCAACAAGACAAATGACTTTCTAAAATTGGGCAATGGTATACATAAAGGATTTTTTTTTGGACTATTTGTTTTTTAAATTGGCAAGGAAATATACCTTGTCTGAGGCAAACAGTCATTCAAACTATTTAATTTGAGCCAAATATTTTGGGCATGCTGGGCTTTTTCAAGATATTAGTACATTTACTTTTAAAAGCTATGAAGACAAACTCAGACAAACCAAAGAGAACCACCAATTTTTCTACACTCACTGTAAGTTGTTGCATCTTCAGAAAGAACTATGCGTGATATTTCTTCTTGAATTCTTTCCTTAGGCACCTCAGGAACTTCAAAGATATTAGTATATTAATTGCAATAAATAACTAATATAGCAAGAATATAAAGACACAAAATACAAATATATCACTCACACTCACTGTAAACCATGAATACTTAGACACAGTGTTATTTCCTGTCGTGATTAGCATCACTGTATACCTTTAGCTGGTGGAACTTCAGGCTTTTTAGGAACAGCTTCACGAACTTTTTCTTCTGGAACAATTTTCTTGGGTACTTCAGGAGCTTTAAAGATATGTGTTCGTTTTATTTTTAAGAAGTGCATCATTGGGTATAAAATATCAAGACAAAAAGGGGCATTTAACAAGGAGAATATAAAAAATCCCCAAATTAGGAGTCATCCAAACACAGTGAGTGCATCTCTCTGGATTGCCTTGTTGATGAATCCTTGATTTGCCATATTAGAAAGACTTCGCCCTTTGAATATAGCATCATTTTCTATCGTCATTCGGAACATGTTTGTTTCTAAAGCTACTTGACAATAGCTTCCAACATGAATTATTTTTGAAAAAGAGGTTGAGGGGTCAACATTTAAATACTGCTTAAGAAGAGGTTCAGTACAGATAATAACAACATTTAGGATTAGGTCTGTGTTCCCTGAAGGCTGTTGCAAAAGGTAGGATTATGTTGTGGGACATAAATTGAAATTTACATCGTTCAGCCATTTTGTGGTGTTGAGGGGAGAATGAGCTTTCTCATTCTTCATTGCAATAAGTGAATAAAAGGGAGTTTTGTGTTAGTGGTGAATCAGCAAAGGCAGATACCTTTAGCTGGTGCAACTTTGGGCTCTTCAGGAACATGTACTTTTTCTTCTACCACGATTTTCTTGGGTACTTCAGGTACTTTAAAGATATAGCAATAATTTACTTTTGAACATTCATAAAGATTTTTAACAAGCAGAGCACACGAGAAATGTAAACACAGAACAGAACACAGCCACAATATAAAATACAGACATCGCTTTATCAGGTACATTACAGTAATTAATATGAGTTGAATTTTGATAACACAAACAATAACAAAAAAATCCAAGGGAATTTCTCATGTAAGAGTCATAAGAACTTGATAAGAAAAATGAGTAAGACATCTTCTCTGCTTTTTTCGCCTGTTTTGTTGGAATAATTGGCATTTTCAGTGATAACATTCTTAAATGCTTCAGAGACTTTAAAGATATAAGTATATATTATTTATTAAATACTGTTTCTTATTTATGTTGTGAAATTCAAGAAGTTTAAAAACCTGAACAAAGCAAGGACATCAAACACAAAGTCATGATATATTTATATCTAGTGGGTCATTAAAATTAATAATCAACATAAAGACAGGGATTTATCAATAAGCATATTAGTGAATATAAAATCAAAGAGCACCAAAGGAGGAAAACTGGGTTCACTATTTGGTTAGTAGTGATATTCATTTTGGGTATTCTTAACAGTGACTATTTTTTGATAGAACTTTCTTTAACCCCTCACCTGCTTTAAAGATATTAGTTTGTTTTAGACATTCCAAAAACACAAAACACAGAAGAAAAACATCAAGGAGAATGCAAACTTGTAAAGCTGCCAAGCTGCTACTGCATGTAAAATTAGGTAAGTAATTTTTCACCATTAAAATACCTTTAGCTGGTGGCTCTTTTCGAGGAACAACTTTAGTGGGTGGTTTTTTTGGAGGGATGACTTTCTCAGATATCTCAGGCCCTTTAAAGATATTAGTGTTTCGGTTTAGAACCAACTTCTGAAGTGTAATTGTGCTCAATGACCAAAGTTAGTACAATGAGGGCTCGTAAGATGCTTTCTCTATTTATATTTTAAAAATTTACATCAGACCTACTTCCAAAAAAGACTTGATTTTGCTAACTTTCATCTAGATTGTAAATTTACTATGTATACTAAGCACATACACATTCCTTCCTATTGAAAGTGAAAGTTGCTCAGCTGTGTCCGACTCTTGATGACCCCAACGACTATACAGTTCATGGAATTCTCCAGGCCAGAATACTGGAGTGGGTAGCCGCTCCTTTCTCCAGGGGATCTTCCCAACCCAGGGACCAAACCCAGGTCTCCCGCATTGCTAGGAGTCCCGCATTTACCAGCTGAATCACAAGGGAAGCCCCTCCTTCCTATTATACACATATGATTAACTTGTTCAAAAACTGGAGTGGTCTTGTAGAGGAAATATTTGTAAGTTTATTCTCAGAATATACTAGAATGCAGGTGCTGCTACCACACTTCATTTCCTTTCTTAATGTTGTTTCTCTTGAAAATATCATAAAATGGTGGAAGCTTTGGATATGTAATTATCCGTGTGTGAATAGCTGGTTGAATTGCTAACAAAGCAACAGCTGTTTTGCCTCGACTATAAGTTCCTCAGTGCACTGAGGAGTTTCTTTTTATTCAACTGATAACACTGGCTAGTTATTTTGGAACCTGTAAGGCAATGGCACCCCACTCCAGTACTCTTGCCTGGCAAATCCCATGGACGGGGGAGCCTGGTGAGCTACCGTCTATGGGGTTGCACAGAGTTGGACACGACTGAAGCAACTTAGCAGCAGCAGCAACAATCATGTAATATTCTTACTTGGAATTTAAAAAGAATCCACAAATTCATACAGTGAATTTTCTTATCTCTTCAGGAAAGTAGATAACAGATATTAGTATCTAATTGCCTAAACCTATACTCTGGTTAATCTTTACTCTGTGTCAATCATTGTTATCAAGTAAACTCATACTTCAAGTATTTCATGATTTTGTCAAGGAAAATAAGTGAATTTCTAATGTCCAAACTGAACATGACATTTACTTTTAAAAAAAGAAGTTAGGGCAACATATAACAATTTGAATATCTGTACAATTCTCTATACCTTTCGGTGGAGCTTTGGGTTTTTCATACACTTCCTCTTCTTCAGCCTCTAAAACTTCTATTACCCTATGGACTTCTTCAGCTCTGTGTACTTCTTCTTCTGCTCTATACTTTTCTACTTTGAGGAATTCTTCTACCTCATGGAACTCTTCTTCTTCAAAATACTCTTCAACCTCATGGAACTCTTCTTCAAGAGCTTCTTCTTGTGCTTCCACTATTTCTAATTCTGTTCTTTCTTCTACTACTTCCTCTTTGTGGAAAGCCACAGATACTTTTTCTTCAAAGACAGCTCTCCCTGAAAAAGCATCTATTTTAAGAGGCTCATTTTTTTAAGCACAGGAAAAATGAAGATGTAAATTCAAAATATAAAGAGAAACAACTGAGAAAAGCTTTCATGCAACGATACAAGGACATCAAAGATCTGCCCCAAAGTACCTTTAGCTGGGGGAACAACTTCTTTTTTAGGCACAGGGACTTTCTTTTCTGGGATTTTCTTTTCTGGGACTTTCTTTTCTGGGACTTTCTTTGGTACTTCGGGCACTTTAAAGACATAGTTTTAATATTTAAGACTGTGAAGAACAAGCTTTCATAAGCAAAAGACATCAAGTACAATCAAGACACGTTGACATAAAACATAAAACTCTTAATGAAAAGAGATTATAAGAAAGTTGAGGTTAAAAAGAAAAGATGTACCTTTAGCTGGAGGGGCCTCTTTTTTCTGAACAGGAACTGGTGGTTTTTCCTCAGGAACTTTCTTTGGCACTTTAAAGATATTAGGCATTTACAGTTAGCTGATAATACTCAATGATAAACATGAAATAAAAACATCAGAATTGGCATCAATATTACAACAATCAAAGTTTAAGAAGTCACTCTGTACTGTAAAATTGGACACCAAATTTAGAGGCAATAAAGATGTCTTCACTCATTTGTGCTATTCATACCTTAGAAGAAGGCATGTCCACAAGAAACCTGTGCCATCTTTTTGTTTTTAATAGCGGGGATTATCAATATTGAGCCTGATTCTACTATTTTTAATTTCATGAAGGCTTTTTTTAAGTGATTATCCTCATGAAGTACTTAAGCCTCAATACAGGTGTCACATTCTGCTGGGCACTATCACGTCTGCTGAGGCTCTCTACTGTGATAGAGACAGCATAACCTAAACAATTAGGAGGCTACTGAAGCATCAGCCTAATTAGGAGGCAAAGAGAAATAGTTGCTTTGTAATAACCTTGAATACTCTGGTCAGATATCACAAAAGGAACACTAGGCTCTTTAAAATAATTATTATCTAAGTATTAGAATATCCCCCCCCCAAAAAAACAGCAGATATAATTATTGTAATAATTATATGAGAACATTCTACTTATATAATTAATAAAATCTAGGAATGGAATGTTGAGAATAAAGATCCACTGTAATGTATATAAGTATTGAGAGATGTACTATTAACATTAAAATTCCCAGCTATTTAAAATAAGAATGTTCTGGAATAATTCACACACACACATACATACATACAAATAATAATTCATTAACATTGCAAAATGCTAAAACAATCGAATGAATTATATTTTTACAGGTTCTTAATTAATTTCATAAGCTCTCTATTTAAATGACTCTAAGAAAGCAGTGAAAGAAGATACTTTTGTTTTTTAAAAAGAAGATGGATAAGAATTTAAAGATATTATTATCTTTCGTAAAAGGATTTGTTATACCTTTAGCTGGTGGCGCCTCCACTTTTTTAGGAACAGGAGTAGGTGCTTCAGGTACTGCTTTCTTAACCACTTCGGGCACTTAAAAGATATTTTACAGACATTTTGAAAAATGACATGCAATAAACAGAACTACCATATACAAAAAAAAATCCAAACACAAAACATTGATTTATTTTACAAAAGATATTAGCAACCTACATGGTAATTACACATATGAAGTACTGACTCTAAAGGTGAGAGGAATATTACTTGGAAATCCTATAAGCAAACAAAGGTTTGCATAAACTATGCAAAGGACTGTCATAGTCTTTAGCAATGAAAGCCTAAGAATTATTCTCAAGGACGAACACCATAGAAATAGGTTTTCCCCCACTTTCCTACTGAAGGAAAAAAACTAAGGATTGAAAACTAGGAGAAAGTATTACAATAGCAGCTGACCAGAAAAAATCAAAGTGTCAATAACATAAAATTCTCTCTCTCATTCTAATTGTACTGCAAATGCAGTGGAACAAGTTGGGCAAAGAAAAGGGACACAGAGTTTCAGGTGCTTATCATAAGTAATCTTCAATTTATCACAGATACGATGTAAGTAAAGTATGCTAATATGCTAAGTCACTTCAGTTGTGTCCAACTCTGTGCGACCCCATAGACGGCAGCCCACCAGGCTCCCCCATCCCTGGGATACTCCAGGCAAGAACACTGGAGTGGGTTGCCATTTCCTTCTCCAACTCATGAAAGTGAAAAGTGCAAGTGAAGTCACTCAGTCGTGTCCAACTCTTAGCGACCCCATGGATTGCAGCCTACCAGGCTCCTCTGTCCATGGGATTTTCCAAGCAAGAGTACTGGAGTGGGGTGCCATTGAATATTAGGTTTAGATGACCTCTGGGAAAGATAGCGAACGAAATGTCCAATCCATAAAATCAGCTGTACCTCTAGGTGGCGCCTCCTCCTCAACCTCCTCTATGATAGGTGCTTCCTCTGGGATCTCCTCTTCTGGAATAGGCTCTTCAGGCTCCTCAAACACTTTAAAAAGATTATTATTTTGTAAATTATTTTTCTAACCCATTTGGATATTAGACTAAAATGATACATCTGAAAACTGAGGTTGTGTGATCAGCATAGGTAACTCAGCCTTCTAAACACATGTGAAAACTCATTCATCCTTGAAAAAAGCCTTACTGAGTCTTCAAAATACAGTAGGCCCTTCCTAGAATTTTACAATTCTAGGACTTCAGAAAGAATTCAATTTAAATTATTATTTTTAATGGAGATGGATTTTTTTGAAGTCAAACATTCACTTAGGAGTCAAAGTCAGACTTTCTGTACCAGTTACTCAGGTTTAACTAAGCACTCCTCTTGGAGAAGCTAATCCCACAATTACCAACCAAGTCATGTGATGAAAAGCTTCCCATGGCAAACAGTTTCCCTTCAAAGATTTTCATTAAAGTAAAACAAACAAACAACAAACAATCACACATGTAAGAAAAGAGATTCAAATGGTTTTGTTTTGCCTATCCAATTTCTACTAGGTAAAGAATATTTTCTGGTAGAGTCCGAATATGTTTATTTTCTGGAGTGAAGTATGCATATACCTCTTGAAAATATTAGACAAAATAAGATGGTAATGCTTTTGAAAATGCTGTTTTCTTAAAAAGTCATCTACCTTCAACTGGTGGAACTTCCTCTTCTTCAGGGACAATGATTCGTTTTTCTTCCACCTTCTTAGGCACCTCAGGAACTTAAAAGATATTGATTGTTTTAGGCACTTAAAATGCAAGAACCAGGAGGAGCACATAAAGACCCAAGTTCCCCAGTTTTCAACACAAGAGAACTAATAACAGAATACACATGCACCAGATGAAACATTGACATTTCACAGCATTGTTAATGAGACAAAAATCAAAGGCTGGTGGTTCAAGATAAACACCATTCTATCTTTTACTGCTGGAGCCCCTACTTTTTTAGGAAGAGCAATGGGTACTTCAGGGACTGGTTTCTTGGTTATCTCAGGCTCTTTAAAGATATATAAGTTTAGTATTTTTATTTTTATTTTTTTTTTACAAACAACATACATGGACAGATCAACATAAAATACGGAAACAGAGTAGAAGAACTGACATAGAACAAATATGGGTGCAGCAGAGTTTCAAGTGATGGCTACAGAACAGAGCACACAGAGCAAACGCTTATGTGGAACATCCATCCCTACGTGAAGAGCATCACAGTTCCACAGTGGAGGGGCGCAAACACATCCCTGTTGGGAGTGATGTACCTTTGGCAGGAGGAGGCACTGCTTTCTTAAGACCGGGTGGAGGCGCCTTCTTTTCTGGTTCAGGTTTCTTAGGCACCACGGGCACTTCAAAGATATTATTTTGTAAGTTCAGTTTCATGAACACAGAGACAATGGACACCACAATATTGTAAGTTATGTTAACCAATACTGGGAAATGGGCCATTCTGGCATTTACAGGTGAAGAAAGAAATGGCAGTGTCTAATTTGCTTGGGAAGAGCAGTACCTTTGGCAGGAGGAACCTCCTCTTTCTTGGGAATGATCACTTTCTTCTCTGGCACTTTCTTCTTAACCTCAGGCACTTTAAAGACATCATTTAATGATAAGAATTTATTGTAAAGGACAAAAAAGAGAGAACACAAGAAGTTCACACAGAGAGAGACTAACATGCAACAGTCGCTCAGGACAGGGATGTAGTGTAAGTCGGGAGCCCAAAGGTAAGGATAGAATTAGGTGTCTTAGAGGAAGGGATCAGCAACCTATTTGAATACCAGAGGATAGACGCTATCATTTCATCCACTTAAATGTCACTAGAAATTTATTAAATCATTATCTATAAAATATTTCTAAATTCTAACAATCCAATAAAGGATCAGCTTTACTGTTTTGTTGGTTATAAGACTATTTAACCTAGTGGAAAGGTCATGCTTATTTTAAGTAGTAATGTCATAAATTTTGCAGAAAATATTGAGCTTTAAGGCATAAATATATATTGTCGCACACTATGCACTGATTGAATATGATAAATCTGGATACTATTTATTCAATCATAGAGTCCGTCTATATACCGTACTTTCTTTTATCCTCACAATAATATCTGAGCCCACTAGGTCTGATATTAGTTTCCTCACTTTTTAGGCTTAGATCAGTTAAAGGACTTGCTCAGGCTAACACAGCAAGATACATATTCAAGGCTAAAATCAAAACCTGCTGGGCTACCATTTATATGTATGTATCAGAAGACATACGCTATTAATCAGTGTTTTCACAAATGCATTATCTTTTATATTTTCATCTTGATGTTCTAAAGACACTTTATATAAATGATTGAAGGATGATGTTTAGGAAGATTAGTTTATCACATTTTTCAGGTGCTTTTTGCATTGATAACTTGGCCTTGTAAAATATCTATATGGAAATTATGATGTTTAATAAAATTATAGGGAATTGGGTAGAACTTTGGGGGAAATTTTAACACTTCTCTTCATCTTTGTTCCTGAATACTGCTTTATAGCCAATGAAAAGTGGATACCAGAATTCTTGAACATTTTCAGCAGTTAATGTGACTAGTTTATAAAGTTTCCTAAATCCCAGTTCTGCTATAATTTTCCTGGTGAAACTATGGATGAAGAATGTGTATGTACTTGGGGGAGGTGTACCTTTAGGCGGTGGAGGTTCCACTTTTTTAGGAGCTGGAACAGGGACTTTCTTCTCTGGTACTGGTTTCTTTGGCACTTCAGGCACTTTAAAACATTCATTTTAAAACATTAAAAAATCACATGTACAGTACTGGGTATGCAACGAAAAGACACATGAGAATAGGACCACAAACAGCAAAATAACGTTCTATGCCATGGAATCTGAAAAGACACTCAGATTACTTACAAAAAACAGACACATAAGACAGACACAAAACAGTTAAGAGCACACATGTCTGGACTGTTCTCTAAGATTTAGATGGTAGGAAACACAAAGAGTATAGCATCACAGATAAAATTAGAGATGAACAACAGGATGGAAAGACAGAATTCAACACAAAAGAGGTCTGAGGACTTCAAGAAGAGCTGCTATACCTCGTGCAGGTACTGGCACTTTAGGCTTAATTTCTGGAAGAACTTCTTTTTCGGGTACCACTTCTTCCTCAGGTACAAATTCTTCCTCCTCAGGAGGAACTTCCTCTTCTTCAGGAGGAACTTCCTCTTCTTCAGGAGGAACTTCCTCTTCTTCAGGAGGAACTTCCTCTTCCTCTGGGAGAACCTCCTCCTCCTCCTCCTCCTCCTCTAGCGGAACTTCTTCCTCAGGTGAAATTTCCTCTTCCTCTGGCAGAACTTCTTCCTCGAGGATAACTTCTTCTTCCTCATGGATAAATTCCTCTTCAACAACAATTTCTTCTTTATGTACAACTTTCTCTTCCCGGAGGAGAGCTGCAGGAATTGGAACTGGAACTGGCTCACGTTTCTTTGGCACTTTAAAGATATTTGTCAATTGGACAAGCATCACTTTTATGTACAATATTCAAAACAGTGGGACAACATGAAAAGCTAATATTCTGTAGTCAAAAAGCATCAACTGTTACCCACATAAGTCACTATAATTAGGGAGGCTGTAGAATGCCAGTTAGTTAGCCTTTTTGTTTTGGGTTTGTTAGAGATTAATGTACCTTTGGGTGGGGGAGGCTCCACTTTTTTCCGAATAGGTGTTGGCTTCTTTTCTTCTGGGAGGACCTTTTTGGGCACCTCTGGCACTTTAAAGATATTATTTTTCTTTAAGAATGTGTTCATTTATGTGTCTTAGAGCAACAGACATAAAAAAGAATCACAAAATATCTGACTTAAATATTTCTAACAAGACAGACAATTGTTTAAACCACATAATGTTATGGGAGAATTTATATATGAATATATATAAATGTTGGGCTTCCCCAGTGGCTCATGGTGAAGAATTCGCCTGCAACGCAGGAGACTTGGGTTCGATCTCTGGGTTGGGAAGATTCCATGGAGGAGGGCACAACAACCCACTCCAGTATTCTTGCCAGGAGAATCCCCATGGACAGAGGAGCCTGGCAGGCTTCAGTCTATGGGATTGCAAAGAGTCAGACATACCTAAAGTGACTGAGCATGCATATGTAAATGTAAGGGTTTTTTTTTCCCCATGGACTTTAGTTTACATGGTGAAGTGATGTACCTTTTGCTGGTGGAGCCTCTACTTTCTTAGGAGCAGGAACCGGCACCTTCTTCTCAGGCACAGGTTTCTTAGGCACTTCTGGCACTTTAAGAAATAATTAGAGAAACAGTTTATCCAACCTAGAACTTTGAATCCAAGCATAGTCTCAAAAAGATTATGACAAGGTCATAAGAGTATGACCACATTGTTTCAGGAAGCATTTTACTTTTAAAATAAAATCTTTTCTTTTCCATGAAGGAATACTAAAGCATTGCATCTCCAAGTAACACAGAGTTTATTTACTCATGTGCAAATTTTAAGTGTAAAAAATGTTTATGAAATTGTAAGTTCATGTACCTTTGGCAGGTGGAGCTTCCACCTTTTTGGGAACTGGTACTGGCACTTTCTCCTCTGGTACTGGCACTTTCTCCTCTGGTACAGGTTTCTTGGGTACTTCAGGAACTTTAAAGACATAAAATTGGGTTAGTGTCACATTTTTCACCCATAGGTAAGAATTTAGCAATTTCAGGCCTATTGAAGTATCATAGATATTTGAACAATTTCACTTGAAGATTGAAAATAATAATAGCCACAAAACAAAGGCCTGGAAATGCACAAAAATTAAGATAAAGAACACTGAATAAACGCAGACTGCTATTAAAGACAACACACAATGTCTGGTAAATGATGATTTTTGCCCATCTTCATATTACAATACAAATTTATTTTATTCTAAGAACTTGACACTAAAGAGGAGGAGTCAAACATCAATCACCAGTATGCTTTGATGGTAAAATTCAGAGATGAATACACAATAAACTGCTCCAGTTACCAGCTGGGAGGTCTTTGTCTTGGCATTAATACTGTTAATATCATTATGGGGTAAGAACAGATGTGGCTCACCAAGTGATACTACATGGGTAAATTATTACATTATTCCACTAATGTGTTACAAAGAGATGTACCTTTAGCTGGTGGAGCCTTCTCTTTCTTAGGAACAGGCACAGGAACCTTCTCCTCAGGCTTCTTAGGAATCTCAGGCACTTTAAAGATATTGTTTATTGATAAGTTCTTGCTACCAGTAACAACATATCCACGCAAAGGACAGGAAACAAACAACAGGACAGTTTCAAACAACAGATATGTAACAACTCAAAAGTTTTGAACTCAGAAGATGGCTATTTAGATGCAGATTAAACTGGTAAAGAATCCGTCTGCAATGCGGGAGACTAGGGTTCGATTCCTGGGTTAGGAAGATCCCCTGGAGAAAGGAACAGCAACCCACTCCAGTATTCTTGCCTGGAGAATTCCATGGACAGAGGAGCCTGGCGGGCTACAGGCCACTGGGTTGCAAAGAGTTGAACATGACCGAGCAACTAAGTTTTTTATACACTCATGATATGAGTGGTGGTGTACCTTTTGCTGGTGGGGCTTCCTTCTTTTTGGGAACAGGAACAGGTTTCTTTTCTTCTGGGACAGGTTTCTTGGGTACCTCAGGCACTTTAAAGATATTATGAAGAATTTTGGAAATGTTGCAGAAAAAGATATAAAATGTGAAAAGCAATTGCAGAAATCATGCTTCAGCCCCATAAGTGTCTTTTCCTAATAACAAGCAGAATTGGTCATTGGTGCTAATATACCCCAGAATTTTACCAAACTGGACCCTAAAGATGTTGCTGCTTATCCCTTGGTAGGAGATGTAATCTACCTTTGACTGGTACCACTTCTTCTTCAGTTATGATTTCCTCTTCTTCATGAATGTACTCTTCTTCTTCTTCTTCATAATATTCCTCCTCATGGGTTACAACTTCCTCTTCAAAGGCAATCTCTTCTGGTTCTTCTTTTTTAGGTACTTCAGGCACTTTAAAGACATTATTTTTAGGTTGGATATTTTTCCAATTACTTGATAAAATGAAGATACATTAGGAACATGGCCATTTGTAATAGAAGAAGGAATAGGCTTCATCTTTCCCACAGAAGAACTTTACACATAGAACTGAACATGAATTTCATGCCAAAAAAGACAAACGACACATTAAGAAGAGTACATATAGGTACCTCTAACAGGTGCTGCTACTTCTTTTTTAGGAACAGGTACTTTTTCTTCTGTGACAACCCTCTTGGGCTTCATGGGCACTTGAAACAGTAAGTATAAGGACATTTTATTTTCAGAAACAGGTCACCCAATTAATGCTTGCTCTATTGTACTTTAAGGACATAAAATGATTTTGCTAGTGTTTCTCCTATAGTAGATATATAGTAGTATATATATTGTTCAACTAAAGACACTGTATATTTTCCATGGAACAGATTCTGAACCTCACTGGAATAAAAACATACAAAAGTACTCAAGGAGGTCTGGGGAAACCCCAAGATTGTGAAGTAGTGCTTAGGGTCTGATATCTCTTCTTGTATGAAACATCCTTTACTGAAAAGCTAAATTTACTTCTGGGTAAGTATACTGTCTGAAATTACAGAGGAGCTACTTAGTAAAAAGCAGGGGAAAATGGTTAGATACTGGGTTAACTCTTTCTTCAATCTTCAAAATGACTTTAGGGTCAACAAACAGATTTTAAACGGTGGTGTATATTGTTATATCATTACATCAATTTAGATAAGTCAGGAATGTGCCAAATGGTCACTGATTTTAAATCCAAACATTGTATTTTATATTCATTGCAGCTGTCTGTTAGGACAGCCATTGCATAAGGAGTTACGGATATATTCTGCGATAACTTTTCCTTTTAAGATAACATTATCTTTTTATTCTGTATTTATAGATTTTTCTATCCAATATCCATCTAACAATTAATATAAAAGATACAAAACAGTGAGGGAAAAAAGCAAAACATAGCTGCTTAAGTTTTAAGAGAGACATTATAAAAGGCCACAATTGAGGAAGGAAATTATACCTTTAGCAGCGGGTTCAGTCACCTGCTCTTTTTCACGTTTGATAACTGAAATTTGTATTTTTTCCTCAACAACTTTCTTTGCTTCTTCACGTGCTTTAAAGATATTAATTATTAAAGACCATTAAAACCAACCCACATGAATATCATGTAAATAAAAATTTACGAAACATGGAGAAAGGTAAGAATCAGCACCAAACAATACATTCAGTAAAAACAAAGAACATCAGACAAGGTAGTAAGACACGTTTATAGGATGTAAGTGACAAAGATGTTTCTGGTAGTCATCATGCTGCCATGTACCTTTGGGAGGTGGAGGTTTGAGTTTCTTAGGAATGGGCACTGGCACTTTCTCTTCAGGGATCACTTTCTTTGGCACTTTAAAATATCAACATTAACAGATTTAAAAACCTGATCCAGACTTCTTAAGAGCAGTAAGAAAAACAATGAAGAAATACGACATACAACATAGGAATCCCACACACACACGGTTGGCACACTGCTACTTCAACATGGATTTGTAGCTGGACAGACATGTGAGAACCACAGGTCTCACCACTGATAATGTTTTTCTCACTCTACCTTTAGCTGGTGGGGCCTTTGGTTTTGTGGGAACTGGTTCTTCCTGGATAGGCTTTACTGGGACGGGCTTCTCGGGTTCTTTAAAAAATATATACAGGGTATTTAATGTTAGACATTTTTATGTTAGGACATAAAAAATGATATTTCTTCAATGGACACAAAGGATTAAAATAATATATCTTATCTACAGCATAGCCATAGCCTTGAGAGGTGAGTAAGAATTAGAGGTTCAAGTAGAATAAGGTATAAAAGACTTAAACAAGCTTTTGTTGCTATTTCCTCCTTGCTAATTTACCTCAGCTAGGTAACTGTGACTCTTTTACATATTATCATTTCACTTGAGGTAGACAACATCATGGTTAAACTCCTCTCCATATAATATTTGTTTTTAATTCTATTTGTAAAACTACATAGAACATTCTCAAAGTGAGGCTATGAAACACCAAAAATTGAATAAATGAAATAATATTGATGCATTCTGAAATCCAATAGAATCTTATTCCTACAAATTTGACCTGCACAACGATAAAACACAATTGCTTGTGTTGGACTTTCCTATCTTTATTTTTGAAGGAATCTTTGTTATGCTTAATGAGGGGAGCTCCAAGGGTAGGATGTTTTCTCAATAGGCTATCCTGTTTGTTAATAACAAGCTTCAGGATGAGAGAAGTTCAGAAAGTTTTGGTCATGTATTGGAATGATCAAGGGCACTTGCAGGCAGACTTAGCCTTTTGGAGAAATAAATTTAGTTTCATTTGTTTGATATTTGTAAAAGCAAAAAGGAGAGGGGAAACAGATTATGCCCAGAACCAAACTCTAACAGTAACTTTACAGTTTATAGAGAATTTTGTTTTCCTAAAAGTTATCCAAGAAAGAAAATTCTGAGTTTCCCAGACAAAACAAAGTTCTTTTCAAATTTCTTTGGGTATTCAAAATTTTATCCTGACCTAATGTCATTTGCATATATTTAATGTGGTGTCGGGTATAGAGTTCTGCTCATACCTGTGACATACTCTTCATGTTCTTTATACTCTTCATAATGTTCGAATTCACGTTCCTCATACTCTTCATACTGATCATATTCTTCTGTTGGTTCATACTCCTCAAATTCTTTATAGTCATATTCTTCATATTCCTCATATTCTTCTTCCCGTTCTACTGAAACAGCTTCTTCCTCTTTGGTGTAAGCCCATTCTTTCTCTGCTGTTACAGTAACTTCTGGAACAATATTGACAACAGTAGCTTCAATTGTACTTGAAGCCCACAGGGACCATGGTGACAGTGTGCTGTGATTTCATGTCCTGGTAATGGTCTCATGCACTAGTTATAGGAGACCTTGACTGTCCTTCGCTGGCCAAGGTATTACAGAGTGTACAGTTGCTATTTACAAATTCAAATGTTAGATTCCCTGCCTTTAGTCAACGATAAGCCAGAAGGATGAGACTCAAATTAGAAACTAACAGGCAAAGAGCTGTATAGGTTCGTGCTTCATTTTATTATTTAGTCAAAGCACAATATACCTTTAGCAGCCGGAGGTTCTCGTTTCGCAACTTCAATGGATACCTTTTCTTCTTTAACAGCTCTTTTCCTGAGTTCAGTCACTTTAAAGAGAGTAATTATTGAAAGTGAATTGCAAGATTCAAAATAATGTGTGTTAAGAGAACCTGTGTGTGCACAAATCCAATGACAAAGATAACCATAACCATGTTCCTTGCTTAAATGTTTCATTGAAGTGGTAAGAAAGCTCAATGGCCTCAGAAATAAACATGGTCTAACATACATATAAATGCTTTTTTCTAAGCTACTTAATACTTAAAAGACATTGAATAACTTTAGGAAGATCAAGTAGTAATTATAAGAGAACTAAAAAAGATAACTGACAGCATAAACAATGACTATCAAACAACCATTACACAGAAACTTATGTTACATGAATAGTTTCTTCATTTTAATTCTGAGGTATTTCCATAACTTCTACCACCACAATGTAGAAGATTGAGGATTTAAAAATTTTTAAATTTCATCCAAGGTTGCCACACAAAACAAGCATTTCAGCAAAGGAAATCAGTATATAGACAAAAAAAAAACATTAAAAGACAAGTACATTTTAAGGGAAAGTATCTACACGTTTGGGTGAGGTTTCATTTTTTGTTTTTGTTTTTTTGAGAAGAGAGAGATTTCAGTACATTTTCTGGATTCAGAAATGTTTAGTTTTGAGATGATATGGAGTAGCATATGTATATTAATTACTTTGTAATACATAAATTATTTTGTCTAAGGATCTCAATTCCACTAGATGAGTTTCAATACTTATAAGCTTATTTTGATTTTTGGAAAAGTTGGTGTACCTTTTGCTGGTGGCTCCTCCTCTTTTCTAGGCTTGAGTTTTGGAAATTTCTCTTCTGGAACAGCTCTCTTGGGTTCCTCAGGCACTTTAAAGAAAGATTTCACTTTAAAGAATTGTTTTCCTCATTCAAATCACAAAATGGTAGTTGTGTAACAGCAACTCAAACATAAAAGACTTGACATTTTCATGATTTCAAACAGAAAACAATGATAACAATGACAACAAAAAACCAACACCCATAACTAGTGTATTTGGTAAAGAGAAGAGGGTAAGCAGAACATTCTGGGTATCAAAAGGCCGCATGTACCTTTTGGTCTTGGAGGCTCCACTTTTTTAGTAACAGCAACATGAACTTTTTCTTCCTGGGTAATTTGCATGTGCCTCTCAGTCACTTGAAAGATAATTTTAGGATTATGGAGTTGTATTACTTTAAGTGGAATTTTAAAAAGTGTATTAAGTATATTCAGTTCAGTCGCTCAGTCACGTCTGACTCTTTGCGACCCCATGGGCTACAGGCCTTCCTGTCCCATCACCAACTCCCAGAGTTTACTCAAACTCATGTCCATTCATTCAGTCAGTGATGCCATCCAACCATCTCATCCTCTGTCGTCCCCTTCTCCTCCCGCCTTCAATCTTTCCCAGCATCAGGGTCTTTTCAAATGCATCAGTTCTTCGCATCAGGTGGCCAAAGTATTGGAGTTTCAGCTTCAGCATAACTTATATTAAGTATATTTGCCAGAGGCTTATGTGATTTTAGAATACAATTTTACAAGGTACACACAAATAAGCTTCACAACAAGTGAGTAATAATCCACCAAAGACAAGGCAATAATACATCACTGCGGCCAACATACACCAATAACCTCCATATAGAAGGAGAGACTGAAGGACAGCCGTGAGAGGACGAAAGACAGGACATGTCTCCAGTTGCCGTGCTGGGGGCTTCATTTACCTTTGGTGGGAGGAGGTTCTTCTATCTTAGCCACTTTGGGAGGAGCCCTTTTTTCAGGAACTGGTTTCTTTGGTTCTTCTGGCACTTAAAAGACATTGCACGACACGGTCAGACACAAAAGTGTGAAAAACACTAAACACAGGCACACTTATTTCTTGTTAATGTCATAAAAATTTGAAGAATGTATCAGTTTAAGATTGAAACACAGGCATTACTTAAGAATAAAGGAAAACCCAATATACCTTTGGTAGGTGGCACCTTTTCCTTTTTGGGAACTGCAGCAGGAATTTTCTTTTCTGGCACAATTTTCTTCGGTGCTTCAGGAACTTTAGAAATATGAGGTTTAAGAATATTAGTCTGCATTGCAGAAGAAGTGCCATTCTTTTGGGGCAAAGAGCTCACTTTATGAAAGATCAAACATTTACACAAACATTAATGACTACAGTCAGTTAAAATGTTTACACATAAGTTGGCAAAACTGAGGCAGTTACTCAAACTAAAAGCATTATAGCTATGAAGACAAATGGGTCCCATTTCTCAGAGACAGAATTGTACCTTTAGCTGGTGGAGGCTCCTCTACTTTAGCAGGAATTTTCGGTTTGGGTATGATTTTCTTCTCAGGCACTTGAAAAGATTATAAAGTACATTTGTAGAAATGTCCAGATTTATTTTTAATAAAAATTTAAGGAATTTTTAAATTAAACATATTTACTGATGTTTGCAATACAGGCAATGAATTAACTATAAGAGAACATTTAGAATGGGACAAGCCCAACACACAGGGGCTAGAGCTAATCTAAGAGCTGGTCTACCTTCGGCGGGTTCAGCTTCCACTTCCTCAGAAATAAAGTGCTCCTCTTCTTCTACAATGTATTCCTCAGGCTCCTCCATCACTTTAAAGATACCAATTTTAAAGAAGATAAGCCTGTCGTGTTTTTCATGTTCAAATTTAGCTGTACTTTATTAAGTCAAAGAATAAGTAAATAGTGAAAGTTTAACACTTGCCAAATCCCTGGGTGTTCTCACTTATAATACCCAAAGAAGAAGACTTTAATCAAAGCACACGCCTTCATAAAGAGTACAGAGACTGTTTCGGTAACTTAATTTTACAGTGTATCATAAAGATAACAATGCTTGTATTCACAGGAAGAACAGGACAAGCACAAGACGTAAGAACAATTCTAGTGGCTGAATTAACAAGAACACAGGAATTTGAAGACAAGTATTAAAAATACGATGACACTAGATTTGAAGGCGCGGGGCAGAAATATATACTTGAAGAATTGTAAGTAGGTTTATAAGAAAGAAAAGACCTGGATTACATAGGAAAAACCTGCTGAGAACTTGGAATCAGGACTCCCCACTGCCCCAGTTTTACAAGAGTAGGGATGGTGAACAAGGTTAACAGTCTTCCTGTGGTTTTTGAGTCTGGGTGTCTAAGGTTAATTACAGAATAGAGAGATCTAGTTATGAACATTAGGAGTAAACTGAATAGGCTACCTATCTTTCCCCTAAATCTTCTGGACTTAATGAAAGCATAAGAATATCCTGTGGTGTCTTTCCTTTTAATTTAGAGTCTATAGTACTAAAAGAAATTTATAATGCATACTGTCAAAGGCTGAAATTAGATTCATGCAATGAGAACTTTCCTTGTGTACATGTTAAGCTTTCCCAAACATTTCTAGAAGGGATAGGGCCCTTGGGATCCATCAGATTCCTGACTTGTGCCTGACGTCTCGGCCTTTCCCAGGAAGCACAACAGAACTGGAGGGCTTCCTCCAGGGAGTCAAGTCTTCTCTGTTCTAAGGCTTTCCATCAAGATTGCACATCTGGATTTCACATGGTGTCTCCTTCCAAGTGGGGAAGAGGCCGGACCCCTTTGATTAGTATTTCAAGGGCATCTGACTGTACAGTTCTATTCACCGTTTCATTAGGAAGACAGTACATTTATTAAGAAACTTACTGATTAATCTTTAAAGCAGAGGTACATTAAAACTTTCTTAGTAAAGTTTTTTCAGATATACTGCTTTAGCCACAATGCTGAACTTTAGCAGCAAACCTAGGGCTGTCTTAATTCATTAAAAAGGTTGAAATAAAGCTTGTTGCTCAGTCCTTAAACCATAGAGAACTAACATTATAGGCATGCGAACATCTAAATAACAGGCTGATCTAATAAAAGATAATTCATGATTGCTCTCTCCATACATGGATCGCTGGAAAGGCCTACGTGCTCAGTGCTTCACTCTCAAACCTGGCCAATAAGGTCATCTAATTCCTTGTTCATTTAAAATATGTGAGTCAGGCCACATTATTGAGTTATGCTATCAACACTGTTTTGTGTTGCCTATGTTTTAGACATTAGTCTACATTCAGCTCACCATACTGAAACCAAGTCCCATCTACTGAAAGGGTAACTGTATATGAAGATACCTGGACCTTTAGTTACCTGTTTAAATATGAAACCCTGTCTCCTACATAGCCAAGTTAACAGGGGGTGGACAATAAATACACTGGATGTTTAATTAATGCTTCTAAATCTTGCAGTTTGATCAAAAGACACATCAAATAAGGCCAGTAGATGTTCCCTGAATTTGTATCACTTTCATTAATCTGAGTACACAATCTGTGAAGGAAAACAGCTTATCAAGACTCCAGGTCACCACTAGCTTATTTGCATTGTTTACCTTCATATTCTGTAACCTCCACTTCCTCCTCCTCTCTTTCCTCTTCTCTATAAACTGAAACGGATACTCTTTCCTCTTCTTCTGAATAACGCCATTCCTTCTCTGCAGATATTTTAAAAGATGAGATTTAATTTAAATTCCACCGGAAGAGTCCGTTGAAGTTCTGATAATAACCACGTGTTCCCTACGGGTGGATGATGTCCTTCTATCTGCTTAGGGGTGGAGCTTCATAGGACTTCCTCATTGCAACAAGGAGAGAGCTGGTTTCAGAAGAGGGGATGGTAGAGCCCACGACCGAGAAGAATACTCAACTTATGCCCAAGTGTGGCCCCGTTCACGTTTATCCCACATTCACCATCCCATTCACTTTCTTAGAATGATTCAGGACCAATGCAGACACAAAACAGTCTTAGAGGCTACAATAGACAGACAATACTCAGGACAACTTCTAAAGTAAACGATGTGGCAAGAAGAAAAGACTTGCAGGGAACACATGCAAACTCATTTCTCCCCTCACGCCTGTTTATATACCTTCGTGCCGCATGACCTCCACTCTCTGAGGAACTGTGACCGATAGTTTTTCTTCGGCAGCAAATCTTTTTTCTTCCATGACCATTTTCTTAGAAACTTCGGCTTTAAGAAAGCATTGAAATTAGAGCTTAAAAAGCAAGAGTCTTAATCAAGAGTCTCCCTAAAGTTAGGGGAAGACTTGCCCAGTATACCACTCTCCCTAACAGTCGGAAACAAGTTACGTATCACAAGTATATGCACATAGAAATTCTATCCGAAGAGAGACAAGGGGTCCGTACAAGAAGACATCAGGTAGGAAAAAGAATTCACTGGCTCAAAGATTTTTGTCAGAGGCATGAAACAAATCCTACCTCGAGGAGGAGGGGCTTTCTTAGCGACTGGAACTGGCACGGGAACTTTCTCCTCTGGGACAGGTTTCTTAGGCACAGCTGGTACTTTAAAAACATGGTCCACTTTCAGAACTTGAGTGTTATTTCACTGAAGCTCAACACCAAACACAGATACACACTCACGTATCACAGAACTAACAAAATCATCATTTGCCTTGGAACATAAAATTGTAAAGATGGTTCTTGGAGAGAGAGAGAGAGAGACAATACCTTTTGGTGGTGGAACTTCTTCCTCTTTCCGAGGGACAGGTCTTTTTTCTTCGGGAAGTTTCTTCTTTGGTATTTCTGGCACTTAAAGGATAGTATTTGATTTTAAAATTCTCAGAAAGGCAAAGAAAATGAGCAACATAGAACTGGCAGGCCCACTAATGAAGACATGCAACTAAAGAAGCCTGAAGAAAAGACACATTTCTTTCATGGAGACGGGATGGGGTACCTGCTGGTGGTGGAGATTCCTCTCTTTCAGTGACAATGGTTATTTTTTCTTCTGTGACAACCCTCTTCTGTACTTCAGGAACTTGAAAAGACATTAATTTTTAGAGTTGCCTTTTGAATTTTCCAAAGTAGCTTATGCACAGTTATTTTGTAAGAAAGTAGGCAGGTAGACAGACAATGTTGTTGAATTCTTACACCATAAAACATTCATTTTGAATTAAACTAAATGAACAGATAATTAAACACAAAAATGTTTTATACTCAAGACATAAAGATAGGGCTTCCTTACTAAGCAAGTCACTGTACCTTTAGCTGGTGGAGCTTCCTTCTTCTTTGCAATGGGAACAGGAACCTTTTCTTCAGGAACAGGTTTTTTGGGCACCTCTGGAACTTAAAGGTGTTAAAATACAATGTTAGTTTAGATAGATATCACTTTCATCAATGGATATAAGCATGAACACAAATCTTTATGTAGTTCATTAATGCTGTTATAGATTTTTTTATGTACAGGCAAAATAATGCAAAAAATTAAAATACAGTGTTCTAAAGGCCACGATACAGTGTTCTAAAGGCTATGATAAATGTCTTATGTGATATTACAGAGACATTTAGGCAACTAAAAAGGAGAGTTATATACACAGAAGTATGTATACACAATTTATTCTTTATATATTGGTATACTTTTGATAAAAAATCAGTAATTACAGAAACAATATAGAGTACGGATACAGTATACAGAAAAATCTCTTTATGCTTTGTATTGAGAACTGGAATCTGTAACAACATATATATTTTGAGTATATTTTACCCAAGACTATCTTAGACTTGGAGAAGGGCATGGCAACCCACTCCAGCATTCTTGCCTGGAGAATTCCACGGACAGAGGAGCCTGGTAGGTTACAGTCCATGGGGTTGCAGAGTCAGACACGACTGAGTGACTAACATTTTCACATCTTAGACCAATAAGTCATTAGAACGGTTGTATATATATCATTATTAATTTTTTCTATTTCTCTTCTGGGTTTTTTTTTTTTTTTAATTTGCTTGTGCACCTGTAGTATTTACAAAACTCAGGAAACACTCTTGTGCTAGGCTAGTCCTCTCAATATGACACTGAAGTGTTCATTTGGTTAAAAAAAAAAGACTATAAAGAAACAAACATACTAACTTGAAAAGATACATGCACCTCAATGTTTATAGCAGAATTATAATGTTAAGATAGCCAAACAATTTAAGTGTCCATCTCTAGATGAATGAATAAAGATGTGGTATATTTTTACAATGGAATGCTACTCAGCCATAAAAGAAAGAATGAAATGTTGCCATTTAAAAACGTGGATGAACTTGGAGGGTATTATGCCAAATGAAATGTCAGAGAGCAATGAGTACTGTATGATATCACTTATATGTAGAATCTAAAAAACAAGATAGTGAACACAGCAAAAAAGAAACAAACTCACAGATATAGAGAACAAGTTAGTGGTCACCAGTGGGGCGAGGGAAGAAGGCAGGGGCAATACGGGGGTAGGGATTAAGAGATACAGACTATTATATATAAAATAAGCTACGAGGATACAGTGCACAACCCAGGGAATACAGCCAATATTCCATAACTATAAATGGAGTATAACCTTTGAGAATTGTGAACCACTTTATAGTACACCTGAAAGTTATATAGTATTGTGCATCAACTATACTTCAATTAAAAAAAAAAAAAGAATACCTCTCCTCCCCCCAGGATGCTGAAACAGCCAAGAGTTTGAGAAACAGAGAAGCAGACTTGATTCAGGAAGAAAATGGAAAATTGAGAAATCAGGCAAAAGAGAACACTACATAAAATGTAAGAGCCTGCTTTCTTCCAAGCTGGATGATACTGGATCTCTATAACTGACCAGATGTGTGCAGTTTTGTTGCTTCATCACCTCCATAAAATAGTGTCCATCACTAAAACCCCCAACGCCAACCAAATCCAAAATCAAAGCCAGAATTAACACATTTGAATCCAAACACACATGTATGCAAGATCCCTTCACTCACTAATTAGATAATTGCAACATTTGTGGCAAGTGCCTATGCTCAATTAATGTCTAGAGAAATATGGTGAAAGTAACTGCCCAAAGTTGATGCTTCCAATTATTTAAGGGTAGGCCTTATTGACTTTTCAGAAGAGTGGCTGTTACCAGTAACACAGCAACATCTTTACCTAGTTAACATTCAGTTCTACCAAACTCCCTCCTATTAATCTTTATCTTGTCATAACTCATGAAAGTGTTTTTTTGTTTTTTTTGTTTTTAAATTAAGAAATGGTCACATAGCTGAGGAGTGAAAGAGCTTTTCCTAGAAACATGCCCTGTAGAAAATGAATTTCACAAATACTTTTTCTTTCTCTAAGGGAAGATGTTAAAAATTTAAGACAGCAGTGTGATATAGCTACTTTTTAAAAGTGACTTCTGTCGTTCAGTATCATAAATAATGTATGTCAAGAGTAGAGCCCCAAAGCTGACAAACAAACGAAAAACACTAGGGACATCAAAGACACCAGAGAGACAGCAAAGTAAGTACGAAGACTGTAT
>NW_011495022.1:2080673-2176198 GCF_000754665.1 Bison bison bison | reverse complement strand
AGACTGTATAAAACGAAGCACTGGCATTTGGAGCAAAGGGGCAGCCTGTGATCAGGTCTGGTGTACCTTTTGGGGGAGCAGCAGGCTCCTTCTTGGGCACGGGAACTGGCTTTTTCTCCTCTGGCACAGGTTTCTTGGGAACTTCAGGAACTTGAAAGACACGATTGTTGAAACAATATTGAGAACTCTAGTCTCCTTCTGAGACACTTAAGACTACGTTAAATCATAAATCCTCAGTAAGAGTGAAAGAATTTAGGAAGTAATTTAATTCTCTCTACCTGTGATGAAAATACATGCTAAGTACGATACCGTAGAGACATTACATATATTACATGAAGTTGACAAAGACCAAATTAGCATGGTCTGGAGTCTAAAAGTGTTACTGACATTTGTATAACATATACCACAAATTAAAGAAATCAATATACACAGGATTAAACTATATTACAACTGGTTTACAGATGCTATCTCATTAACACACAGATCCAACAGAAAAAGCTATAAGAAGATAGACACTACAAATATTTTTCAAAAACGTGATTCTACCTTTGGCTGGTGGGGGCTCCACCTTTTTAGGAACAGGAACAGGGACCACTTCTTCTGGTTTCTTGGGTGGCTCAGGGACTTCAAAAAAAATGGGTTGTTTTTGAGAAACTGTGCATTTTGACAAGGCATATATTGTTTTAAGGCTTAAATAAAATATATTCTGGTTTTACACCAATTGAAGGCAACAAAATTATGTGTCATAATCAAGGGTTAGGGGCAATGGGCTAGGGGCTAGTTAGAAAATGTGCCTGTCACTCACTTTTACCTATGGAATCTCTACTTTCCCAGAAACAGGTTGGAATGCCCCTTCCTCAGAGGTATGAGGGCCAGTTTCTCAGACACCAGTTTTAGAAATTTTACTTTTAAAAAGTCACTGCACTAGAACAATTTCATTCAATTATCTTAAATAATGTTTGTATCCTAAATGTTTAACATTTTGCCTGGGCATAGAAGAGGGTCAGTGGTGGCGGGGACAGGAGCCCTAATTTGTAGTCTTAATCAGTTTCCAAGTTCCAATTTTCATGGTGGTGCAAATACATGCATCCTGGCTACTGATAATGATGTCACTGTCATGGAGTTTGGAAGGGACAGGAAGTAGTGCAAAATGATCCAGTATTTTCACAACTCAGAGGCAATCCACATAACCTCGGAAACATAGTCATAGTAAAAGGGGGAACTAATGAGTTTTGAGCATTTATTACCATAGTTTTAAATATAATTTATTTAATTTTATATAATTTTTTAATCATGGAGGTGTTAAATGCTGGGTAGCAAATTCCTGAAAACTTAACATCAGCTCTCGTGAGCTGGTAGGAGCTCGCTCCAGGACACTGTATTTCTATTTCTAAATGGTTGGTCACTGGATCATAAGCTTAGTGAAGTGGGAAACAGAGCTGCTGTGAATTGTCATTCTTTCCTCTAGTATCCTCCTCATGGGTCTTCTCACCTGCCTATGATTTCCTTTGTATATAGTGGCTGTAGGTCTGTGGACTGTGACTAAATCTATTATTTAATAGTAACAGATTCAGATATTTGGAACTTTTAAAAAATGTTACTTTGACACTTTTAAAGGATTTTAAACTTGGAATAAATCACTAATACCTTTGGGTGGAGGTTCAATCTTTTTGGAAACAGCAACATGAACTTTCTCTTCGGTAACAGTTTTCTTTTGTACCTCAGGGACTTTAAAAAAAATGTACATTTTAGTTCCTGGTATGCCGTACTGTAGGTGATATTGCAATTTACAAAGAATATTGAAATACGAATTAAAACAGACAACTGAAATGAAAAGATGACAAAGATTCACAAGGAGACAGAAATATCTACATGAACACAGATTAGATAAGAAGAGAGATAAAAATCCATCTGAAGCCCTTCCAATTGAGCCCCATATTCAAATTTGCCTTGTACCTGTGACTGACACCTCCTCCTCCTCCTCTGTGTGAGCAGCAAAGAACATCTTTTCTTCTGAAATAACCATCTTCTTTGTATGTACAGCAGGTACTTCAAAGAGAGTATTTCACATTAGTATTTCTTTTTCCAGGAAAAGACATCAAATACATGGCCTGTATACTATATTTAAGTTTTTAGTTGCAGAATGAGTGGGTTAATGTGATAGCTTAAGAACAAATTCAGTACTGACGAGGAAACAAATCATGTTTTGATCTATAGGGACAAACAACCATGCAGCCTTTATCAAATACTATTAAATTGGAATCAAATAGAGACAACTTCTTCACATGTGATGCGGTGTTTTCCCAAAGCCATTAGGGCTTATTTACATAAATGAGAGGATGGGAATATTATATGTAATAGAAAACACTGCAAAGTAAAGTTAGAGAACTACTGATTAAACACAAATCCTTCCTTAATTAGGAAATTATGCAATTTTAGAGTGAAACTAAAAACAAAGTTATTATTTACATAAATTATATAAATGTGCAACATAAAATGTATATTATATAATATATAACATGTATTTATTTTGGTGATTTCATATTTGTGTATTGTTCAGTAATATATGTACACATATCCATACACATAAATAAAAATGTTTAAAATTTGTAGCTGAAAGACAAAGATGTATACCTTTCACTTCAATAATTTCTTCCTGCACTGGAGTCCGAGAAGGTTTTTGTGGAACAATCTTCTTTGAAACTTCAGGTACTTAAAAAATATGTACAAATATATTTGTATTGTGAAGAATATTGTTTTGCACAAAATTTTAAAAATCTTAATTTAGAGGACTATATAAATAACTAACATGTGACTATATATTAGTAAACAATTACTTGTGTACATGGTACTTGAAATGTTTTATTATCAGTTTTTTGAAGTCAAATTCCTTCCAATTTACAGAGAAAATTTTTTTTGAAAAATAGATGTACGTAATGGATATTCATTGAAAGGATTGATGCTGAAACTGAAGCTCCAATACTTTTGGCCACCTATGCGAAGAGCTGACTCAATGGAAAAGACCCTGATGCTGGGAAAGATTGAAGGCAAAAGCAGAAGGGGGCAAGAGAGGATTAGGTGGTTGGATGGCATCATCGACTCAATGGACATGAATTTGAGCAAACTCTGGGAGATAGTGAAGGACAGGGAAGCCTGGTGTGTTGCAGTTCATGGGTTCACAAAGAGTCAGACATGACTTAGTGACTGAACAACAACAATGGAATATTTGGAAGGTATAAAAAATATAATGTGGTGGGGAAAAAAAAATCACCAATTCAGCTACTACCCAGAAGCATGAAATGTTTTAAATAATAATACCTTTGGTGACTTGAACTTTTTCTTCCTCCATTCTTCGAGAAGTCTTTTCAATTTTTTCAACTACAGGCTTCTTTACAACTGTAAGCATTTTAAAAAAATTGCAGTACTTTTAGAATTTCTATTAAAATAGTCTCTCTTCTTCTTTCATTTTTAGAGAGAGAGATAAGTTTGTGGCACTGAACTTCAAGTACAAGCTTCTGTACTTTCCAGTATTTTGGCTTTATTTTATGCTTACCACAACAATCTGTTTATCATCTTTTTTATGTTTACATTAAATGAAGTAGGTAGATATTCTTAGAAAAAAATCATTGATACAATGAAGCTTCGAGAAGAAGTTGTGTCTATTGGATTAAACTTGTGATTCATACATCTTTGCCCAGCAAGCCATGATCATGATGTTGATGATATGATCTATTTAAATAATTCCAATTACATACCTTTAGGAGGTGGAAGTTCTTTCTTTTCAGGTACTTTTGCTGGAATTTTCCTCTCAGGTGATTCTTTAACAAAAACAGTAATAAAAAGGAGTGGTTGAATACGTACATTCTAATAAATTGTATCAGTTTGCAAATGATGTAAATTAAGAATAATATACAACTGTGTAAATTATTGCATTTGGGATCTTTATTGCTAACAGGATTACTCAGGCCAGATTTAGAAGCAAGATCAAGCAGAGATAGCAAGGTAGTAAAACTAAAACTTGAACTTCCACACTAGAAAAGAGCACTTGGAATTCAGTCTTAGTAACAGGACTAAATGATTCAATTTACAATAACAAAGCATGAAAGTAACTCTGAAGAAAATAATTCTTTTAAAGATTCTAGAGATTTCTAACTTTAAAAATGGAAACGGTCTTTTCATCTATTTCACATTCATTATGAATCAGGTTAATAACCTTGAAAATAGAATTGAGCAACAATGAGGAAAAGAGAAAAATAAATCACCCAACTGATACATACCTTCATAAACCTCCTTTTGAACTTGGACGACTTCTCTCTCTTGGTAAGTCTCCTCCCACTCTTCCTCTCCTTCGTCATAACCTTCCTCCCTTTCATAGTATTCTTGCCCTTCTTCAAAATCTTCTTCCCATTCCTCATGAACTTCCCTCTTAGCTTCTACCTGGGTCTCTTCGTAATCTTCCTCTGGTTCCTCATAATAAGGTTCTTCATATGGCTCCGTATACGTTTCCACCTCTAGCTCATCATAAGGTTCTTCCAAAGATTCTATGTAAACTTTCTTCTCCTCGTAGACTGCTTGCTTTCTCTCATACACAGCTTCTTTTTCTTTCTGAACCTCTTTCTTTCTGGTTATGGTCGTTATTTTCACTTCTTGAGCCTTGGAGGATACATCAATAATTTCAGGTGCTAAAATAAATTAAAAAAGAAAAGATTAGCATATTAATTATATCCACACAAATTACTTCACTAAACAAAGTCGATGTCATCTAGCAATATCAGCATCTCGGATTTTAGCATCAATTTGATTATTTATGTTTTCTTTGTGTTGTGGTGCTGCTTAAATTTTTGTTGATTATGGAACACGATCAGGAGGGACAAGAGACAGTCTACTCTTAATCTGAGGATTCTTCCCATGTGTACAAAATGGCATTCAGTAAATATTCTTAAATGAACACATCTTCCATTGTTTTGTGGGAGCTCCAATTTGTAAAACTCTTAGCTTTTTTTCCCATGGAATATCTTAATCTTTGATCATTATATGGAATTTATATTTAATATTTCTGTAGCTACTTACAATTCCAATTCTTCTTTCAAAAACAGTACTAATTGTAAAGCTACATTTTTTAATATTGAATATAACTCTAGTCAGTTTAATAAAGATAATATTTGAAATTCTGTAACTAAATCAATTAATTTCTTTTGTATGACAACTTTAAAAATACTAAGGCTAACATTATTCATATGATCCTTAATATCTGTGTTAGCTACAGCTGAAATAGTAAGAGGTGATCCCTCCTTTCTAGCCCTAACCACTTCTTTCCCTGTGTCTACAGCAAAGAGGCTACATAAACATATGCCAAGGTTTCTTTCCTGGAATTTGACCAATATAAAATAGCCATTATTTCTACTGCTAATTTTACTGTAGCAGAGGAGACTGCAATTTTATAATAAGTTGGAAGCCTAGTACATAAGAATACAATGCAGGGATAAAAATCTTAGCAAGACATAGAATATTTAATATTTTCATTTACCTTCTGCTGGAATTAAGGCAGTAGGACGTGGTGGCTTCTTGGGAACCTCTATAACTTTGAAAACATAAAATACAAGTTTATTTTCAGATTATGCATTTTTTAATGCTTACTAATCCTATATACCCTTGTTAGTCATTTGTATGATCTGTGAAAACTATTTGTATACCAAATGCTTTTATAAGATGCAAATTTGCTCACCAGAAATGCTCTGCAATGCCATGCAAACAAAAATATGAGAAGGGTAAAACTTTTTTTCTAGCTTAGATTGATTTAAAACAATTTCAATTAATATGAAACATAAAGAGAATATTCAGTATGTCTGATACTGAAACATAATGCTAAAAGAAAATAATTTTTTTCAGGGATTAATGATAAAGTTCAGGAACTATCCATGGCTTTTGAGCTTCTCCTTATTGTATTACACTTCATAAATGACCACTCAGAAAAAAGTCTCAGTGAAGGGGTACCCTGTGCTCCTGAGTTTTCCTTCTTTTTAGGAGTTTGCTGCACTCTAATCTTAGCCAGATGGATAAAACTGTTTGCATAAATTTAGCTATCTATTTTTCTTTCTAAAAATTTCCCAAGTTACAACAAAAACTTAAGGTAGGTAAATTGATGCCCCTGTAAAAAGTATTTTTCTTCTGTGGGTATTGACATTTAGCTCAGCTGAACCCAGAAAGATGCTGAACTGGTCTGGAGCAACCACTCAAAGCTAGCACCAGCCCTTTAAAACATTCTATTTGAGTGACTAGAGTAAGACCAAATGTTGGACCAGAGGGCAGTGCCTTCTTTAAATCACCATCCAGAGATAATAAGAACTCTCTGGTGTGGCCATTGGGTGTCAAGGGCAGACACAGGCAAAGGAGGACAGGGGAGGAAAAAAAATGGGAAAATAAAGTTGAGAAAGAGAAGGTGAGGAGTGAGTCAAAGAAGACTGTGAGGGTGAGTAAATGAAGAGGTACTATTTTATAAAGTCACACTCTTAATCTTCCTCTGTCCTTCCCTATCTGGACTTAAATTTTTTTAACTAAGAGAAAAGCTGAAAGACTGAATTTTGGGGCGTGGGGTCGGGTGGTGCTGTGCAGCTCGCAGGATCTTACTTTCCCGACCAGGGATTGAACCTGGCCCACAGCACTGAAAGTGCCAAGCCCTAACTATTGGACTGCCAGGGAATTCTTGGAATTTTGATAAATCATAATACCTTTAGGTGGCGGTGCCTCTTCCTTGGGCTTTGCGACAACCTTTTTAGCATCTTTCTTCACAGCTTTTTTGGTCACTAAAAAATAAGATGTCAGATGTAAATTTTACTAAAATGTTTTCAGGAGACTGGGAGGCTTACTGAAATTTATTTTTTCCATATGCTTGGATGATAACAAGAGACTCTGTACATTATTGTAAGATGCCTGTTTCAGAAAGATTTTGGACTAGAAAGTAGAAAAATTTGGGAGGAAGGAGAAAGAATATGTAAGTGAAAGTGAAAGTCATGTCTGATTGTGATCCCATGAACTGTAGCCCACCAGGCTGTTCTGTCCATGGAATACTCCAGGCAAGAGTAATGGAGTGGGTTGCCAATTCCTTCTCCAGGGGATCTTCCCCCTGAAGATCTTCCCAGCCCAGGGATTGAACCCCCGGTCTCCTGCATTGCAGGCAGATTCTTTACCATCTGAGCCACCAGGAAGCCCACACTGATTTTATGCCTGCTTCAAGTTTTTGAAACATCCAGGGCAAACCCAGGTGATGTCATGTATAGAAAAGGTACACTATTTCATCTTTGTTTCACTTAGGTAAGACTGCTTTAAATTTGTCAGGAATAAGAATAACAAGTGAATTAGTAACATTAAAGTTCCACCTACGCTATATCGTGGTAATTTTCTTTTGTTAATGCTAACATATACCTTGATCCTGGCCCCAGGTCATAACTTGATTATGGCTCCTAGTATTCGTGAATAATGACACTGTTTTGAATTTTTTAAATGTGATTTAATTTCTCAAGTTTCCCAGTGGGTACTTAGTCGTGTTGACAGTAGTGCTCAAAGCATAAATCACTCATTGAGATGAATTATTATTCCTGACAACGAATATAAGCAGAAATCTAGTTTTTGGTATTTGATTCTTGCTCATTTTTACTATCAGAAAGTAGATGAAATATAGTTAACTAAGTTTATGTAAGTTATAAAAATACTTTTCTTTGTTATTGAGATAGTTTAATCATAAAACTAGAAGTGTTTTTTATTTTTTTGTCTTTTAACTAGATTTCCCCTAAGGCTAGCTGAAAATTTTCTCAAGCTTTTGATACCAATTGTAATGGCTATTAGTGGATTATCCTGGAAGCTACTACTGTAACGGTGGCTTGACTTTGGGAAAATGTGACCTTGACATGCAGAATTTTTTCCTGATGTTGCTGGGAGAATTCTGACAACAGTTCTGAACTCCTCAGAACTCTAGAAAGTCCAGGCACTCTGTTGATTAATTAGTTGAGAAGGTTCCAGGCACAAACAGTACAATTTATCTACTGAACTATTTAAGAGGGACAATTCCCTGACACACTCAAGAGTTTATTGGAGAGCTCTTTCCTTAGCTTTAGAAAAAAAAAAATCAAAGATATTCTAACTCATATTTTATAATGAAATAGTGAATTTTAAGGAGTAGTTAACAGTGTAATTGAGGAAAAACACAATTTTAAACCTGACTATACACTAGCATTTTTTATTTCTATAAGTTTCACTAGGATTTGATTTTATTATTTTATTGCTATACAGAGTAGTTAGGAAAATATGAAATGGGAAATCAGCTTGTTATTAATGCTTAGACAGTGCACTAAGTCGTGTCCGACTCTTGCGACCCCATGGACTGACTGTAGCCTGCCAGGCTCCTCTGTCTATGGGATTCTCCAGGCAAGAATACTGGCAAGAATACTTAATGCTTAAGTGATTTTTAAAAAATATTTTTTTCTAATTATTTTCAGACTTTTAGGCACATATCCAACACATTTAATTAATACTAAAATCATGTAACTTACATTTTGAAAGGCAATCCAACCTGCTGACCATTAGAGGGCCAACAAGTTGCCCTAAACAACATTTTCCAGGTCTGTATATTCAATAATTAAATCCTATATTCTGGCATTTAGGTAGCTAACATATAATACCTTCAACACGTTTTTCTGGTGGTTTCTTTTCTTCAGGTAATGGTAGCAAAAGAGGGATGGGAGGAACAGCCGTAGGAGGAATTTCTAAAAAAATAAATGCCATCATAAGTAACATGGTTTGGTTTCTCATTTTGTGTGAAATACAATGAAAAGTCTCATGCATTTCTTTCAGTTCTTCAAAGGTGGTATAGTAGCAGTTCAATAGTCAGACCACATAAAAATAGCATCTATTTATGATTGCAACTACTCTTTTGCTTTGATTTTTAATTACACCGTGAAGAAGATAAAGTAGAAGGATACTATGGTTTGGCACTGGTAACTTTCTAGTGGTAGGCAGTACATTGCTTCTTTTTTGTTTGTCTCATGCTAAGTCGTGTCTGACTGTTGTGACCCTGTGGACTGTAGCCCGACAGGCTCCTCTGTTCATGCAATTTTCCAGGCAAGAATACTGGAATGGATTGACATTCTCTCCTCTGGGAAGTATTCCCAATCCAGGGATCAAACCTGCATCTCCTGCATTGCAGGTGGATTCCGCTGAGCCACAGGGAAGCCCAGTGGTAGCATATTGCTGCTACCATATTCAAGACCAGGGCTGGGGGTGGGGGTGGTGGTTCTGGGTCTTTCTTACCTTCTGGTGGTATTGCTCTGATTGGCATGGTTGGAATTGGAACTCTGGAGTCAGGAATATCTGAAAAGAGACATTTAATAATGATAAGAACCAAAAGACTGAAAGCTCAGATATTTATTAGACAACTAAGATGTGTTTGGTTGTTAGGCATTTCCAACAGCAGAATCTAAAATATAGAATCAAAGATATTAAGATTCTTCTGTAAGCAGTGACACATGCAAATTCATTCCCTGTGACAATCTGTTTTGTTCTATGGCCACATTGTTTGACCTGATCCTAGAAGTCAGCTGAATGTGACCTCATTACCTCTAATTTCCCAAACTCATAAAGCCTAACGTTGGTATTATTTTCCTGATGATAATTTTACTGAATAATATTTTATATTAGTTTGGCTTCTATCACTTACAAAATTACACTGAATGTATTGTAAGCAAGGATTGATTTTCTTTTGTTTTTTAACTTACCAGGAGGCTTCATCTCAAGTTTTATTTCTGTAAAATAAAAAAAATGATGTATTAAAAAATTTAATAGAATTGTCTTGGCAGGTTACTTTGTCGCCAGAACCGCAGTGTGATTTGAATGGGGTGTTTTCTGACCTTTGGTTGTCAAGTACAGCTCTGCGGTGCTTCTCGCTTCACCTCTCGGCTCCAGTCGAGCAATTACTGAATAGACACCTAAGGGAAAAAGATGATGAAAACTGTGTGTTCTGATATGTTTGCAAACAACACTTCTTTGTTTAAACATAGTATTCATTTATATTTTTCTTTCCTAGGAAACTAACCTAGACAGAGTCATAGAGTATAAGCGTAAACTAGAGAAGAAATACATAAAACAGGAAAAGCTTAAATTATATATTCACAGGGACACTGTCAATTAAGTCACCTTCATCATCTGGGGTCACGTTGTGGATGGTCATATAATGGCAGCGCCCATCGTTCCTGAAGTTGTATTTCTGGCTCTCGGTCAGTTCCGTCGGTCCTTTGTACCAAGTTACGATGGCGTCATCGAAGGACACCTCACATTCGAAGGTGGCAGACTGGTGCTCGCTCACAACAATGTTCTGTATGCGCTTTGTAAACTGAATCGGTTCAGCTGTTTAAATAAAAAAGAGTTCAAATTTAGTTTGGGAGGAATTTCTTTCACTGTGCTTTTCCCTCAGATGTTCAAAGTGTCTTATCTTTTTATCTGATTGGAGAATAGCAGAAAGGGGCTGAAAATATAAAACAAGAAGAAAGTACACTTCTTTGCATCAGTACCAAAAAATTAACTCAATATTTAAGTGTACTCTTGTAAGATTAATGTGGAAAAGTAAAGGAATTCTGCAAGTCCTTATAATATTCACATGAAGAAAATAGTCAAGGTGCTTATAATCCAGAATAAAACTTAAACTTTAAAGATGCTAGTGAAATGGGGGCTTCAAAAGAAAGGGAACATAAACTTCATCTTACTATACACTTTATTCCCTTTTGAAATTCTTTCCTCTGTAAAAGAATTCTGCCTTTCAGGTTCTAGAACTGTTTATTACGCGACCTTTATAACTTTTCTTGTGAAATAATTTTAAACTCAATAGGAAATCTGCTCTTCTAAGTTTCACAGGATTCATTTTGAAGAGTTCTGAAACCTGCTTTGCAAGCACCAGTGGGCAGGCGTGGAGTCCACCCCTTGCAAATGGCAAGGTGTACAGGAGGAGACGGGGCTGGAGTGGAGATCCTCCGGCAAAATTTCATCTGGAATTCAGTGTGTCACAGCATTGTGAGCAGCTTAGATATCATACATAGTCTGGTGAGCTTTTTTTTTTTTTTTTTGAAGGATCATATAAAAAATAGGCAATTATTTTAAAAATAAGTGGTTTCAAGTTTTAAATGGAAAACTATTAAAAATTTCTGAATTTTAAAATACAACCAGACCTTAATATCCACTGTAAAGCAAGTCAGAGATTTTGAAATGCTTATGTAAATAAGAAGGCACATAAGTTGTTATTTCAGCAGCTATAAATGGGTAGCAATGCCTGGAAGTAGAGCCCATCCTTAGAGCCAAATGTTGCTGAATACAGTCCAAAGCTGTAGGTCTTTAGGAAAGAAAACTCTTTGCTTCTAAATCTTGACATTCCATGTCATTTCAGAGATTCAGAAGGTTGGAATGTGATCTTCATGTGAAATAACTGTTTTTGAAAAATAAGTGCTAATCACATATCACATATATTATTAATTCTATCTATACAGTTTCATACAGATAGAGTCCAACTGATGCCTATAAACAAAATGTCATCTCCTAGAGAAGACATATAGCCACGAAATCTGGTCCTTTCTCTAAGATTTATTTCTAGGATTCAAAATCAGAGACGTGAGATTTATGGCATTTAGTAGAATTGCAAAACATTGAATTTAGAAGAAATCATGAAATTTATCAGAAATAACTGTTAGAAAGTCGTGTCATTGTTTAGATTGAAATCTACTGGTCCAAACCAACTATAAAAATGGATCGGCACTTATGGGAATACTTCCCTTTTGATTTTGTATAGACTTTGAGACATGAGTGCATAGTTTGCTGTGAGTGTGTTGGGAAATGGGATCGCACAAGCACTTTAGGCACGTGAGAGGCAAGGCTGCAGGGGTTGTGCATAGTACTTGCCTCTGACTCATGTTGTGGTCACTCTAGCCATACTCTTTCACCCACCTTCAATCCTGAGCTCTGCTGAAGTTTCGAGGTCTTCGTGTTTGCAGGTGTATCGACCCTGGTCCTCTGCTCGAACATCTGCAATGGTCAGCTTATGGACTTTGTGCTCCACTTCTGTTTTGTATCGACCTTGGGGTTTAAGGATTCTGCCATTTCTGAACCATTCAGATCTTACATTTGGCACTGAAAACTGGCAGGTCATGGTACAAGTCTGGCCTTCTTTCAAAGTTACATCCTGAAGATGCCGTTCCCAGGCAGGCTCTGTGGGTATAATACAGTACATATTTTGTTTGATATCACATGTGATGTATTCAAAAGTAAATTCATCTCATCAGTTTTTTTTTTTTTTAATAATAAAACTCATTTTACTTACCAATTACAGTTAGTTTAGCACTAGCAATGTGTGGACCACACACCAATCTGTAATTGCCCTGATCTTTAAGTTGACAGTTTTTGACTCTGAGTGTATGTCGATCACCATCAATGCTTATTTCAAACTTATCACTGGGTTCCAGTTTTTCAGTTCCTTTGTACCATGAAAGCTTGATTTCTGGATAATTAATCTTAATGTCAATTTCAAACACAGCATCATTATCTTTCAAAACTGTCTGATTTTCAATGTCCTTGATCAGAGTGACAGGCTAGGAGAATAAAAAATTAAAATGCATTAGTCACTCCTTCCCTTGTAATTTCCAATAATTTGTTCATTTTGTCATCAGCATGATTCATTTTACCTCTGTCTGTGACAGCCTTTGCTGAATAAATGATACAAGTTCCTCAAATTCCTTCTCGTCCTTCTCTGACTTCTCTATTTCTTCAATTTCCTAAGGAGAAAACAGTAGAATTATTACATATGGAAAAGATTTTGAATTAGAAGATGGATGATTATATTCAGCTTCCATTCTTTTTTTTTGTTTTTTTTTTTTTCAGCTTCCATTCTTGATGCTGCTTAGGTTATATTAAGATATTATACAATTGTAGGGTCTGGAAATTCAAAAGGTGTAAGCTAGATGTTTCAAGTGTGAATTTTTAGAGATTATACTATACACAAAAGAGCATACCAATCTATGTGTCTCTTCTCCTTCAGTTTGCTTTAGCAGTTCAAATGCTTGAAGAAGACCCCGGAAATCAGTGATTCCATACATGCGGGCATATTTTTCGTATTCTTTTGGATCAACATTTTTGAGAAGTTCCATGATATCAATTTCCTCTTCTTCCCCAGCTCCTTTCTTTAAGACTGGAGTCCTAAATGAAATAAGAAATAAACATGAATTACCTCTCTTCTACTTATTCTGAATTGTCTACCATCATTCAATGATTATAAATATAATTACATTTTATTCACAAAGTTATAGTTCTGTGTTCTTTAGTTAATAACTACTAGTTTTACCATGTTAAACAAACAAACAAAACTGTGAAACAAACAAACAAAAAATGTGGGTTTGGAGACGGAGTGGATTAAGATCGGACCATAGTGCCAGGTACAGAGATTGATCAAAGAGTTTAAGAAAGGAAAGAAAACAAGTATTCTTGTAAACTGTACAACAAAAGAGGCTACTGAAAGAAAAAGGAAAAATGATAACAATCATGGAAAATATTAATAACGAACACATATATATCATGGGAAATGTGTAGAAATTAAATGTTGATTGATTAATCATGATGAAACATAATTGGTATTGATATTACTGGTAATTATGGAAAATGTTTAAAACAGTTGATCTAGAAAGCCATTCAGAGTAAGGAAAATTACAGGTAGAACCAAAAATTTGATGTCTAGACACAGATTTTCTATAAGCCATTTCCTTTGTTCAAAGTTTTAATAAAAATTTACTTCGTTCTCAAAACTTTCTGATGATTATTTAGAAACTGACATTAAGGTACCACTAGCTTCCACTCAAATACTATATATTTCCTTAGCTGTTAAAACATCTTTGTGCTTATTTTCTTTCACAATCTGAATCTTGGAGGGGACGGTCCACAAAGGGAATATTACCAAAAGCGATGTTTTACGGAACTTACTTTTTCAGCATTGCTCTAAGATCTCCTTCAATTTTCTCTTGTTTCTTCCTTTCATCCACCTGTAGATTAACATTACTTTCAATTTCACCATGTTTATTAAATGCAACACATCGGTATAAGCCAGAATCGGTTTTTGTGGTGTCTCTGATCTCCAGCTTTGCTTCATCGCCTTTTTGGTGGATCAGTATTCGACCTCCTTGGTTCAGTTGTCTCCATTTCCCTTTTGTCCACTTAACATTTGGAATTGGGTCACCTCCAACTTTTGCAATGAATGTTGCAGTGGTTTCTAAGGAACAATGAAAACAATTCAATAAGAATTTAATTTTCCAAAACCAGTTTTTCTGAAATTAAATCAGTAGTAAAATGTACAAGATAGATGAAGATATACTTTTCATGAAGTACTTACTTTCTACAACTCTGATACTCTGAGGTTCTGATACGAAGAAGAGTTTTCCATCTACTGCTGCTTTCTTAGCTGCTGGGACGGCAGCTGGCTTGTCTAAAAAAAAACCACATGTACATGTTTTGTTATCACAATTACCTTAAAATTGCAATAAATAATTTTCTTTGAAAAGTAGACTTTAAGAGTTTGGCAATGTCACAAATATTATGAACTCTATATGAGTGGATTGCAGAAGATAAAGCAATTTCACAGACATTTATAACCAGTGACAGCTACCGCAAGCAGACTGAACTACAATCACATCAATAGCATCAAGTTTTATACCTCTAGACTTGGTTTCATTACATAGATTTCCTTTAGGGATATAATATCAGGCTATCTGATATTATTAGTTAGCATTGCAACTTGACATGAATTTGAACAAACTCTGGGAGACAGTGGAAGATAAAGCAGCCTGGTGTGCAGCAGTCCATGGAGTTGCAAAGAGTTGGACATGACTTAATGACTGAACAGTAACAACAACAAGTCAGGCTACCTTATGTCACATTATTACACAGGATCATTTCTGGAACTCCATTTAGTTATGTTTTTGGATATGGTGAAAAAAATGTCAAGAAATGTGATGGTGAACTTGGGCACTTTCAGAAAATTCATCTGGAAATTATTGCCATGAAATGATCTAGTATTTCAATTACAATGAAGAGGCTATAAATTGCAAATGAGCAATAACTGATGCTTCTAAAAATCTAATTTCATTCTTTTTTAAATTGTAATCAGCAAACATAAGCAGTTGATCTAAACAATAGTGTCAAGAAATCTGTACCTTTAATGGTCACTTTTGATTTGGAAGTGTCACTTCCAGCCACATTAGAAGCTTTACACACATAATCTCCTGCATCTGCTTTAGTCACATCCTTAAGTTCTAGCACAGCAGTCCCATTAGCAAAGCTGAAGCTGCATCTGTCTGAGGGCTTTATTTCTCTGCCAGCCTTCAACCACTGGATCCTGATGGGTTCTGATCCCCAGACATGGCAGCTGAGTTGCACAAATTCTCCTTCACTTGCTGTTACTGGGGTAAGGTGCTGATCAAACACAGGTGGCTTCTTAGGTTCTAGAATTAAAAAGGTATTTTCATGAGGAACATAACAACAAAAAAGTATTAAATTCTAGAAAAGAACGTTTTGCCTCTAACAGGTAGCACTGATTGCTATATATAGTAGAATTGAATCGCGTGCCTTTATTTCTGAAAACACTGGTTACACGTGTTGGATTTTAAAAATAGAAAAAGGTTTAAAAACAAGCAAAGAACAGATGCCATGCTGCCCATGAATTACCCAAGTGTCTGTGTCCTGATTCAGCACTACAAACACCGCACTGGCAGTTACTGTAAACTTCGGTGTCACATAGTATACTATTGATTCTCTCAAACTTGGGTGCAGCTGTATTTTCACTGAACCCTGAAATCTAAGAGCCTATTGGAGAATTCTGTGCATGATATGCAATGCTGGCTATCCTTTGGGAAAGAAAGCCAACATTTGAGTGATCCATGAGCCCACATCTTAATATGTGATTTTCCTTGATGTTCAGATTTAGTTATTATACGTAGCTACAGTAGCATTTAAAAACCCAATCTTTGCCCAAAGGAATGAGGAGTTGAAGCTCAGTGCTCAACTGAAAACCAATGAAGAAGACATCAGTAACATGACAGGAAGGCTGTGTACAGCTCAGTGTTATGTAATGATTTTACTGAACTGTTCTGAGACCTACATTTAAGAAGAATAAGGCAACATTTATGATTGCACAGATGAAAACTTCTGATGCCTTACTCTTTAAAATTCTATGTATTAAAAAGCCTCAGAATTCTATAGAAAGTATTTATCTATCTACTCCACGGCAAAACCATCATGAATGTAAATCATGAATAAAAGCCACCACTAAGCACATATTCATCTTACTAAATGTGTTTAAATGCATTTAAGCCCTATTAAATGAATGATAAAATCTGAATTACAAGTTAATTCAATGATATTACCTTATTAGTAATATTAATCTACTGATGATATTAGCCTATTGTCTGGGCACCCTGAAATGGCCAGCTAGATGATCAGAGTTGGTAATTAACTCCCAGCTGTTCAATGAAGTTAGATTGCAAAGTGATTTTGATGAACTGCCTCATAATCATCTGGATGAAGCCATTACAGTTAGAAGATCAGATTGAGACAATCTCCTTAAACAATACAGTCTATTTCTTCGCCTCAAGCTATGACTGTATATTTGTAATGATATACATCTTTCCACCCATTTTTTCTCTTAGAGTAAATTTTATCCTTTTGCATGAGATTAATATTAATTTACAGGATAAATGCTTTGGGAAATATATGTCAGACATAATGCTTTAGAAATATCCTTAGAAAAGAGAATGCTTCAGAATGTGATAGACCTCATAATAAGCAAAGCTAATACAGTATTCAATGATGAAAATTTTTCAAAATTTAAAAACAAGTGTGCTTCATAAAATTTTGTAAGTCACTTATGCATGAATTTCAAAGTAGCCTTAGACTTCTAACTACCTGGCAACATTTTGGGATGTGATTTACAAGCTAAGATGCATAGTCTATAATATGACACCTACTGTGCTGGGCCATGTAATTAAATGACAAATAATACATATACATACATCTATATATCTTAGTAAACATAAGTGAAATTGTAGCAAGCCAATTAAATAATATATATCTGGAATCCAGAAGTAGGTTGAGATGTCAGAAGAAACACACA
Source organism: Bison bison bison (assembly GCF_000754665.1). Lineage (NCBI taxonomy): Eukaryota > Metazoa > Chordata > Mammalia > Artiodactyla > Bovidae > Bison > Bison bison. The sequence goes on along the minus strand of NW_011495022.1, from coordinate 2,159,016 downwards.
TGGCTGTCTAATGGACAGAAAGGAAAAACGCATCATGCTGGGGCAGTCAAGGAGACTTACCTTTGATGACGATCGAAGATGTACATAAAGCAGAGCCTGCATCATTCGACACTTTGCATGTGTACAAACCAGCATCGTCCATGCCTGCCCTCTTGATTTGCAGCAGAAGTGTGTTGTTCTTGAATGTGATTTCACAGTTAGATGTTGGATGGATCTCTATGTTATTTTTGTACCAAGCAACAGAGATGGGTTGGGAACCAGCAACACGGCCCTCAAGTTTGAAAGAATTCCCTTCTGTTTCTTCTACTGTCTCTGAGAGTTTTTTCGTGAAACTTGGTGGGATCAGCCGCTCTGTAAGAAAGTTCAAGGACATATGAAGTGGAATCCAGAAGTAAGTTATTAATAGGAGGCTTTTCAAGAGAGAGAAGCCATATTTTAAGCTCAAAATCAATGCTGACCAACTAAATACAGCATATTAGTGTAATGTTCCTAAATATTTTGCCTCCCTCCACAAGCTTATTGTATTTATTATTATTTTTAAATTAAAAAAATTACTTTATATCAGAATATAGCTGATTAACAATGTTGTATGTTTTAGTTTTAACAAGTTTATTTTAAACTGTTCTCTGATTTATGGGATGGATGATAAGAATAACTTATGGCCAGTTACAGAACCAGATATTTGTAAAAAGTAAAAGCAGGGGGAGAGAAACTTTAGAGAAATACAGATTTTAAAAGATCATTTTTTTCTCTAGAGAAACTTATTTCTTCTGAAACATTTTTTTTTTATGTCAGTGGTTCAAAAATGTCCTAAATGAAAAAAAAAATCCTAAATATTATCTGTTCTAACAAAACTGATATGCAAAGATACCTTTTATATTGAGCTGAGCTGTGCAGGAGTCCTTTCCCACTTCATTGACAGCATAGCATGTATACTGTCCAGAGTCTCCTTTGTCCACTTTTAGGATGGTCAGGTGGGCACTGTTTTCCAGATAACTAATCTGGTAGTTTCCACCACTTCGGATCTCTCTGTTGTCTTTAGCCCAGGCGACCTTTATCGGCTGTGTCCCAGTCACGTGGCACTCAAAGTCTGCACTCTCTCCCACCACAGCATCCACAGGGGCCAGAGGGATGTCAAAGAAGGGGGGGTTCTTCCCCTCTGGGAGGACAGCAGAAAGACAAGTTTTCAGGCTCCATACCTGACCGTCCTAGGTCACACAAATCGTCCTCCCCTAATTTCAAATTTGGTTCTAACAATTTTACTTACAAAAATAGAAGCTTTAGGGATTCACGCACCTGTGAGAATGAGTCTGGCACTGGAAGAAGCAGAACCTATAGGATTTGTAGCTGTGCAAGAATATTGGCCTGCAAAACTCCGATCAGTTTGGAAAATGTTTAGAGTGGCCACATTATCTAAAAATGATGCTTGTATGTTGGGGCTGTCTTTCACTGGCCTGCCATCTTTAAACCAAGACACTGAGATAGGTTCTGATCCACTGACGGCACACTCAAAAACAACTGGCAGCCCAACTGTTTCCTGAACATCTCTCAACTGTCGAGAAAATGATGGTGGAAGTTTTTGCTCTGTAGGAAGAGAATTAAAGTGATGAATACTTCTGGACATTTTGAATTTACTGAATATTCTTCTCACAATTATTGTTACCTAGATAATAGAACTCCTATAAAAACATCAGGATATCAGGAGATATTCACAACTCTTAAATTAACTTGGACTCAGGGAAAAGCAGGTAAATTTTTGGAGCAAAAGTTTTAATTTGATGGCATGCTGATACATGTTATGGAGAAGGGAATGACAACCCACTCCAGTATTCTTGCCTGAAGAATCTCATGGACAGAGGAGCCTGGCGGGCTACAGTTCATGGGGTCGCAAAGAGTCAGACATGACTGAGTGACTGACACCCATGCGTGGTAGGTGTAAAAATATGTAAGCCAATAGAAAAACTGATTAGTTTAAGGTATATTTCTGGCATGTAGCAGATTCTCTTACTTTTTAAGACTGCTTTCCAGCAATCTGAATGAGACACTCAGGGAGTAAGGATTTAAAAATATGGTTATTTGTTTTTCTTAAAGATTTAATTATAGAGGCAAATGATGACATGATCCTTCTAACTGAAGATTTAGTCATTTTATTTCTCTCTGTAAAGGTGATTGAAAAAGATAATCTAATTTGTAGGTAGAACTACTTAAGCAGAAAACTTTGCATTTGGAAAGATTTCTCCAAAAAGAAAACCCTCACCAGATATTTAAAATCTTGTTCAAAAGACACACATTCATTCACTTTAAAAATATTGCAATCACCTTGAACAGTCAGGAAAGTTGACGAAGAAACTTCTCCCACACTGTTTTCAGCTCGGCAGATATATTCTCCGCTGTCATTACTATCAACCTGGTTGAAAACCAATGTAGCAACATTGTTCCTAAAATGCATCTTGTAGGTAGTAGTAGGTCTCAATTTTGTATCCCCTTTAAACCAGGACACCGCAATTTCAGGGGTCCCGCCAAGCTGGCATTGTAATGAGGCAGAATCTCCAACAGTCACCTTCACAGGCTCCAACTGCCTGACAAAATATGGTGGTTCTACAGACAAGAGAGAGAATCAGTCATGAAGGAGGCATGCTGCAGGGGTTACGTGTATGCAAAGATGGGAATGTGCAATCACAACAAACCTAGTATCAGGATCTGTGCTGAACAGGAGTCTTTTCCGGAAGTGTTCTCAATGTAACAGTTGTACTGCCCTGCGTCCTCCACTGTGCTGCTTGGGATTTCCAGGATCGCAGATCTTTCAGTTGTGGTTATGTTACACCTCTGAGATGGAGTCACGTTTATGCCATTTTTCTTCCATGTCACGGAAATGGGAGGAGTTCCAGTGTATGTGCCCTCTAGGATCAGAGGTTTTCCTTTCTCTATGCTGTAATCATTGAGCTTCTTTACAAATCTTGCTGGGGCTGTAGCAGACAAATTGAAAATACGATATCAAACACATATACACATGGATATGGGCATATCTAGTACTTCACCTATGTTAACTGTAAAAATGCAGAATAGCAGTCAAACAAACCTTTTACGTAGAGATGTGTTGTATAAGAAACTTTGCCAGCTTCATTAGTAACGATGCAGGTATACTCCCCACTCTGTGATGTATCTACGTCAAACAACTCCAGTTCAGCAACTGAATCCTCCAAAGACACATTACATGTGTCCCCTGGTACTAGTTCAGTGCTTCCCTTGAACCAGCTAACACTGAAAGGGGGTGTTCCTTTTACAATGCTTGTGAAGGTTACGTTGGTTCCAGTTAAAACATCCATGGGGTCAGGTTTCTGAACAAAAGATGGTGGTTCTAAACAAAAAAGCACATATCAGAAAAAGGTTAACAATTTTGAATTTTGATTATAAAAGTGTTTAATGCATAATGAAATGCAATGATATTTTACTGTATTTTGGACTGACCTCTCACAGTCAAAGGAGCACTGCACTCATCAGAACCGGCCACATTAGTAGCTATACACGTGTAGTTGCCAGCATCTGATTCTTCCAGCATGTTCACAGTTAAAGCACATGTGTTATCTGTCAGGGTGGTCTGGTATTTCCTTCCACTGCTAATCTCGTTTCTTTCATGGAACCAGGAGACGGAGATTGGAGGTGATCCATAGACTTTACACTCCATTACCACCGAGGAACCAGACAGACCATTTGTCTCTTTCAATCTTCTCGTGAACGAAGGAGGAACAATTCGGTCTGAATGTGATAAAAATCAAACAAACAAGGGACATCAGTTATAAAATGATTTGAAGAGAGAATTATTGTCTTTTTGATGGAATATCCCTAGATCCATTTGGCTCTTTTGTGGGGGTATCAAAGAACTGCCCGAGGCTTCACACAATGGAGAGCCTTGAGAATCAATGGGCAAGATGTGCTAATTGACTTAGGAATTTTGGTCTCTCTTTGCTGTGTATCATTATGTGGAGAATTATTCCAGCATAACCAACAGTAGAAAACCACAGTATCCTCATTCCTTACTCAGGAATTAAGTTTTATTCCTACCACCCTGAATTGTGGTAATTCCTCCAAGAGAAAGGAATAGAACTTTTGGGCTTGCTTTTCTCCTATCTCTATAATGAGGTGGTTGGATGGCATTGTTGATTCAATAGACATGAGTCTGAGGAAGCTCTGGGAGATAGACAGTGAATGACAGGGAAGCCTGGCATGCGGGAGATAGTGAATGACAGGGAAGCCTGGCAGGCTACAATCCATGGGGCTGCAAAGAGTCAGACATGGCTTAGCAACGGAACAACAACAGGATAGGCATATTACCTCTAATTTTGCTGTTGCAGAATGTCAGACTCATGTCACACTGTAGAATGTGGAGCTTCTCATACACATACACGTAAAGCAGGAACTGTACTATGATCACACCGAAACAAAAACCCAACCAACCAACCTGAAACTTGCACTGAGGCTGTGCAGCTGTCTTTGCCCACAGGGTTCTGCACCTCAAAACTGTACACCCCACTGTCACTGGGGGCCATATTAATGATCTTAAGGCCAGACACTTTGTTGAAGAAGCTTATTTTGTATTTGTTGTCACTTGTCAGCTCTTTTCCATCCTTAAACCACTTGGTCGTGAGTTCGGGTGTGCCAGTGACCGAGCATTCCAAGGTACAGGTGTCTCCTGTGGTCACTGTTATGGATTCTGGCTTTTCCACAATTGCTGCAGGCTCTGGAATGAGATACAAATTGCATTCAAGTGTTAAAACCCCATGGAAAAACTAAGGAAGACACAGGTACTGGTAAGTGTATGCCTTCTACTCATGATGACATTCTCTCTGCACTAACCGAGGATGGACACCGTGGCAGAACACTCTTGCATTCCGGCATCGTTTTTGATCTGACAGGTGTATTTCCCAGCGTTGGCTGTTTCCGCTCTTGAAACCTGTAGGGTTGCAGTGTTTTCTGAATAAGAGATCCATATGTTGTCACTTTCTCTGACGATCTCCCCCTTGTCTTTGAACCACACCACGGAAATGGGCTCAGCGCCCTCAACAGTAGCCTGAAGCTGAACTTCTTCACCAACGATGGTAGAAACATCACTGGGTTTCTTCACAAACCTTGGTGGTGCTGAAGAAAAGGGGGCAAAAAAAAAAAAAAAAAGAGATTTAAAAGGTGTGGGGCTAAGAGTATTTCCCTCAAAGCCATCAATGCCAGGAATCAAACTAGTGATCATGCACTCCTTGCATTTCTTAAAGAGGCATTTCTGGTGAGTGGGAGCAAGAATGCATTAGAGTTTTGTACTTTTCTGGCCTTGCCACAAGGCTTGTGGGATCTTAATCTCCTGACCAGGGATTGAATCCTAGGCCACCGAGTGAAAGTGTCGTGTCCTGACCACTAGACCACCAGGGAACCCTCCTAGAGTTTGTGTTAAGCAGAAGGAGTTGAACACCTTTGCTTCTCTAGCTTTCTAATCCAATCAAAATCTACTGGGAAAACTGTTTAAAAGGGTATTTAGTAGGATTTGAAATGCACACTAAACATAAAAAGATTTAGGAAAGGAGAAAGGGGGAAAGTAGAAGAGACACTAGTGGAGAAGGATGGAGCCAGAGCTGAGGGGTCAACAGGGTATTAAAGTTAGAAGGAAAATACTAGTAAGCACGAGAGGCTGAAGTCACTCTAACCTTTCAGAGTGATGGAGCCCACACAGGTGTCACTTCCCACATCATTCGTGGCTTTGCACTGATACTCCCCAACGTCCGCGGCATCGACGCTCAGAATGTGAATACTCGTCAGGAAGTTCTCAGACATGATCTTGTACTTTTTGCCACTCCTAAGTTCTCTCTTGTCTTTATGCCATGAAACTTGAAATGGGGGAGTGCCCTGAAGCTCACATTCAAGGTGAACATCAGCTCCTTTCAGTGTTTCAACGGGATGAGGCTTTTTGCGGAAAATGGGTGGTTCTAAAGTTGGAAGAAAATCAAGTTAGAAAGAAAGGGGAATTAGGCTGTATTCTCTAAGTATGTATTTACAAGTAAAAATCAGTTGTCTAGTCCAACATAGAGAGTATCACTTCCAATTTTCTATTGTATCCTTTAAAACTTTTAGAACCTTGGAGAGTCCAACAGGGAATTGAGAGGACAGCTAGGATGTGCAAGACATAAAAGATGGGTAAATGCTACTCTCCCACTTTGTCCCAGATAGCTAGTGGGAAGCTGCTGTATATATAGCCCAGGGAGCTCAACTAGGTGCTCTGGGATGACCTAGAGGGGTTGGATGGGGAATGGGGCTCAAGGAGGGGGTATTTGTATACTTATGGCTGATTCACACTGTTGTGCAGCAGAAACAAACACCACACTGCAAAGCAATTATATCCCAATTTACAAAGAGAGCGAAGAGCTGACCTTTAACTTTCAAGGAGGTGGTGCTGCTTGCACTGCCGGCGGCATTGCAGGCCTCGCAGGTGTAGTCGCCACTGTCTTCCACGCTGAGCCCGTGCATTTCCAACACTGCCACTGAGTCCACGAACGACATTCTGAATTTACTGCTCTCTTGAATTTCAGTCTCGCCCTTGTACCATAAAACTTTGATTTCTGGAGACCCTCCTATTTTACATTCGTATCTTGTAGATTCATCTTGCTTCACGATTCTTGAAGGTTCTAGCTTCTTAATGAACCTGGGCGGTTCTATGGAAGCAAGAAAGAAAACACAAGGGAAGAGATGGGAAAGACACGTATAATTCAGGATGAAGGGAAAACTCAAAAAGAGAGGTCTTTAGCTCTGGAAAACATATTTATTTGCTATAGTTCAAGAAAGAATAGGTAAGTGAAATCTAATCCTGAAGTAAAATGCCTTTACTTTTGTAAGCACCCACATTAAATATTATTGCAAAAGGAAGGAAGAGACATTAATCCTTGTGCAATCCTCCTACCAGCAAAAGAATCACTTCTTTGTGCAAGATCAGAGGCAGAGTGTGCATCTGTTGGTGAAAGCACTCTATGGTTTACAGGGATTAAGAGCATTTGATTACTTTCTTGTATGTGAACCAGTACAGGTCTGTCGTTTCCTATGGCTGCCAGTTATGTGCCAGGAAGAGTCAGAGTAGCAAAACTGGGTCAGATATCTTAATATTTTAAAGTGCTATTTTCTCCTATAGGACTTTAATAGATATTTCTTCAACCTCTATGATAGCCCTTTGAAGTGGGGAGAGCAATACTTTCTTCATTAACTGAATCAGAAAATTCAAGTTTAGAGAGATAAAATAATTAGCAATATATCACAGGGCACATGGGCTGCTGAATCTAACTCTATTTTAATTTCAAGTTATTTATAAACTGTCACCACAAAAAGTCTTTAAAAATGCTCTCATGAGTTAGACCAGCAGCTCACTGAGTTAATTTCTGACCACAGCAGACAGGAACTGTTTTTGCTACCTTGAGACATGGTTGCCTTCCATGATGTAAGATATTAATGTACTCTCCAGTCCCCTGACTTCCACTATTATTTAAGTGAGGCTAGCAGAAGAGAAGAATTTGACACAATCTGACTCTTCTTGAAGGGCTTTATAGTTTGAGGTGAGGAACAAAACCATTAATTTACAAACTACTGTGGAAAAAAATATCATTCAAGACAACTTCCTTTTATTGTCCTAAGATAGTTTCTTTCAAACTTGGATTATCTTACAATTCTGTGAAAAGTTCCTGTTCTCTCTCTAGTCTCTATTTTTAGCCATTGAAAATGGACCCTCAGCCCATGTTTGACCAGTTTTATATATTTTTTTTAAATTAAAAACTTGCTCCCATTTAGAAGACCCTAGATTTGCTGTAAACTGTAAACTATAAACTTGTAGCCTGCCTAACACCTCCCATAGAGCCTGGCCCATGAAACTGAAGTTGCTCAGTCATGTCCAACTCTTTGAGACCCCATGGACTGTAGCCTAAACCCTAGTCCTAAACACATTTTTCAAGTACACACTTCCTCCTATAGTGTTAGAAGTTGAAATGAGCCCTTGCTATTTTGCTCCAACAAGTACCTTGTACACCCAGATGAGCAGAACAAGAGTCTTTTCCGGCGACATTGCTTGCATAGCAGGTGTACTGCCCAGCATCGCCTTTGCCTATTTTGAGAACCGTCAGAGTGGCGGTATTTTCAACCAAAGTCATCTTGTAGTTGCCTCCAGGACGAATCTCTCGGTTATCTTTAGCCCAAGTGATTTTGATTGGTGCAGTTCCAGTTACGTGACATTTGAAAGAACCACTTTCTCCAAGAGCCAGATCTACTGACACAGGCTTGAGATCAAAGAAAGGAGGTACTTCATGCTCTGGAAAGAATGAAGAGCAACACGGTGACTTCAGTTTCTGTGCTGTCAGACGTGGAGCAGACACTATGTGGCACCAGTCCTTGGTGGCTGGGTGCAGTGAAGCTGCTTTATAACGAAGAGGTCATGTGATGAGTTACTCACCTAAGAGGACGAGCTTCGCGCTGGATGAAGCAGTCCCAAGGGGATTCGAAGCCGAGCAATTGTACTGACCTACGTGGCTCTGGTCAGTTTGCAAAATCTGAAGAGTTGCTACATTGTGAACAAAAGATGTTTGCAGATTAGCATCATCTTTCAAAAGTACCCCATCCTTGTACCAAGACACTTGGAGAGGTTCTGAGCCATTGATGCGACATTCAAATGCAACTGGGAAGCCAAGAGTCTCCTGAACATCCTTCAGTTTTCTTGCAAAGGAAGGTGGAAGTTTGCGCTCTGTAAAGAAGTTATAGACAATCCTTATTTACAAGAGAGAAAACAACCATGGCGTATTTCAATCCATTAACATTGTGATGTTTTTAAGAAAATGGATCTGTCAACACACAGTGAGACTTGCAGAGAAAACTGTCATCACCTTTGATAACAAGCACGGACGAAGAAGCCACCGCTCCCACAATGTTTTCTGCCTTGCAGGTATATTCTCCCACGTCACTGTGATCCACTTTGTTGATCACCAAGGAGGCAACGTTATTTTTGAATTGCATTTTATATGCAGGAGCTGACCGTAGCTTTGTGTGTTCTTTATACCAAGAAATTCTGATTTCTGGGGTTCCATCCACTTTACACTGTAAAGTTATAGGTTCTCCGATGACTGCTTCCACGTGTTCCAGAGGCTCAATGAAATAAGGCGGTTCTGAGGTAGAAAGGATGATAATCAATCAGGCGCACTAACTAAAAGAAGATGTTTTGAAAGAAAGAAAAGAGCAAGAAGAAGAGATAACTGTCAACACACCTAAGACAGACACCACAGCATCACAAATATCTTGACCGGCCTCATTTTCTATTAGGCAACTGTACTGTGCGTAATCCTCTATTGTGCTGTCGAGGATTTCCAGGATGGTAGATTTTTCTGTCATGGTAATACTGCAATTCTGAGACTGTGTAAGGGCAAACTCATTCTTCATCCAGCTCACCGAGATGGGAGGTGTACCCGTAAACGTGGCCTCAAGAACGATGGGGCTTCCTGTCTCGACACTGAAATCGGCCAGTCTTTTCACAAAGGTGGCCGGTTCTATGAGGAGAAAACACAGAGGCAGAATTGACATCTTCAAGTGAAGAATCAGAAAAAATGTTAAAGATATGTGCTTTAGGAGGAAAGGGCAAACCTTTCACAAAAAGATGTGCGGTACAGGAGGCACTGCCAGCGTCATTAGTCACAAGGCAGGAGTAGTCCCCGCTCTGCAAGGGCTCCACCTCAAATAGCTCCAGTTCCGTGACAAAATCTTCCAGAGAGATGCTGCATGACTCCCCGGACACCAGCTCCCTGCTGCCTTTAAACCATTTGACCTTGAAAGGCGGGGTGCCTCTGATGACACTGGTGAATGTGAGGCTCGTTCCAGGGAGCACTTCCACAGAGTCAGGGGTTTGTTCAAAAGAAGGTGGTTCTAGAGACCCCAGGGAAGGGGGAAGATCAAGAGAAAAAAGGAATCCAAGTAAGCAGTGCTTTTTGCTACTTGAAGAAAAAGGAACTAAGACTATGCACGAAGACAAAATACAGAAATCCCCCACAAGGCAGGCACTAAGTCACGTGGTGGAGGCGCTGGAGAAGCAGTGGTCTGGCCCCTGAACACTGACCTTGGATAGTCAGGACCGCCGAGCATTCATCTGACCCAGCCACGTTGGCGGCCACGCACGTGTATGTGCCTGTGTCAGAGGGCTCCAAGAAGCTCAGATTCAAAGTGCAAACGTTTTCCGAAAAGCTGGACTGGCATTTAGGCCCACTGACAATCTCATTGCCATCCTGAAACCAACCCACGGAGATGGGGGCGGAGCCGGAGACTCTGCACTCCAAAACCACTGAGGCCCCGACGATGGCGTTGATGTCCTTCAGCTTGCGGATGAAGGAAGGAGCCACAATCCGATCTGTGTGGATGAAGCGTAGTTTTCCGTTGAAAGAGAAGCTTTATTTTTTCCCCCAGGGAAAATGATATGTTCATGAAAACCTCATATTACTCACCAGAAACGTGGACAGAAACAGTGCAGGTACTCTTACCAACACTGTTCTTCACTTCAAAGCTATATAACCCCTTGTCACTCATTTCTGCACACGGGATTTTAAGCGAAGCCACTTTGTTGACGAATGTGATGTGATGCTTGCTGTCTGCAGCTATTTCTCTGCCATCTTTGAACCACTTGGCTGAAAGTTCTGGTGTTCCAGTCACTACACATTCTAATGCGAAAGCATTTCCAGTAGTGACAGTCATGGGTTCTGGTTTCTCAATGATTCTGGCTGGTTCTAAAAGAAGAAGTATATTGCATTGAACACAAAGTCATCTTTCAAACCAAGAGTATACTCAGTATATTACTGGGTAAGAATAAGATTTGCAGGCGATGTCATAGGTCAAGCAAATGGACATTTTCCCCCTCAGGCTGCACTTTGTTACTAACCTAGGACAGTCAAGATTGCTGAACACTCTCTCATTCCAGCATCATTTTTGATTTGACACACATATTTTCCAGAGTCAGATGCCTCTGGGCTCCCAAGTTGGAGGGTTGCAACATTATCAACAAATGAAATCCTAGTGTTTTCACTCTCTCTGATGACGTCACCTTTATCTTTCAGCCAGACGACAGAAATGGGCTGGAAGCCTTCCACTACAGCCCGCAACTCAACAGCATCCCCAACCAGGGTTGAGGTGTCACTAAGCTTTTTCACAAATCGTGGGGGTTCTAATGAAAGAAATTTGAGGTTAGAGAAGAAAGATGAGAATCACAGCCAAATACATTATTGGTCAAGCAAGAAAAGATGAAAGCAAGAGGCATATATTTTGGGGCCCATGGATACAAACCTTTGAACTTGAGGGTGCAAACACATGTGTCACTCCCCACCTCATTAGTAGCTTTGCAGTAATATTCGCCCACATCGGCGGCTTCCAGGTTAAGGATATGAAGACTTGCATCAAAATTTTTTGAGGTGATTTTAAACTTCTTGCTGCTTCGAACTTGCTTTCGATCTTTAACCCACACCACTTCAAATGGGGGAGTTCCCGAAATTTCACATTGGAATACAACATCAGAACCTTTAAGGGCTCCTATTGGAGAAGGCTTCTGGGTGAAAACAGGAGGTGCTACCAGAAGAAAAGGAGATAAACAATGAGCGCATTTGCCTAAGAAAAGGGAAAATATGTTAGACTTTAAATCATTCAGTGCCTGGAGTGACCATATGACAGTAAACGAACATAAGAAATGACAAGTCATAAAAGCTAGTTTAAGAATTGCAAGCAAATCCCCTTCACTGGCCTTTTTGTTTTGGAGCTCAGAACACTGCTGAGAAAGAATCCAGGGCAGAGGAGAAGGAAGAAAGCAAGGGACTCAGTGTATCTAACCTTTGACGGTCAGGGCTGTGCTGCAGCTGGCGTCCCCAACTCCGTTATGGGCTTCACAGATATAGTCCCCACTGTCCTCTGCGCTGGCTTCATTGATGGTGAGCACTGCCACAGAGTCCACAAAAGACATGTTGTACTTCCAGCTCTCATGAAGTTCACTGTCATTTCGGAACCATGAAACTTTGATTTCTGGAGAACCACTTATTTTGCATTCCAGGTGGATGGATTCTCCCTGCTTTGCAACTTTTGAAGCTTCTAATTTCTTAACAAACTTTGGAGGTTCTAGTAAGTCAAAGGAAGAAACAGCTTATGTTTGTAGCTTAAGATTTTATAAATACCTAATTTTATCTTGTTTATTATTAAGAATATATGTACTTTCTGAGAATTTCATGATAAAATATATTTTTTTTCTGTTAAATAAACTTTTACTATTTTTAATAGAGAATTTAATTGACAAGTTAACCTTGTAGTCTGGATATAGAAACTAAAACATGTAAGTTAATGTATTATAGAAGTATTTGATCAAAATGATAATTCAGAATGCCATATAACAGGAAAAGAGTGAAAAAAAGAGAGGAAATGACATTTAACAAATTTCACATAAACAACACTCTGATAAGATTATACTTAGAGATACACTACTTTAAAAAACAAAATAAAAAGGAAAATAGAACTTTGATTAACTTTGGAGAACTTTGCCTCCAACACTAATATACAAATTCTAATATGATCTAGTTAGTTCATCCCAAACATTTAAAAAATAAAGAAACTTTTCTGAAGAAAATTATGTAAGATGGGAGAGAATAAGTATTGGTCAGTGCCATGTAGAGATACCTTTTACACTGAGTTGAGCTGAGCACATGTCTTTGCCAACATCATTGGTTGCTTGGCAAGTATATTGACCAGAGTCTCCTTTGCCTACTTTAAGAATTCTCAAATGGGGAGTGTTTCCCACACATGTAATTGTGTAGTTTCCTCCAGGACGGATCTCCTTGTTATCTTTTGACCAAGTAATTCGCATTGGTTGAGCACCAGTAACATGACATTCAAAGTCAGCACTTTCCCCAGCAATAATATCTATAGATACAGGCTTGATGTCAAAGAAGGGAGATTTCTTAGGTTCTGGAAGATGAGAAGAAAAATCAGCATACTTTTTGCTGTTGTTCTTTATTGGCTATTTCTACTTTGACAATGAATAGGAAGTCATGGTTTACAAAGAGAAAAAGAGTAACATCGGAACAAACCTCTTGCTGTCAGTCTAGCACTGGAAGACGCTGTTCCAAGTGGATTAGAAGCTGAACAAGAATATTGGCCAGAGTGACTCAAGTCTGTTTGCAGAATTTTTAAAGTTGCCACATTATCTACAAACGATGTCTGTAGATTTTCATCATCTCGTAAAAGTACCCCATCTCTGTACCAGCTCACTTGGATGGGTGCGGAGCCATTCAGTCGACAAGTGAGGGTAACTGGTAACCCAACAGTTTGTTCAACGTCCTTTAGTTGTCTTGCAAAGGAAGGTGGGAGCTGGCGCTCTGCAGGAAGACAAGTAATACTGGAGGCATTAGTACGTGAAACAAAAATGTCCCCATAAAGGGAAGTGTGAAGATAAGGAAGAAGAAATTCCTTAACTCGTAAAATAAAATTATCACCTTGAATTCTGAAGACAGTCTTAGAAGAGGCAGTTCCTATACTGTTTTCTGCTTTACATGTGTACTCTCCACTGTCATTGATGTTCACTTTATTAAAAACAAGTGTGGCCACATTGTTTGTAAAATAAGTCCTGTATTCAGGAGTCGGCCGTAGCTTGGTATCGCCTTTGTACCAAGACACTGTAATTTCTGGGGTCCCAGCAACTTGGCATTGTAAAGAAACGGAATCTCCCACTGATGCCTCCAGAGGCTCCAGTTCCGTAACAAAATAAGGTGGTTCTAAAGAGGAAAGGTTCACGATCAGCAACTGGGATTAAAGAAAACCACACAAACCACGCCTCACGTTAGACAAATGCCAATCATTGGAGAATAAGAAACACACCTAATGTAGATACCAGGGCTTCACAAACATCCCTTCCCGCCTCATTTTCAATCTCGCAGGAATACCGTCCTGCATCTCTTTTTGTGCTGTTCAGAATTTCCAGGATGCAGGTCTTCTCTGTTGTGACTATGCTGCATTTTTCAGACGGTGTTATGTTGAAACCATCCTTTTTCCATGTAACTGAAATGGGGAGTGTTCCCTTATAGGTACTTTCCAAAATGATGGATTTCCCTGGTTCTACAGAGTGATCACTCAGTTTCTTCACAAACACAGCTGGTTCTGGGGAGTGACAAAACATAGCCGTTAAACACAGTAAAAACACGAACAAAGATGCCACTTAAAAAGCAGGAAGCACAAAGACTGGAGCAAACCTTTTACAAAGAGACGGGTAGTGCAGGATGTTTGGCCAGCGTTGTTAGAAACCACACAGGTGTATTCCCCACTCTGAGAGATGTCCACATTAAATAATTCCAGTTCTGCCACAGTGTCTTCAAAATAGATGTTGCACCTGTCTCCTTTCACCAGTTCTCTGGCACCTCTGAACCAGCCGACCTTAAATGGAGGGGTTCCTCTAATAACACTTGTGAAGGTGATGTTTTTGCCTGGTAGTACTTCCAAAGGTTCAGGTTCCTTCACGAAAGAGGGTGGTTCTATACAAGCAAGGAGGACAATGAAAAGATCCTGTAAGTTTCAGATTTAGTTGCGATTTTTATCAAAAAGAAGATGCCTTTTGAATGTGTCAGCAGGGATGGGCACCCAAAGAAGAACTTGTAAGAAAGGATGTGAGTGTCTGACACTGACCTTGTACAGCCAGCACTGCACGGCACTCATCAGACCCAGCGACATTAGCAGCCACACATGTGTAACTGCCCATATCTGATGAGTCCAGAGAATTGAGCTGCAATGTGCAGATGTTATCTGAAAATGTAGTTTGGTACTTCGCTCCACTGACAATTTTGGTTTTCCCATGAAACCAGGCAACAGAGATTGGTGATGATCCGGCTACTTTGCACTCCAAGATACAAGATGTACCCAGCACTCCAATGGTATCTTTCAGTCTTCGTGTGAAAGAGGGAGGAACCATTCGGTCTGCATGAGGAGAGGCAAGAGACTTGAGGTTTGAAAGAACAGCAGAGACTCGAGGGAAGAAAGCTTGTGAAAGGAATTTGCTGAAGCAATGGGAAGAATATGTCACAACTAACCTGAAACATCGACCACGGCTGTGCAGCTGCTTTTGCCAACATTATTTTGAACCTGGAAAGTGTATGTGCCTGCGTCCTGCTTTTCAACAGAGAGAATCTTCAAGGAAGAGATTTTGTTGTAGAAGCTAAATTTGTGTTTTTGGCTGCTGGTCAACAGCTTTCCATCCTTGTACCATTCGACTGAGAGTTCAGGAGTGCCAGCCACCTTACACTCCAGAGTGCACGTTTCTCCTACAGTAACTGTCATTGAACCTGCTTTCTCGACAATGACCGCAGGTTCTGAAATAAAACGTGATAGCCATCTGTTAAAAACTGTTAGCTTCACCTTGTCTCTACTATCAAATTCATTAACACTGTTTCTTTCAATTATATGGATATCTTCAGGCCCTCTTTCTCTAGACCTTAAAATGAGAATCCATAATTACATGCTGTCATGAAATTATAGGAGTTATTAAGAAATATGTTTTTGCATTATTCAACTTCTGAAATAATTCAATGTCATATATTGATTTGTACTTGACCCTCTCTAGAACAAAGCCCACATGTTCCTGTGAATTGCTCAGTATTGTTGCTCTACTTTAAGGAGCTAAAGACAGCTTTTTCAAAGTTGTTTTTCAAACAACTGCAAAATTAAAAATGAATATGCCCAAAGATGAAAGTGCAAGTCATTCTTATCAAACTTTGATCTTTGGAGTTTTTGTCAGCTTAAACAGTAACACTTGAGAAAAAAAATCTCCTTGTAGCATATGTTGGACTCTCATTTTTTTCATGGTTAAACAAAAGACAGTCGTGATTTTCTCTGCTAATTCATCAAGAAAATAATAAAAATGGTTAATTTTTGTTAGGATCACAGACACAGAAAAGAGTGCCTGAAAGGTCCTTTTCCATAAACCTTTGAGATAGGTGAGGATTGATATATTCTAGAAATTAAAAAAAGGAAATTCTGCCACTATCTCTTAGTAAGTCGTCTCAGTGTTTGGCACCTCCTTATATCAGAGAACTACTGCACCATATTGTACCAACCTAAAACAGTCAACGTGGCCATGTTCTCCCTCATTCCACCGTCATTCTTGATTTGGCAGATATACTTCCCAGCATTAGCTGGTTCTGCTTTTGAAAACTGCAGAGTGGCAACATTTTCCACAAATGTAATTCTGATGTTTTCACTTTCTCTAACCACTTCTTCCTTCTCTTTAAGCCACTGGACAGAAATAGGCTGGGTGCCTTCTATGGATGCTTGTAACTCAGCAGGCTCACCAGCTACAACTGTGAGGCTGTTCAGCTTGGAGACAAATCTTGGTGGTTCTGAACAGGGAAAGATGGATGGAGATTGTTGGAAAGATTGTCCAGATAATGAAAAAGAGAAAACAAATAACCATTTTGCATGTTCCTGCCATTTCTGCCACGTGCAGGAAATAATGCTTACCTTTTAGTTTTACAATGCAAATGCAAGTATCGCTTCCCACTTCATTCCGTGCTTTACAGTGGTATTCACCAATGTCTAAAGTGTCAACATTGAGAATGTGAATGCTTGCATGGAAATTTTTGGATGCAATCTTGTATTTCTTGCTACTCCGGAGTTGTCGCTTATCTTTGTACCAAACCACCTCAAATGGTGGTGTTCCGGAAAGTTCACATTCAATACTAACTTCAGCATTTTTAAGGGTTTCTACCACAGGAGGGAAGCTGCTAAAAACAGGTGGTTCTGTAAAAAATAAGAATTCCTCATGAACTAGGCTACTTAACTTCATATAATGTTTTTATTTCTTTGTTTAAAAATTGGAAGAAAGAGTCAAACTACTAACACAGGTCTGGCACTATGACTTTAGTGCTGAAGAATAATAGCCTCAGAGAAGCAATAGGGCCTTTACAGAATCACTTGGCTTCACTGGCTGAGGACCCAGACCAGACCCCAGACAACCTTACTGAGCAGCTCAACATTCTGTCTACACCACTTTACTAATTTAGTAAAGATTGATGTGAAATTGTAAAACAAAACAAAAACCAAACACACCTCTAAAGCCAAGTGTAAGGATTATTATGATCTGTATGAGGTATGGGGTCCTGACTTCAGGGATGAAATTTTTTTGTATGTGCTTTACTCTTGGGATACTTGGAAGTTATCACACCATCTGTGTTCTAAGTCTTCCACATCAACAAGTGGTTTTTGCAATAATTGCCTCACAATATGACAAACAGATTCTGTGACAAAAATTCTGGAAAATACTAGTACTATTTACAACACAGTATAGTGATCTTATTTTAAAAACTAGGAACTAGTTTTGAGAGAGAAAAAACAATATAATTATCCTGTTGTAAATGTAAGGTTAAAACCTCTATTGCTTGAAACTTGGGATATATGTGGCAAATAGTCTTTGTTTTAAATAAAAGATAAAGATCATGCTGAGGATGATGATATATTTATAAGTTGACTGAAGGCAAAAGTTAATTTTAAAATGTCTTCCTTTTTTGAGTGTTTGAAACATCAAATTTGAACTGCTTGGCTAATATGTTGAGGTGATGTATACCTGTGATGGATTCATTTTGATATTTGCAAAACTAATACAATTATGTAAAGTTTAAAAATAAAATAAAATTAAAAAAAAAGAATTATGATATTGGCATAACAAGAAAAATATCTCAGAATGATTATCTATATGTGAGCAAATCTTAAGAAAAACATCTAAAAACAGAAATGATACTATTTGGGAAAATGTCCTATGATCTCAAATGGAAGCTAAAGATGACCGTAAAACAATGAAGAGCTCTGATAGCCAGAGGAGAAGAAGGTGGGCTTCAGGTAATGAGGAAGAGAAGAAAGAGGTTTCTACCTTTTACAATAACCTTGGTGCTACAGCTTGTGCTGCCAGCAGGATTCTGAGCCTCACAAATGAAATCCCCAGTGTCCTCAGTACCAAGATAATTCATCTGTAAGACGGCCACTGAATCAATGAAAGCCATTCTGTATTTATCGCTGGCTGGGAGTTCATGTTCATTTCTGTACCACACAACTCTGATGTCTGGGGATCCAGTTATTTTGCATTCAAGTCGTGCTGAGTCACCTGCTTTCACTATTTTGGTCGCTTCTAGTTTCTTTACAAACTTTGGTGGTTCTAGAGAGTGAAGAAAAGAGGAGATTATGAGGGAACATAACAGATATAAATAACACAAGTTCAGTTAAGTAGTACAAAAGAAAAACATGAAACATGAACAATGCCTGGCCAATAGAAGGGTATTTTCTTGACTGGGTAGATGCATTGTAAAAGATTAGAGAAAGGACCAGAGCCACAGGCAGACAGAAACATAAAACAATCAAACTTGCACACCTGTCACAAGCAATGTTGTGGTACAAGAGTCGCTACCAACATCATTGGTAACTTGGCAAGTGTACTGTCCAGTCTTGGAGGCATCCACTGAGTAGAGATTTAAGAAGCTAGTTGACCCTTCCAAGCCAATGAAACATTTAGGTCCAGAGGCAAGTTCCACATCATCCTTAAACCACTTGATTTTAAATGGTGGTGTTCCTTTTAGCACAGCTTTAAATTCCACTGTAGAGTCAGGTATGGCTTGTTGTCGCTCAGGTTTCACTAAGAAGCTTGGAGGTTCTATAGATTTGAAGAGAAATGCATATGATTAAATGCCTTGTAGTTGGATTATTTCAACAGTTTTAAGGCCATGTAAGAAAACACTACTGAAAAGAGGTAATGACTGAATATTTCTTGAACTCAATACAGATGTATCTAAAGAAACAGAATTATGGCGATTTTTAGTTTTAAAGGACACCAGCAAAGAGTGTTACATTTAAAAGCAACCAGAGAGAAGAGCTAGAAGAGGTTAAGAAAGTCTAACCTTTTACAGTCAAGATGCCGCTGCACGCTGCATCCCCTGCTACGTTTGATACTCGGCATGTGTAATTCGCAGTGTCTTCTAATTCCAGGTTGTTCACATCCAGTGATACAGTGTTCTCATGACAGACGAGTCTGTATTTTGCACTTGTAGATATTTCTTTTCCATCCTTAAACCACTGAGCACTAATAGGAAGTGAGCCAGAAACTTTGCACTCCATATGAATGGAAGAGCCTAGCACTTTATCCATTTTGGTTAACTTTTTGGTGAATGATGGAGGAATATTTTGATCTGTCCAATGCAAACAACAAAAAACACCCATTAATCATTGCCACTCGTTTACCAAGGACATAATATACATAAGGGATCTGACGGGGGCCGAGAGTACAGACCTAGCACTCTCAGGTAGGCATCGCAGCTGCTGCTTCCAAAGTCATTTTCCACCTTGAAAGTGTACTCGCCGCTGTCTTGCTTCATTACTGACTGAATCCTAAAACTGGCCACGTTGTTTTCAAAACTCATCGAAAAATATCTACTAGGCACAATCTGTTTCCCATCTTTAAGCCACTTGACTTTGAGTTCTGGCGTTCCAGCCACAACACACTCCAAGGTCACTGGGTCTCTCTCAGTTACATCGACAGATTTAGCTTTCTCTATGATCTGAGCGGGTTCTGTAGTAAGAATGGAAACATGGATGAGTTGCACTCATAATTCCATGGAAAAAGGGTTATTGCTTGTGAAACTGTCTCCAGAGAATAACTCTGAAAGGGGCTAGCTCACACACCTTGTACTAAAAGGAAAGCGTAACACCTCTCAACTCCTGACTCATTCTTGGCTTGACACGTGTACCTCCCACTGTGTCCATTATCCACAGATCTAATTTGAAGTGTGGCCACGCTGTTCACAAAGGAGATGTGAACATTGTCATCTTCATCCAGAATCTGGTCATCCTTGAGCCAGGTGATAGAAATGGGAGGAGAGCCCGCCACAGTGCTCTGAAAGGTGGCAGAACTTTTCAAAACAGTAGTGATGTTTTCTATCTTCTTTATGAACGAGGGTGGCTCTGTGATTAAAGTAGACAGTATGAGAAGAGGAAGTTTATCTGAACTCCTACCCATCATCACAAGATGAAAACTTTACAGAATTTGTACTGGGCAGCCAGCTCCTTTGCATCCAACTGACCTTTCAGAGAGACTCGAGCACTGCAAGAGCAGCTGCCGCCTTCATTGGATACGATGCACTGGTAGTCACCAGTGTCTGAAGGGTCACATCTGTTTATGTTGAGATTAAACACTGACACTCTGTCAGTCAGGGTATATTTTTTGCTGCTCCGAATTTCCTTGTTATTCCTCAGCCAAGTGACTTGGAATGGAGATGTTCCCATAACTTCACACTCCAGCTCCACATCACTATCTTTGACTACCTCCACGGGTTTCAGCTCCCTGATAAAGGTGGGAGGCTCTAAAGATTCAAAAAGGAGACAGAGAATCGTTTACTCCAGGGAAGACCCAAGGACCAGCCAGGAGCATAGCCAGAATGGAAATGAGAAGCAGTAACGCACCTTTCACTTTTAACTCAATGCTGCAGCTTGCAGTGCCTGCATCGTTTTGAGCTTCACAGACGTAAGTCCCACTATTTTCCACCCTGGCCCCAGATATCTGGAAAGTGGCTAAACCATCAATGAAGGAAATGCCATGTTTCTCAACAGCTGTTATTTCGTTCCCGTCCAGATACCAAGAAACTCTGATTTCAGGCGTGCCTGTTATCTGGCATTCAAATGTCGTGGACTGTCCATTCCTCAGCACTAGCACTGGGCTGGGCTTCTTAATGAATTGAGGAGGTTCTAAAGATGGGGAAAAACGTGTGATGGTGAACATTTTTTATACTAAAGACCAATGAGCAAAACTGTTTTCTCAAGCCCGCTACCCTGAAGAAAATCTAGGCAAGCAAGACAGTGAGAAGATAGAGAGACCAGACCTTTCACAAAGAGAGAGGCTTTAGTGGTTGCTGTGCCAACATCATTGCTCAGTTGGCAGATGTAGGTCCCCGAATCGGCAGCTTTGGCTGAAAAGAGCTCCAGGATGGTGGAGGTGTCATCCTTCCAGACTGAGCGAGCCGCTCCAGAGTGCAACTCTTTGTTGTCTTTAAACCACTTTATTGTCATGGGTGCAGTGCCACCCACAAGTGCCTTTAACTGAACCCTTGTATTGGGATTGACATCTTGTGACTGTGGCTTTTCCAGGAAGTAAGGGGGTTCTGGGGTGAAAGAAGAAGAAGCGAAAGGGGAAAGGAAGGTTTATTTTAGAACTGATCAGTCAAGGAAAGAATTAAGAAATCAGAGAGCAGCAAGTTCTCGAGAGGCAGAGACAAAATTTGCCAACCTTTGACGGTCAGATGGCCGCTGCACTGGTTGTGTCCAGCCTTGTTAGTGGCAGAACAAGTGTAGGTGCCACTGTCTGAACCTTCCAGATGACTGATTTCCAAGAAGGCAGTGTTGTCATGAAAAGAGAACTTGTATTTTTCACTAGCTGTTATTTCTTGGTCATCTTTGAACCACTGGATGCTTATGGGATGTGACCCAGCCACTATACATTCTAAGTCAATGGAAGACCCTTTAATGCTGTCCATTTTCTTCAGCTTTTTGGTGAATGACGGAGGTATGATAAGATCTACGCAATGAAAAAAAAAAAGTCAATCTACTGATTTATACTTTTTTTCTAAAATTGAAAGAGATGAAAGAGCATAGAAATGCCCAGTTCCTCGCCATAGAAAAGCTGTACCAACCTAAGACATTAATGCTAGCCTTGCAGCTGCTCCTCCCGACATCATTTTGGACTTCAAAAGTATATTCACCACTATCTCTCTTTTCTGTAGAAATAATCTTCAGTATAGAGACAGTGTCAGTGACACTGATTTTATATTTTTGGCCCGGTGTCAGTTCTTGGCCATCTTTAAACCATTTGGCTGTAATCTCCTTAGTCCCTGAAAATTTAACCTGCAAAGTGGCAGGGTCTCCTTGGGTGACATCTATAGACACAGCCTCTTCAATGATTGTTGCAGGTTCTATGGAAAACAAAGGGATAGGTGTGGGTTGTGAATGGCTCTGGTTAAAGGCTTACATCTGCATTTTTTCCCTAGAACCCACAGTGAGCTTTCTGAACCAACCTTTTACTGAGAGTACTGCGAAACACCTTTGTATTCCTGCATCGTTTTTGGCCTGGCAAACATATTTCCCATCGTGCTTGACTTCAATGCCACTGAGGTACAGACTTGCCACATTGTTCTCAAAGGTCATTCTTATGTTATCGTCTTCAGTGATTTCCTCGTTGTCTTTTAGCCAAGTCACCGTGATGGGCAGGGAGCCCTTCAGCGTGGCCTGGAAGGCAGCGGTGCCTCCTCTAAGGGAGCTGGTGCTCTCGATCCTCTTTACAAAGGTTGGGGGTTCTAATGGAAGAACGAATTCTCAATCAATACCAACTCCAGAGCGAAACCAGCTTAACAAAAAGCATCGACTCCAAAGAAAAGCCAGTCTGTCATCAGCACTGACACTAACCTCTTAAAGTCACCCTGGCACTGCAGGTGCTGCTGCCCACCTCATTGGTGACCCGACACTGGTATTCACCCACGTCCGCAGCAACAAACTTGAGGATCTGCAGGCTAACCAGCCGATCCTGAATGAAGGTTTTGTACTTCCTGCCACTTCGCAGTGTGGTGTTGTCTTTGAACCAAGTGATCTCAAAGGGAGGCGTGCCTGCCACCTCAGCCAGCAACATGACATCATATTCCTTCAACACTTCAATGGGCTTAAATTCCTTGGTAAAGTAAGGTGACTCTACAGGGGAAAGGAATTATTTTGAGTTAATGGGAGTGGAGTCGGTGCCCCGGGCCATAACTTTGGTAACACAAGAGACAACGTGAACACAAACCTTTGACTATCAGAATGCTACTGCAGTGGTCACTGCCAGCCTCATTTTGAGCCTCACACATATATTCACCACTGTCTTCGACAGCAATATCTGTAAGTCGTAGAACCGCAGTGGACTCCACAAAAGACATTTTGTGTTTGCTGCTCTCCTTAATTTCTCTATCATTTGCAAACCATGTTATTTTAATTGGAGGGGTGCCCGTGACTTTGCAGGCTAGCTGGGTGGTGTCTCCCTTCTTTAAGAGCTGGGACAGCTCTAACCTTTCAACAAATGTGGCAGGTTCTGTGGAAGGAAGTCATTCAGAGGCATGAGAAAGAGGCAAGAACTAACAACGGTAGCTCAAAGATGTCAAGGAAATTCTGCAAACCTTTTACAAATAAGTTTGCACTGCACTCCACAGCTCCAGCCACGTTGCTGACTTTACAGGTATATGTGCCTGAATCGGTGGTTTTTACTGAATATAGTTCCAGGGAACTTTCTAAAGCTTCTTTGTTGATATAGCAGTTTCCACCAGAAACCAGCTCTTTGTCACCCTTAAACCATCTGATTGTGAAAGGGGTAGACCCTTGGAAGGTGCTCTTCAGGAACACAGCTGAGCCAGGCAGGATGTCCTTTGATGCAGGTTTAGTTACAAAACTGGGTGGTTCTAAAGGAGTGTAAAGAAAGAATTTCAAAGAGTTAAGAGGTGCCATTGAAAGGAAGATACCTTAATTTGAACATCATTTACATAAGAATGAAAGGCACAGTCTCCAGCCAACCTTGCACAATCAGGGCTCCACTGCAGTCTTTGCTACCCACGGAATTCGTGGCTCGACAGGTGAAATTCCCGGCATCACTCATGTCTACTCCGCTTATTTCCAAAGAGGCTGTGCCTTCCACAAAGGCTATTCTGTATCTGTCAGAGGAGGTTACTTCTTTACCATCCTTAAACCAGGACACCCTCATGGGGAGGGAGCCAGCAATTTTGCAGTCCAGTCTGCAGGTGCCACTAACCATACTGTCCACATTTCGAAGGGGTTTGGTAAAGAATGGAGCAATGTCTCGATCTGTTCATGGTACAAGAAGAGAAGAAAGAACAATGTGGAAAGGCGCAGTGATTTTAGTGTTGGTTGTCAGTTGGCTTTCAAAGGAATATGGGAGCACAGGTTTTTACGGATACTAACCTAAGACAGTGAAGGTTGTCTCACAGGAGCTGCTGCCCACTTCATTGGAAATCTCAAACGTGTACTGGCCGCTATCGTGCAGTTCAGCTGAATAAAATTTGAGTTGGGCAACGTTGTTTTTGAAACTTATCCTATACTTTTTACTGGCGACCAAAGGTCTCCCATCTTTGTACCATTTTGGCTTGAGTTCTGGGGTGCCTGCGACTGTGTACTCCAGCGTGGCTGGGTCTCCTGCGGTCACTTGGATCAGCTCTGCTCTCTCAATGATTTTAGCGGGTTCTACAATGGTATTAAATAGTTAGAATTCTGCAGTGTTGATTAAGGTTTCATTTTTAAAAGAAATATCAATTCAAAATGTTCCTCCACGAACCTTTAACTATTAATTCCCCAACAGACGTTTGGCTTCCGGCTTCATTTTCAGCCAGGCATGTGTATTTGTCACCAAAACTAATCTGCACATCAGGGATTATCAAGACTGCCACACCACTGGCAAAGCTCATTTTGATCTTTCCATCTTCTTTAATGATCTCCTGTCCCTTCATCCATGTGACAGAAATGGGTTCTGACCCTCTCACGGCAGCTTGTAAAGTAACCGTCTGTCCTGCCAGTGCAGTAAAATCATCTACTTTCTTTACAAAGGTTGGTGGTTCTAGTTAAAGAAAGACAGCATATAAAATTGATCATTCCCAAACACTGTGACACCATGTGCATGCAAGAATTTTATCTCGATTACATTTATCTAGTCCATAGTGTTGATTGATTAGAAAAAGAAATCCAATTTAAGAGGTATTACACTTCCATGCAAGAAGAAGATGCAAAGATACACAGCTATCAGCTGACAAAATTGCTTATTGCATAATTCATTTTTCTAGACCTGGGTTCAGTTTCTGGGTCTGAAAGATCCCCTGGAGAAGGAAACGGCAACCCACTCCAGTATTCTTGCCTGGAAAATCCCATGGACAGAGGAGCCTTGTGGGCGACAGTCCATGGGGTCGCAAGAGTTGGATACAACTTAGCAACTAAATCACCACCACCATCAGAGACTCAATATTTACACTGGCCTCAAGATAAAGACTGCAGTGTTCCCAGGGTCCTAGGTCAAACCGAAGGCAAAACGTATTTTCAAAAATTAGGAGAAGAGGAGAATGTACCCATTTTACTTCCTTGAGCTAAGAAAGCTATTTTGACAATTTATTAAAGAGAGGTGAATTTTTCAAGCACTAACCTTTTAGTAAGTGGGTTGCAACACAGCCACACTTCCCAACTTCATTAGCAACCACACACTCATAGTCACCAACGTCCGCGCTATTAAAAGAAAAGATCTCCAGGGACACAGTGGACTTCTGAGAAAACAACCTGTACTTTTTACTACTTCGAATTTGCTTCTTATCCTTGAACCAGCTAATTTCAAATGGTCCAGTGCCTGCGATTTCACACTGAAGGAGGGCATTTGTTCCTCTCACTATGTCTGCAGGCTCAAGAGTTTTGATGAAAGAAGGAGGTTCTACAAAAGCATGAAAGGATTGTATAAGTTACGTGTTACAAACAGGTAAAAAGAAAACCTTGTCTCAAAAACCAATGGACTATGACCAAGTCAACAAACCTTTGACAACTATTTCAGCGCTGCAACTGTCACTGCCGACGTCATTCACTGCTTCACACGAGTAAGTCCCGCTGTCTTCAACTTTTACATCCGTAATGTCAAGGACAGCCTCAGAATTGACAAAGGACATTCTGATTGTGTTACTCTCAGTAAGTTCTTTGTTATTTTTAAACCAAGTAACCTGGATCACAGGTGAGCCTTTCAGCCTGCAGTGGAGGCGTGCTGATTCACCTGGGAGCATTAAGTAAGAAGGATCCACCTTCTTCACAAAGGATGGTGGCTCTATATGAGGTTAACAGAAAAGAAAAGGAAAAGACATCTGAAGCATAAAGCACACACAAACAAAGTAGACATCACACAATAAAAAGACACACACAACACACACACACAATATCTTCATGAAATTCCTGAACAGGTTGTGGTATACTTAATAGCTTTCCATATTTCTATGACTCCAAAATGTTTTCCCAGACTCTTGATTTAAAAAATAAACAAAAACTAAACTAAACAAATTCTACTTAGACAAAGAGCAATTTTATGAAAGAAGATATTTAAGGATTGTCTAGACACTCAAAGTTCTTAGAAGTAGTTTTAAGCAAGCTATGTTAATGGCAGACAGCTTGAAATGAACAAGAGTAAGTGAATTCTGAAAAAGACTAAAAAATATAAACAATTTCAGGATTTCCCCAAACCAAAACAATTGCTGAGATGAAATCATTTTCATCACAAAATGCGCCGACTGCAGTGTGTCAACAATTTGTCTACTGAGGCATCCCTGCAGAGAAGGGAGTGAAACATCGTTCACACACTTCTTACCTCTGATAGTTACTGTCGCTGAAGTGGAGCTGCTTCCAGCCTCATTGGAAGCTGTGCAAACATAGGTTCCTGAATCTTTGAGTTTGGCCAGAGGGATCTCAAGTGAAGCTATTTTATCTTCAAAATAGATCTTATAATCTTTCCCAGGGGGGAGCTTCTGCCCATTTTTGCTCCACGTAATTGTGACTTTTCTGTCTTCATCTACTTGGCCCTCAAGGTGGATCTTCTTATTGATAGCTGATTGTACAGGCTCCAGTTCTTTAATGAAATGTGGTTTGTCAATTATGTCCAACTCAGCTTGGCAGGTGTCAGCTCCAAACTTGTTAGAAGCCTTACAGGAGTAAACTCCTTTATCATGAACTGTAAGATTTGAGAGCTCTAAAATGTGTTTGTTGTCTACATCTGAAATCTTGCAGGTAGGGGAAGGTGAGAGGGCCATTCCATCTTTCTGCCAAATGGTTTCAATCACGGGAGTGCCTGTCACTGTGCAGAGAAACTTGGCTGCCTTACCCACAAAAGTCGTTACGGACTTAGGTCTGGAGAAGAAGGTTGGTGGATACGCCTCTGTAAGAGAAATGTTTTCAGTGTTATGTTTTGTCCCCACAAAGCTCCTGCTGTAATTACATATTCCGAGAAAGAGAAGAGATGAGTTATAGCTTTAGATAGACCTGAGACATTATTTAAAGTAAGGTAATCTATTAAGAAAATGAAAAGATGCATCAAAGGAAAGGGACGAGAATTTTTTTTATAGCGGAGCAAGACAGCACTTAAAACTTTAAATAAAAGATTTGTTCTTCTTTTATTTCACAACATTAACTTACAATTGCTAAAGATCTGTCCATTTTAGTAGCTGATTAATTGTTTGAACTATCTGATAAGCAATTCAACTGGTACTTAATTCTGCAAATCAGAAGACTGTATAAGGAATATAAAGAAAATGTTCTTGACTTTTCTGAAGAGGAGGGATATTAAGTGAATAATAGAAAAGGTCTGAATAGTTTTTTAAAATCTAACCCTCATGTTTCAACTATAAATGCATCTGCTAAACCATTTCAAACTTGTAAAAATACATATAGCAGTAATTTTCTATGTCCATTCTGCATCTGGAAGAAAGCCTTTAGGAACCTCTCTTTTTGGTTAAAAAATAAAAAATCCTCCTCTTTCTTCTTTCCTCTGTGACTTGAAGCAACAGTGTTAGTTCCATTACTGAACAGTCCTATTTTGGATAAAGAAATTTCCCAAAGTGTCATTAAGAATAATGCCATGCACTTGGTGGTGTAGATATTCTTTGATCACAAAGCAAAAACCACTGAATGGGTCACTGTGGGCCTGGGGTGTGGAGTTTCCGATGGAAGAGTTGTGGAGGAGAGGAAGCTGTGGGTATCGTCGTCTTTTTCAAGTCAATGACAGGTGCTGCATTTGTCTTTCCCCTCCATGCTCTCATTGGAAAAGATGATCAAGGTAATATGGTAATCAACTAAACTTCAAAAAGAAAAAGAAGAGCAAAGACAGGCCCACTTGTGCATGGCTTCTATCAACAGCACAAATCATTGCTACCCCTGATCCCAAACCATCATTCATAAGCTCACGGTCACATTTTCCCTTAGTAGAAAGAAGGCAAGAGAGACAGAGAGGGAAGGAAGGGAGAGAAAGGAAAGAGCTACTAATCTTTTTTGCTAATAAGGGAATTCAAACACCTGAGTGTTACCTACTTGACAGTCATCCTGTATATTATTAGGAAACTAAGAAAAGAATATTTGTGTAGTTATTCTTATTTTTAAATTAGTAATAAAGCC
Source organism: Bison bison bison (assembly GCF_000754665.1). Classification (NCBI taxonomy): domain Eukaryota; kingdom Metazoa; phylum Chordata; class Mammalia; order Artiodactyla; family Bovidae; genus Bison; species Bison bison. Next base: position 2,130,768 of record NW_011495022.1, on the reverse strand, counting down.
TAGGGTGAGAATCCTAGCTTGGAGTCCTGTAATACCTCCCTATCTCTTATTAGGATTTGTTTAATTTTAGTCTTATGCTCTGTCCTTAGTTTTCTGTTCTGCTTTTTCCTGTTCTTAATTGGTTAATTGATTCCAAGTTATGAAATATATTGGGACATCATTTATTTTTTTAGCAGCACCAAAGTGTCCTGAAAATTTTTTATACTAAGGGGCAAGCCAGACTATTTAAAGAAAAGAAAGAGAACAAAACAAAAAACCTAAACCAAACTATCAGGAGTCACTGCTTGTAGGATTCCTTGACATCCTCTTGAAATAAAAAGTTATTTTTTTCTTTAGCTGTTGTCAGAAATAGGACCTTAAACAAGAGAAACAATGAGAAACAAACATTTCTCATCTCTCATAGGCTCTGCAGGAGCCACTGTGTTACCACGTTGCTGTTGGTCTCTCCAGTTGGTAGAACACACACTTCCTGCACCTGTATGGAAGTCAAATAGGCAATAATATGAAATGGAACGACATCTGTCAGCGTTTGGCATTTACCTGTCACAGTCAGTGTGGCTGTACAGCTGACACTGCCATACTCGTTGGAAGCTTTGCAGGTGTACTCGCCACAGTCAACAACCTGGGTTCTCAGGATTTCCAGGGTGGTGACGTAATTTGCAGACCGAATAGAACACTTGTCACTTTCATAGATTTCTCGTCCAGCTTTGAACCACTGGAAGCGGACATTGGGGGCGCTGTGGATCTCACAGGTAAATTTGGCGAGGTGGCCCAGGGCTACTTCCAGGGGCTCAATTCTCCTCCTGATCACTGGAGCAGCTGCAAAGGGAAGCAGAGGCTGTTAGCACGCCTCCTTACTAGGCACCTCACATTTTTCTTTTCCTTCTAACTTTGGTTGCTGTTAATGGAGTAAAACAGTTGAAAATTGGTGAGATGGATTGCAGCAGTTTAAGACAAGTGACTGGAAAATGAGAAAGATCACTGAAGGCAAAAGACGACAATGAGCAGCTTTCAACATATTCAATTGTTATTTTCCAGTGAATTGTGAAAAATGTGATGCTTTGGCTTACATGCATAACAACATGATATATTTTTTTTAATATACCATGCTGACTAGGAAAACTCAGAATAACGTGAAAGAAACATGATGTACTAAATAAAGTGATGTAGTGAAACAATAGCAAAAAAAAAAAAAAAAAAAGACATCGAAATGAGAAACACAGACAATTAATCATGGTTATTTTGAATTTAAGAACGAGACTGACGATTTCAGGGTAACTAGGTGTTCACTGACAGCTTTTGATTACATATCATTAAAGTATTTTCATATAGAAATAGACTGAAAACATTTATCAGTTTTATGAAATATATGAAAATACATTAATTTTTTAAAATAAATAGCAGGATAACTATAACGTACCACCCAGCGAGGCAGTAAGGAAAAAGGAGAAGAGTTACTAACCATGATTATGTCTGTGATTTCATTTTTACTCTAAATAAATTCTGGCAATGGCAGGTAAGTGAAAACTCAGTGATGAAACCTAAATCACTACAACCCAGTGAATGTTAGAGCTTGATCCACTGAATCCTTAAAATTCCAACCTCTTTTGACTACAGTGAGTTTTGCTGAAGTTGTTGCTTTTCCATTGTCATTCAAGGCCTCACACATGTATTCCCCTTGATGCTCTTCTCTATTTACTTTGTCGATGACTAGCGTGTATGTATTTTGATCCTGTAAACACTTGAACTTTTCATCTGAAGGGACCAGTTTACTCTCAAAATACCAATTCACCTCTTTGGCGTTTGTTATGCATGACGTGAGGCTTATGATGTCACCTTCCTCGGCAATTGTGTCCACCAAGGGCGTCTGTACATCAGGACCATCTTCTCCAAGCTTCCTGTCTTCCTCATCCTCAGCTTCCTGTATCTCTACTGTACCAACCTCCTCAGTACCACCTTCAGAGACTTTCTCTTTTTCCTCTGATGGTTTTGGTAGCTCATCCTGTTTTTCATCAGAAACAGCAGCAGAAGCAGTTGTGGTACCCACAGCTTTGACCTGACTCTCCACCTTAAAATAACTGATCTCTTCCTTCGAGACAAGGTACTTAGATTCAGCTTCTGGTTCAGTGATTGCTTCAAGCTTCTGTGAACTGGAAAAAGAAACATCTTCCTGCAAGACTACTGTGGCTCCTTTCTCAATTCCAGGCTCCTCAGCTGTTAAAATGTTCATTTCCTCACATATAGAGCACAACGCCTCCTTCAGTTCAGTTTTCAAGTCAGCCATTTGAGGATCAATGCCTTTAATAGTGACGGTTACTTCTTCTGTCAGAGATTTCACTGAGGTAATCAGATAGGTGCACATAATGCAGTTGGGCTCTTGGGTAAAGTCTATGGCCTTGACCTCCACCTGTTCAATGTTTCTTAACCATTCAGAGAAAAGACTCAATTGCTCGCTGGCCACTGCTGCTTGCAAAGCACTGCGGATCTGAGTTTTCAGGTTTAATCGCTGCTCTTCTGGAATACCAGGAAGCAAACTTTCCTTAGAAAGAAAATCACTTCCCTGCACCTCCTGCACACCATTTACTGCCATAGGCTCCTTTTTATACTCAGTGGTTTGGTTCAGGGGCAATGCCAAGGTGTCAGAATGCTCTTCCTTGAGCAGTACCTGCTTTTCTTCACATGCTAATGGAAACCTTAAGGACTGGCCTTCCTCAATCCTGGCTGCAAAATCTTGCCCTGCACTATCCAGTTGATCCACACTTTCCATCAAAATTTCACTTTCTGTGCACGTGTGTTCTGAAGGGACCCTGGAGACTGTGACGTCAGGACCCTGTAAACTTTGTGCGTGTCCCTCAGCTAAGTTCTGATTCAGGAAGAGAGCATTTTGCGACTCTTGCTTTTGAGAAGTCTCTCTTTGCCCTCTGTCCACTGCAGACACTGTCTTGTCTTTTGATAAAAGTACTTCCTCAGCCACAGAGGTCGGATATGAATGGGCTGGTGTTTCTTTTATTAATGGCTGTGGATAACTCTCTTCAGGTTCAGCTAATAAAGTTTGCAGAGACTCAACTGTTGACAAACTAATTTCCTCTATGGACATGAAACTTGGAAAGATTTTTTCCGTATCTGATAGAACTACCTGTGACTCAGGCTCTTGACACATCAGAGTATCTTCTCTGGGGAGGGTGTCCTGGGACTGGGCAATCTGTAGCTGTAAACTGGGAGGTAGTTCCTTGATAGGCTGGACATGAATAGTACCACTGATGGAAAGAAGTTCTCTGGTGCTTTCAGGAGTGGGCATATCGTGTTCCAGTATGACTGTGGATTGCAGTTGCTCAGCTTTTAAAGTAACTTGACTACTTAGTTCATTGGTTTTAACCACTTGCTCATAAGAAAACTGTTGTTTTTCTTCTGCAATTAAAGAAGCTTTCAAAATGGCATCTTTTACGAAAGTTACAACTTCCTGCTCTGAGTCAAACGTCTCAACTGCAGGGTCCTTTACCGATGTGTGTGGAAAACCTTCCGGAGCCTCTGGTGTGGGCGCTGCTTTGCAGGTGGCATCAGTCATGTCTGTGTCTTCCAGAAGCACAAAGAGCTCTGCTGCACAGGTGGACTCACCCCACACATTCTCTGCTTTACAGACATAGAGACCGCCATCTTCTTTCTGAGGATCGTTGACGATGAATGTCCCAGAACCATCAGGATTGTGAATGATAGTGTAATACACATTGGTACAAAGTTGCTTATTTTCTTTGAACCACAGAACAGTAGGTGCAGGCTCTCCGAGTACCACATATTCAAAGATGGCAGGGAGTCCCTGCACACAATGCACTGGTTTTAACTCCTTAAGGAAGTAAGGAGGACAAGGACCTTGGAGCTTTTCCAGAGACTTCTCTGCCGATTCTGGCTCTTCATGGCCCTCGGCTTCAGAATTTATTTTCAGATACGCACTACACATTGCCTGCCCGTATTCATTACTGGCGATACATGTATATTCTCCCTCATCCTCCAGTTTGGTGAACAGAATGATTAAGCTGTGATCATTACCGTCAAACACCAATTTGTAGTCAGCTGAAGGGGTTAACATTGCTCCATTAAAGAACCACTGTATCTGGGGTGTGGGAATGCCAGTGACAGTAACAAACAGCTTCGCCACATCCCCTATGCTTATTTCAGCATTTGACACTTCTTTGATGAAAACTGGGGCATTGCCCTCCTTTTTGGAATCAAATTTAGGTGAATAAACTGAAGGTTCAGACAAAGGTTCAAGTGTTTCATTTCTATTAAATAACTGAAGGTCACAGCTAGAGGTTTGAGGTCCTTCTTCTTCGGCAGACAGAAGAGAAATAGAAAACTCTGTATGGGAAAAAATGATTATTATTTTACTATCAATTTTACTTAAACGAAGAAGTCAAAGAATTACACACCAATTGACAGTCGTCTTCTGCTTTATTCCTGAAATTGTTAATTATCATGAGATTAATTTATCAAAAAGCACATTTCTAAAATTTTAACCTTAGCTTATTATATCATATGATTATAAATACGTACTGATGCAACTTTCAATCCATTTCATTAGTGTTAGAGTTTATAAATTTTAAAGATGTTCTTATGAGTTTTCCTTTGTGATAGTCTCAATTCTAAAGTTTGCAAAACTGCTGGCTAAATATTTATAATAAAAGAATTCTGGATCCAAATATTTTTCTTTAACTAAAATTTCTTTAACTAAAAATTCCAATAAATATTAAGTAACTAATATCATTTAATATTACTTAAATATTAAATAAAATATTTAAGGACTATTTAAATAAATGACTAAAAAGATCCATAATTATTTCTTACATTTAGAATTTTCTTGAGTTTAAGAATGATCATTGTCAAATTGAAGACTGTTTATTTCCAAAATAAAACATCTATGTTTTAGTTACTGCTTATAAACTGAAGCCATTATTAAAAATAAGTGGCTACAGAAAATGGTTGATCTGAATTTGTAAGAGAACCACTGTTTTCAGTTACTAGAAATGCAGGGCTTCTTTTGCCTGTGTGAATTGCCACATCACTTCAGCAAAGCTTTTATAATGAGGCTTATGCTAAGAAAATGGGAGAATCAGAAATGAGAGAAAACTCCAGCATTAAAAATTTGATTATATTTTATTGCACAAGAAATACCTATACAGTCTTATTGAACAGAAAAACAAGCAATGAATAACAGATATTCTTTAAAGTTTCATGAACAGAATGAAAGAAATGTAATTTGATAACAAGAGATTAGCTTTTCATTAAATTTGTTAGGTATGTAGAACAGCTCTGTTAATAATAGTTTTATTACTTTACCTAAAAGTAGTTTGACTATTGTATTAGTTCACTCCACTTGCATTACAGGGAACAGTCTTATGTCTTAATACAAATGTATAAGCAGTAAAGAGCAAGACTTCAGTGTCTGTTGGCTATAAATATATTGATAAAACTTATCTATAAATACTCAATTATTTATCATTTCAATCAGTAAGTTGTAAAAACATTGATTAATTTCACAATGACCCCTTAACTTCACATTTAATCTCTAATGTTATCACTCATGTCAGCTTTCCCTTCATTTATACTCCCAAAGTATCTGTAAATGGAGTGAAGGTCAATATAGTGAAAATCCCCTACTCACTAACATGTTGAAATATTTTCAGTGTTTTCCCTTTCTTCTAAACGTGGTATAGTAACCATAAAAAGATACTATGTGAAATTCAAGAGTGCTGCAACATGAAAGGTGTAGTTAAAAATACATGCAGTAGTAACACCTAATAATTATGTCTAGATTCTACTATGTGTAGTACAATGAATTTTATATCTAGCAGAAGAGAAATTAATATCTCAGGCTTTTAAGTTATATGCCATTGAGCTGGAAAATAAAAAATTCCATTTAATTATCTGTAACAATAATTAAGCCAACTGTGGGCAAGGCTTATTTTTACTCAGTCATTGCTATTTTGAATATCCTCAAGTTCAATGCTCCTGAGACTAACAGAATTCTAATGAGCAAAATCAAATAAAACCCACCTTTTCATAAGCATAAAAGCATAGTTTTAAGCTCTTTCTGCCAATCTAAAAGGCAATAAAACTTTTCTTATTATTTTTTTTAAGAACAAGTTTGAATTATTGTGATGCTGTATAACATGTGGGTAAAGTGTGCTTGTTTGTCATAACCTGAATTTGTAATTTATTTAAACATCCATTGTGTGACTAAAAGTAGAATAAATCCCCAAGTCTCTAAACTGTAGAATTACTTTAATTTCAGGGATTTATGATGTGATATATTAACACCATCTCTATAATTATGACCACAGATATTGTGTGCTCATTGGTTGAAACAGAAATGATAGGTCCACAACAGTGTATCTATATTGATAAGTTATGGGTGACTCTAAGCAAGCAAAGCCGATGCTCTTCTGCGGGGCAGTGAGGAGGGTGGGGTACAAGCCTGACTGCTCTGTCTGGATCCTACATATACTCCCCGGTTTCTTCTTTAATTTCAAAGGCTTTTAGGGAATTCCCACCGTGAGAATAAAAAATGTGACAAATGAAAGAAACATAATAAACATAACTGGATATACGGATTCTTTTGAAAATTTAAATGACTAATGTTTTACAATTCAATTAAAATTAGTATACTTAATATGATCATGGTATGTAAACATTGCTCAACTCAGGGTGGAAAACAGCCATAAGCTAATAGTGAGTAATTTATAGAGTGGGAAGAAGAAAAGTTTCACAATCTAATTACTACATTCTATTATTCCTCTTGTCAACTGTGGCAAAGCTAAAATGCATTCTGAATTATATTAAGAGAAGTTACTACTGACTGGAATGACATACAATCCGAGTTCAATGATTGCCTCTGAGGTCTTTTGGGCTAACCCTTTGTTTTTATACAGGAAAACTAAATTTCTTTGTATTTATTATATCTTATACGAGAGAAAATTTAGTTCACAGTGGCACCTAGGTACATTAAGGATTTTGTGAATTTACTATAATTTTGAAAAACCAAAAGAGTCACTTTAGAAACATATATGTTGACATATCTTAAATTTGAATGCTTATTAATTTCTAGTTTTAAAAATAAAATTCAGGAAAATGACAGGAAAGCTAATTATCTTACTATTTGTATATAATCTGAAATACAAATTACCATACTGCCTCAATATTAAAAGTATCCCACCTTCTTTTTCTAATTTTAAAGATTCTGAAATTGTGCTACAGCTTAAAATTTATATGTAAATGAGATACAGTAGTACTTTCCTCATCCCAGGCCAGTATCAAATTAAAGCTGCATTTTTATACTTAATGTTATCTCAAAAATTGAGAAAATGAAGCAGTTTCAAAAGTGGAAAGATATTTGCATAGTCTGCAAATGTCTAGGTGAACTCTAATCACCAAGACAGCACCACTGGTCCCGTCAACACTAGCAAGAGTTACAATGCTTAAGAGGAGGGATATTAATAAGGAAAATATTTTTTAAAGAGCTAAAAGTAAATATTAAGACTACAAGGTAAAACAAATTATAGAATTAGTTACCAACCGGGGCAAAGCTGGTTTCTATTGCTGTTTGGTTTATTCAAAGTCTGAGTAAATAAGCATGAATTTGGATGAAAAGGGGTTATTTAAAAAATGACCTCTACTCCGAGCAGAGAGATTTTACCTTACCATTTGTCTGTGTGGTCATCTCACATGGGCTTCCATTTCACAGTTTACATAGACAGTTTATCTGCTAAAAGAGAATGCATGCTGCTGACATACTTTATGGAGGAGGAAGGGAGATAAAGCAGAAATGCCAACAAGTAGGTAGCCAAGGAGATGTTTAATAGTGCTTGATGCTTCATGGCAGAACTGACACAGGTGATGATCCCGCAGTTTAGATAACAGAATATTTACATGTGTTACAAACAAGAGATTTCCACATACAGAAAGTGTTTTCCCAGGGTTTTTTTCAAAGCAGTGTGTTCAAATAGAGCAGATGTATTTGGAAACTTATCAGATCTACATAATTTGGAAAAAGTGAAAGCACTCATCAGTTCTCATCATCACGGAGGCACTAGCACACCGCATGGAGAACTTTAAATGAGGGTGAGCACAGCGCGGGCCTCAGCCATGCCCGATCTGTTCGTAGCTACACACCTGTACTCACCTTCGTCCTCTTTCGCTAAGCTTGTTATGAACAGGTTGTGGAATCCTATGCCACTTTCCTCGGCACTGAACCTTGCTCCTTGCACTAACTTCCCATCTTTGTACCAGTAAACCATGGGTCTTGGAGAGCCACGGACTAAACACTGGAAATAAGCTGCTGTACCTAATGGTGCAGAACAGTCAGAAATACCTTTGATAAACCTGGGAGGCCCTTCTACCACCTGAAATTCAAAAAAGCTGTCTGCATATTTGCTCTTTAAGACTAACTCTTCCCTCACACTGCTTAACATCACTTTGCTTCTCTGTGACATCAGAGCTGACATTTCAGAGTCTCCCATGGTGAGGAATCCCCGACAGATGGCCTCCCCTACACTGTTCACAGCTCTGCACCTATATGTCGCGCTGTCAGAAAGACAAACGTTGCGAATCTTCAGGGTGTGACTTCCCTTTTCCTCACTAATCACATATTTAAGGTCATCTGGCTCAATACACGTGTATTCTTTATACCATTTTACTTCGGGAGTTGGGACGCCTATGACTGAACATTTGAACACAGCGTCTGCATTTTCTGGAATCCTAAAATCACAAATAGGCATTACAAAGCGAGGAGGCATTTCGAATACTTCTAAGTCGATTTTTAAATCTTTGTCCTCTGCCTCCCTTGAAGCCATACTCGGATCTGCTAAATTCAATGGGAGAACATCTAGGCTCACAACCATGCTTTTATGGTCAGGAGTAAATTCAGGAACTGTGACTATTTTCACTTGCTTCTCAAATTCTTTAACATCTTTTTCACTTAATTCAACTTCCAGGACAATTTCCTGAGGAGAAGGGGTCCTTGACGCAGAGTTTTCCAGATCAAACTCCATGACATGCTGGTGTGTTACTGGAGGCGGCAGGGCCACTGCTCTCTCTTGTTGGGGCATAATGTCCACTTGTGCAAAGCTCTTCGCTTCCCCTATGATGTTCACAGCATGGCACATGTACTCTCCCCCATCTCCATTTTGAATGCTAGCAATTTCCAAAGAGCACACATTACCCACCCTTTCTATTTTGATTCTTTCATCTGGCTCCAGCAAAGATTTATTTCGATACCATTTCACACCGGGAACTGGAAGGCCCTCAACTTCAACAATGAAGCCCAAGGTTGTATTTTCATATATCTTCCGTTTGGTCAGCGGTTCAATAAAAGATGGAGGCATCTCATTGTCTTTGGGTTCAACGGCTTCACTGGGTGTGCCAAAGGAATCAGAACGCCATAATTCATAGACTGAGCTTCTGTCTTCTGTAGGTGTGTGGAATTGTTCACTTGACAGACTGTCCTCGCTTCCTAGCTCTGATGGGTGCCTTTTAAAGTTTTCAGTGGGGTTTGGTCCTTCAGTAGGAATAGAGTATTGTTCAGCTGTTTTCCCTCCTAAAGGGGTGGAGTATCTCTCTAGGGTCTCTCCTGGGGGTGTGGAGTATCTCTCGAGGGTCTCTCCTGGGGGTGTGGAGTATCTCTCTAGGGTCTCTCCTGGGGGTGTGGAGTATCTCTCTAGGGTCTCTCCTGGGGGTGTGGAGTACCTCTCTAAGGCCTCCCCAGGAGGTGTGGAATATCTCTCTAGTGTCTCTCCTGGGGGTGTGGAATATCTTTCGGCTACCTCACCTTCAGAAGGTGTTGAGTACCTGTCAGTAGTTTCCTCTAGAGCTGTGGTTCTTTCAGTAGTCTTATCCCCTAAATCTCTTGAGGATTTTTTAGTTGTATCTAAAGGAGGAAAATACAGATCAGGAGACTTTGGAGTTTCAAAATGTTCAACAGAGGATGGTGGGGTATAAAACTGATCTAGCTCAGAGATTTCTTCACTGCTGACACTTCCCACATCAATGGAAATATCAGATTCAGGAGAAAATGGGCGTCCCAGGGACTCCTGTTGTTGGCTGTAATACTCATACACAGTGTTGAAAGTTACTTCTTCCACCTCCATTGATGTGACTGAGTCAGTCTGAACACGTTCTGCCTTGTGCCTGGTGTCTTTAGTTTCAGGAACTTCATGTTTTCCAGCAGCAAGTAAGTACTGTGTCAGGGAAGTCTCGGATTCCGTCACCTCCGTTGTATGCGCCTCATCCAACTTAGGAGGGTTTTCAGAAAAACAAGTTTCTACCTTTTCTCTTTCAGTGGTGGAGAAAGAAGTTTCATCCTGTACTTGAATTTCTTCACCACATTTTTCTTTTTCAGGGGCATCCGTTTCTTCCCTCACTTGTCCGTTTGGATGCTGCTGTTTCTCAGTCGCCAGGAAGGGAAAGCGCTGACTGAAGGGCACTTTCCTGTGCAGTGCATCTGCTTCCTGAACATCACCTGTGTGGTCTCCCAGAATTCCAGTGGTATAGGCCTCTGTGCCTCCATCTTGCTTTTGAAATGATGTCAACTCTGGTTCCAAGGTATGTTCTTCTTCCGTTTCACAAATCTTTAAAAGCTTTTCCTCACTTGCAGCTTTTTTCAAATGTGAGATGAAACTCCCATCTCCATTTTTTTCAGATGTATCAGTTTCTCCTGCATCAGCAGATGAGCTCTGAAGTAGGGTACATGATTCACTATAGATCTCTTCAGAAAAAGTTTTAAGAGAAATATCAGTATTTAAAATTTCTAAATTTTGTTCCTGCGTATGTTTTTCCAAATAAAAGGCATTTTCATCACTGCCACTTTTCTCCCTCAGAGTCCTATCTGAAAACTCCTTACTGGAAGAAATCTCTGGATTTGCAAGTATGTTACTTTGCACGCTTTGAGAGGTATCCTGTGTATCAGATTGTATGGTTTCAGGGCTAGGAACTCCCTCTTTATATGGTGTTGTCTGCTCTTGACTAGGATTTTGCTCTTGAAACTCCTTAGCTGGGTCTCCTAAATGAGAATATATTTGTTTCAGATCAAATACAAGGTTCTCAGCATCGGCTGCTTCAGAAGCAGGATGCTGGGTTTGAAAATAAGTTTCTTCTGGTTGATCACCATGTAATCTTACTTCTTGAAATTTTACATCTGCAGTTTCTATTTGAGCATGAAATTGCTTGAGGTCAAATGTAACAGGTGCTTCATATTCAGCCCTTTCAGAAGCTGCAGATTGATCTGTAAGAGCTATTTCCTTCTGTTGTCCCCTTTCTTGTAATTCAGACTCCTTATGAGTTTGAGAAGAAAGTAGCTTTAAACTCATTGCAGTATTAGACGAATCCTGTTCAGTGTTTGGAGACATTTCCTCTGCCTCATGCACATTTGTGTGTAGGTTACTTGGTCTTGATTTTCTTTGTCTTAATGGAAAGTCTTTGTCATCAAGCTTCTTTTGAGGAGGATTCACAAATGGTTTCTTGGTAGATCTTTTTTCTAGAACACCTTTTTCTACCTGTTGTAACTTTTCAAATGCGATGACTCTATGCCTCACCTTTTTTCCTGGGTAGTATCTCTCTTCACCAAAGGGTTCTTCACATACAATGATAGATGATTCTTTTGTATTGTAACTATCAGAACGTCTCTCAGAGGGGATATTTGATAAATAGTCAGTCTGGGCATATTCTTGCACGTTTTCCCTCTCCGGTCCACTGAATTTTTCAAAATAATTTCTTACTTCTTTTCTATTTTTAACTTCACTGACATCATCACCAAATGGATAAACAGTCCCCTCTGCTTGCTGTGGCTTTGATTTTTCATTTACGTGTTCCTCTTCCCCTTCATCTTGCCATTGTATGAGTTCAGCTCGGAGAGGCTGGTTGATTCTTAAGGATCTAGAAGTGCACTGCATAAATCTGGGCAGTTTTTCTCTAGAAGATGTACAAGAAACGTGGACTTTCTGCTCTATCTGTTCAACTGTCTCAGGGCTTTGAAAATACTCTCTTACAGAATATTCTTTTATATTGGATTGGGGAGTAAAAGAACCAGTTGGATAATCATAAAAATGTGCCCTTACAGATTCTCCCTGAATGTGTTGATCTTTGGAATATCTGGCATAAATTCCACCCATATTTTCTAATTGACTATATTCCCTGTCAGTGACAGGTTCCACTGTTAGGTCTGAAACACTCTCAACCGTGCCTGAATTGTTTTCAGCGATGCATCTATATTTCCCAGAATCTTGAGAATTGACATCATTAATATATAGCCTGTAGCAACAATTAATTTCTTCAAACTGAAACTTCCGGTTCTGCCTTAACAGGACTCCATTGTGGAACCACGTCACCGCTGGTTTAGGCTCACCAGACAGTAAACATTCAAGGACTATGGAATCCCCTTCTCTACACCTGGCATGTTGTGGCATTTCCTGCAACACTTCTGGTGGCTCGTTAGTAATGTCAGAAGAGAATACGAACTTGTGTTTTGGTGAGCGAGTCGCCTCATCCTGAGGCGTTGCCTTAGGTTCTGACTCCTCCAGTTGAAACAAGTCTCTTGACTCTCCATCCTGTTCTGGGGTAGGAGTAGCTGCCGTTATCTGAATTTCTACAGGAAAGGAAAGCAAATCTGTGTCTTCAGAGGGAGGAACTGGTGCATTAGTTTTTAACATATGGAGGTTTGCTTGGCCCTCTTGTCTTAGAGAAGGAGGGATGCCTTTTGCTTGGTCAAACACCAACATCAGTTCCTCTTCCTCATCAGTATAGTCTTGCAACACTGGGACCCTATATGCTTCCACATCATGCCTTTGTTTTGACTTCACTTTAAGTACACTCGTTGTTTTTACCGTTCCGTATTGGTTAAATAGCACACAGGTAATGAAACCTTCATTTTGAGGAAGAACAGAAGAAAAGGTTAATACTGAATAGTTTTCGAAGGTCTGAGTGATAAAGCCTCGATTATGTGGGATTGGTATATCATTGTTATACCATGTTACTATGGGTTGAGGGTATCCTTGAAAATGACACACAAATTCACAGCTGTCACCTTCATAAACTTCTTGAGATTCTATTTCTTGAAGAAACGAAGGTGGGCAACGTTGCAGACGTTTTTGGAAAGGATTTTCAAAATATCTTGTGGCTTTTTCTTCCTGTTCAGTTTCAAATTCATCACCTTTAACAGAGGTGGAGTGTTGTAACTCTCTCACATCATCTTTTCTTATTTCAGTATCTAATGCTTCACTTTCTTGGATATTTACAATTGAGCCAAAAGATTCACCAGTGTATGGTGTAGTAACTTGAGACTCCTTTTCAGGGGTCTCAAATATTTCCTCATTCTTACTTACATTCATGGTATCTTCAGATGACTCTACAATTTTGGTTTGGGTCATAATGGCTTCAAGTTGTTCTCCTGCTTGGGTAGTCTCATTTACTACACTCTTACTGTATAAATGTTCTCTTGATAGACTTTCTCTCAGAAATGCCTCTTGGCTCATTCTCATTTCAGTCTGGAGAATTTCCTCATTGACAGCAGTTTGAAAGGTTGTGGGAGCTTCTCCAGATTCCACATTTTGATCCATTAAATTAGGAAGGACCTGAAGATCCTGGACAGTGCCCTCGGTTGGATTATCTACCTCTTCCCTATCGTCAGCTAGAGCAGGCATAGAACTGCTTTTTATTTCCTCTCTAGAGAACAGAACATCCTTATCACTATCTTCACTTCTCAGAGTTCTTGAACTTATTTCAGATGATGTGTCTAACAGAGATAATTTCTTTTTCTCCATCAACATTCTTCTAGCCTCCCGTAAACGGTGCAACTTCATCTTGGTCTCTTCGTCCAAGAAACTTTCGCCTACATTAAGCCATCCCCTTATGTCAGATTTACTTTCTAAATATTCTTCCTCATACATTAAATCTGTTTTCCTGCCAGGGCACACTGTCTTAAAGTGTATAGTTCGCATCATTCCCTGTTGTTCCACGTCTTGCTTCTTATTAAAGGGAGAACCAGTAAACCTCAGGTCAACCTTCAACCTCCCTTCTCTCCTTTCAGCTAAAGCTGCCACATTTCCATGCGTCTGTTCTACCCTTTTCAGAAATTCTAAATATTTCTCATCTTGCCCTTTTTGAATTACAAGCAATGATGCAGTTGATTCAGCAGAGCCTTCACTATTAATTGCTAATAATCTGTAACTTCCGGAATCTCGGTCTTGAACACTTTTAACCTCTAAGCTGGAAGAGTGATGATGTAAATCACTCTCTGTTTTTATGACCCGTCGAAGCCCTGTTGCGATAGGTCGATTGTTTTGAAACCAAGTCATTTTGGGAGTTGGACAGGCAATTAATTTACATGTAAAAACAACAGGTTCACCCTCAAAAACATATTTAAATGTAAGTTTTTGGGTAAAAGAAGGCTTGAAATACTCTGGCCAGGAGCTTGTTGATGATATTCTACTCGCGTATCTTTTAGCAGCCGTGGAGCTGTGGTCTCTGTCTTCAGAATCTGAGAAGGCATCGCGGGTCTCTCTTTCTGAATGCTCAGATTCTTCCTCAGAGGATGACTCTAAAAGAAGAGTTCAATTAGAAAACATTTTACTATTTTCCACAGTATTTGAAAAAGTTGAAAATAAATGAAATTGCGAAATAGAAAATGAAATAAAGTGCATGCTACAGATTCTCACAAATCCATAAAAAAAAATTCACTCACCATATTTGTTCGAATAAACGCAACACCATGCTCTGTTTAAAAGATTCTGACACGAAAATCGTTCGTTGTCTGGTCTTTTCTTCAAACTGCTGAAATTTCTTCTTGAACAAGCAAAAATGCATTTCAAAATAACATGTTCCTGTACATATTTGTTTTGAGAGCAGGAAAACTTTGTTCTTTTGATGGCTAAGGGGAAAATCTTACCTGACTTGCAGAGAGTGGAATAAACGCCCTTTCTGATCCTTTTGATTATAGATTAAATTATTATTTTTTTGGAGAATTAACTATTTAAGAAATATATATGAGAACTACGACCATAAATAATTAGCTAAAATAAAATAAAATGAGAAGGCGTTTATTCGAACTAATACAGCCATAAAGTCATGATGTTATGCAAAGAAAAGCAGGCAATAAGGATCACGTAAGGCAGCTATCTGCAAGCCAGTGTAAGAGACATATCAATGTTAAAATGATGTCTGCGCATGAAGTGTGAACCAGAATGGGGATGTAACATTTTCACACATCCTAAACAAATAAGCATTTCAATTATGATTCATTCATGACATTGCATTCTGAGAATGACAGCTAGGTTATTATCTATTGTTCAATTTAATTCACTGTGATTTTGAAGACAAACTTCTACTTATGATTTCATGCATTAAGATGAAAACCTTTTCTAATACACGCTATTGAAAATGTCTGCAAACAAGAAGTTGAATATGGCTGATAAATTTTAAATACAAAGTTTAAATTACCATAAAAAATGACTGTGAAATGCATGTAACCATCAGCATATTAAACCAGGCATGCGACATAGTAATATATACTCTAAGAGATATATTTGTACATCTATGTCATTTTTCCTCAATAATACTAACAGAAGGAAGCTCAAGGATTTTATTAATCCTTCAGAATTTCTATTTAAATCTCACATTCAATGTAACAATACCTTTCATCTCCATCTCAATCTGCTCATGCAACATTGCTTCAGGAGCTAGAATGGAAAAACAGGAGGTTTTCATGATTAATTCCATATACTTTCTGCCTCAATTCATGATTCATATAATTACACTTTTCTCTTTATTATAATAATAGAAAACTACATACCCCAAATGCACCCCTCAAAATCCATGCCAAACAAATCAATGAGCTGGTAAGGTACATGATGATGACAGAAAGATTTTATAACACTTTTATTTTAGGTTCTCTGGTGAAATTTCCACTTTTAGTTCCACAATTCCCCATGCCTTTTACATGCATTGAGAAAAGCAGTCCATAAACGATAGGAATATTTCTTTTAATTGTCTTATTGACTGAATACTTGCTAAGAGACAAATATCACATTTAGAAGAAACATGCATTTTCTAATTTGCCACTTTTAACTCAGCTTTCCCTAAAGAATTCAGTGTTTCCTACTAGTAAAAACTCTTTTGATTTGAAACCACCTTTAAAATGTGATGCAAAGTCCGATTATATATTAAAGAGCAAAACAGAGAGTCGTCAGCTCAAAGTTGCTTTTATTATATAAGGAAAAGTCACAGCCTTTAGACACAATCATCTTGGGGTGGCTTCTGGAGGAAGCAGATATCCAGGTACCGCTCTCATTCTTCTGTCTGCATGACACAAGTCCGCAGGTCTGCTGCCCTGGCTTCTCAGTTCCTTGTGGACTCTGGCATAAAGTTACTGACAAATGTGATGTTTTCTTTGATGATGCTCTCTTTATTTCATGGGTTGTTTTAATTTGGGGCTCTTTGAGTGTTTTAATACTTTTAGTGTCTGAACCAAGGGTAATTTTGTAAATGCTTGGATTTGCGATACTTTTGCTAGGTAAGAATAAAGTTTGGGAAAGGAATAAATTAGCTGTGTTTGTAAAATGTATGCAGAATTTAGAGGAGATGGAATGTCGTTAGGATGAGAGAGAAAGCAGCATGTTAGTCTCAAAACTGATATTTATCTATGCTTACTATGCACATGAGAACTCTACCCAAACAGACTTATGGGGGTTCACATTCCTACCTGACTTTCGTGGCTAACTCAGTAGCCTATATAAAGTCATTAGGGCAAAATAGAAGATGACCAGATAAAGACTGGCTCATATTGGATAATTAGATAACTGTGCCTGATCCTTTATTCTTCATACACTTAAAATGGCTTATCTCTTAATTTTCTTAAATACGGCAGTCTGGACTTGCCAAGGGGGAAAAAATGCTCATGTGCCAAGAACATTTTAATAATATAATCTGCTGGAACTGAGTGAATTGGAAATTCCAAGGCAAAAATGTCCAGTTCAAATCCACTCTGGGAACATAGTGATCAAGCACTGTCATAGGGCACTATGTTCTTTAGGAAGCAAGTTGAAAGGCCTACATTGCTCTCATCTCCAAAACACAGCCAGCTCCCAATTATTTTATTGTAGGAATGGTCCCAGTTGTCACCTACATGGCTTGTAGACAACATATCCAGGTAGATAGTTACCTGTCTGATGACTGTGTGGGTTGACTTTCAGGATGGTGGAATTTTCTACCTAATTTTCATCTAATTTGCATAATTAGACCTCAGTTCTTGAACTATTCCTTTCTTAGGCTTTGAAAATTAATCAGAAACAGCTATAGACCCAAACTGTCAGATGAAGAAAGAAAAAAAATCCTCCTTCTGATGAGTGAGGATTGCAGATACTTTAAGTGAGTTAATTAATCTGTTTCAAAATGCAGCACAAAGATGGCCACGCACATAGCACTCTGTTGCCCCCCGTTCAGTTCTAACCCCTCAAAAATAGCATGGCTGGATCGGGGAAGAACTAAAGGGCACAGCTCCACAGACTCCTGGAGATGTCCCAACTTCTTCCCCCCACTTTCCTCCATGGGATTCAGTGAAGGTCCTTTGCCTGCAGACACACAGCACAGGATTCGAGTACATGAAGAATACTTTTCTCACTTCATTAATAGTGAAGAAGACAATCCAAGGATGAAAGGAAGACATTATCCTCTGCGCAGATAAATACATTCATGTCCTTCTAGACACAGTGGTGAGTCAAGCACAATAACAACAAAAATAGTATCTTGCTATGAGATAATTCTACAATTCTGCAAGGAGCTGAGATTGTAAAGCAGCAGCATTGATTGAGAAATGTCTAAAGATTACTCATTTTGGTCCAGACAATGTCAGGCACAGTAATAAATACTCAATAAAAACTCAATGCTCTATATACCTTAAACTACTTTGGTACACTTCCTAGGTGGTATGTTTGGTAAACATTTGAAAAAAATGGCACCTATGAAACAAATCTTAACTTCCTGAACTCAGATTTGAAAGTTAAGCTTCCGTGAATCTAGAGTGGATTCTAAACTTACATGTTTGTAAGTTTAGCCAATGAGTTGGTTGACTTTCATAAGTCATTTATGAATAGAGTGCTAATTTAAGGGTGTTTTAATTAATACATTCATCGATACAATTTGCATGATGGAAAAGCTGTGTGAAGTGATGAGGATGAAATGAACCAAGTCAGAGCTAAAAATCCAATAGCCATCTTGCTGACATTGTCTTCTCTCCATACTCATTGTGTACAATGCAGCTGTACAATCCTTGGTCTACCAGCTGAACATTACATGTGGTAAGAGACTGAATATTTCCATTTTGTGACTGCTTCACTCTCTTATATTCCTCTAGCTTCATAAATCCAGGTTATATCAACAGAAGACTCATCTTCTAAAACACAGAGGAATTGAGTCACGTCACCACACTTTACAGAGAGGTCCTGAAGGTGTAGGATTATCTTTGGCACTTCACCCATTGTCTCTTCAGCACTTTTCTCAGATAACTCAGTGCTTTCTGCGATTTGTGAAAGGGATGCAGCCTGGTGCAACTGTACATCTTCAACGGATGCAGCTGTGTGGGTGGAACTTTGAGATATACTTTCAAAAACCTGCAATTCATATTCATATGATGATCCTTGAAATGACTTCATTTCACTCTGCAATATTCTGCCAGTCCTGCCTTGTGAAAGAGTGGCTCTGCCACTGCCTGGGACTTGGGGGACACTTACATCTCTCCCAGAACTTTGCCTAGCTAGGGCTTGCACTGTATGCTAAGTGACAAGAAAAAGAAAAGAATATTAAGATCTAAGCTTCATCACTTGGCTAGGTTAATAAAATAAAATGGCATGGAAGATGAAGATGAAAGGCATCACTGTCGCTCAGAAGCAGCCTGCCAGATGCAGTGTGCTCCAGGGTGTCAGGATTACACAAAAGAGAGTTCATTCCCAGTGATGCAGTGCTGAATGGATGACGGGGGCTCGCGCAGATGCCGTGAAGTATCTGCTTCCTTCCTTCTGTTGTCATTGCAGCTTCCCAGAGTGATATAAGCACTCTTTTTTCCTGACTCTATTTGGGATATCGTTTGTCCTCCCTCCCCCATATACTTTATCAACAATAGGTAGCAAATAGATCTTTAATGATGCAATGATGAGATATTGCTTAGAAAAGTAAAAACGTCAAGCAAATTTGATGCCTGCATGCTAAACAGCTTCAGTTGTGTCCAACTCTGTGTGACCCTGTGCACTATAGCCCACCAGGCTCCTCTGTCCATGGGATTCTGCAGGCAAGAATACTGGAGTGGGGTGCCATGCCATCCTCCGGGGGATCTTCCCCCAAAATAACTAGTGTAATGCCCTGAACACATACTTCAGTGAGATTTCAAGTATACTGGTTAAACCATAATTGAGGACTTAGGGGGAACTGTTAGTAAATGATGGACCAGCCACCATATGCACTGAGACACACAGCAGAGACTCTCATTAGTAACAGTGGGAGAAGCAGGGATGCAGCAGGTCAAAGTCTTTGAAGCAAGCTGGGCTTCCTTTACCTTTTGGAGTCACTGTGAGTGTAGCTGCACAAGTGGCTTCCCCAGCGCTATTGGCTGCTTTGCAACAGTATTGCCCGGCATGCTCAGAGTAAGCATCAACTATAAGCATTAAAGCCAAGCCTGTGGACTCCTCAAAGTAGAAAACTACATCTTTTGTTGGTAGAATTGATTGTTGGTTATGAAACCACTGGATTTCTGGCTTGGGAATGCCAGAAACCCTGGCATGAAATCTGACTGTCTCCCCGCTGTGCACCCTGAGGCTGGATAGAGGCTGGATGAAGATGGGCTTTTGGCCAAGGGGCTCCTTCTTAAATGAAACTGATGAAGAGATATGCCATTGAGAGTTGGATGTAACTTCTCCAAGTGTGCTAAATCCTGAAAAGAAGCATGCCAACCTTTAATGTCGTGCATACCCTGCATTGAAACCAGAACTCATTAGGGTGCAAATTTCAGTGCGGACTAGAATCCAATCCAATCTTGATGCCTTGTCAACATATGCCACTATTGATTCAAAATCACACAAGTTCCCTTCCATTCTCCAGACACGCTGGGGCATAAACAGTCTAAGGAATTTCGTACATTGTTCATGAAGGCAGTAGCAGAGTATGCAATTCAGGTTAGATATTCTTGTTTTCTGTTATTTTTTCCCCCTCCGGGTGTAAGACCAGCTCTTATTTTTGGTAAACCACATTACACTGTTTACTAAAAAAACCCTCTGGCTATCAAAATGAA
Source organism: Bison bison bison (assembly GCF_000754665.1). Lineage (NCBI taxonomy): Eukaryota > Metazoa > Chordata > Mammalia > Artiodactyla > Bovidae > Bison > Bison bison. The sequence continues at coordinate 2,110,454 of NW_011495022.1, read as the reverse complement.
GTTTTTAAAATTGAGGAAAAAAGTGAGAGCTGCCCTAACTCTTCATGTATTTGTATATGCTTACTATTACAGAGACTAAGGACTTTGCTGGTGGTCCAGTGGTTAGGAGTCCACCTTCCAATGCAGGGGACCTGGGTTTAATCTCTGGTCGGGGAACTAAGGTCCCACATGCTGTGTGTCACAACCACAGGGCTGAAGTGCCACAACCAGAAGCCCTCGCGCCTCAACAAAGACCCAGCGAGCCGCAACTAAGACCCAATGCACCAAACACAAATAATTCGAAAAATATTAGAGACTAAATTGCTCAGGAAAAATAGTCTGACTGTATAAAAATACTATCTCATTTTGAATCAAAGCGCCCTCCCTTGCCCAGATACTGAGGAAGTATTTCTAAATGCAATTTAAGAGCCCCAAGTTATAGAAGAATGTTAAACCATCTCACAACTGAGCCTCTCAATCCTCACGCATTCTTTGAATGATGGCAAAACACATCCAGCTGATGTACAGACCCGAACTCATCCACAGTAGCTTCTGGGAAATCAGAATTTTGTCAATACCGCGGTGGGATAGGAACACTCTTACACTGGAAAACTTCTTTTTAAAAATGTTCATGCTCACCAGATGAGAAAACAAATCTACCCAATTCTTTAGCATATGTTTCTCCCCATTCTGATACATGCTGCCCAGGAAGCATGAAAGCTGGTAATGAGAGCAATACATTAAAAAATACTATGGAGACAAAGCAGGGCGAAATAAAAAATGATACGCTCTGTGATTCATAATGAGAGGGGTAACTGAAAAGCAAGAACATTGCATGTAACAGGGAAACAATTAGTTGCATTAAGAGAAAGGTAGGACTGATGACGATTTACACGAAATCCTTAGTGATTGTTACCCACATTGTAAGATGAGGTCTATGTTTCAATGTGGCTCTTAAAACTCTTTTGCCATACCTTCCAGTCTCAGAGTGGCTGTGCTTGAGACTTGACCTACAGCATTGCTGGCCACAAAAGTATAAATTCCTTCATCTTCTGGAAAAGCTTCAGCAATTTCCAATTGGTAAGTGTCTTCAAACTGAGTCATTTTAAAGAACCGAGATGGCTTGATTTTCTTGTCTTTGCTGTACCAAGACACTTTTAGATCTGTAACACAAAAGGAAAAGGATCTTTAAATTACCCAAAGTGGGTGTTTTTATTTACCTGCAAACACAAAATGGACTATATAGCTGACTAATGTTATATTTATCTAAATAATATGATACTTTTCTTTTGGGCATGCCACATCTGATCATACATGATTTCTTGTCATTTTAAAGAAGAAAACATGATTTTAGAGAAATCCAGCTTATAGATGGGTTAGAATGTTTGAAATTTTACAATTTTAGTTATATTCTTTGTAATTATTTGCATGTCGTGCGATGGAAGCAAAGATGAGATTTTTATACATTTGGTGACTTTGAGAGAAAGCCTGTCCTGAGAAATAGTGACCTCTCAAGGTGACCGAGACAGGAAATGAGGAAAATCTGCTTAGGGAGAAAGAGCCATCAAAATTAGAGCTGAAACGATCAACACTCCATAAGTTCTAAAAGAGATACCACTGAAGGCTGAAGAAAAAACCTCCACTATTTTGTTACCAATGGGCAAGCATTGGAAGGTCTCAACTCATCAGAAAATAATTTTTAAAACTGAAAGAAAGATTCATGAAATTTGGGCATCTTAGATAAATGTGGCTTTTTTCAAAGTAGCAGTAATAATAAATAATAATATAACTAGCTATTTCCACACAGGATTTGAACCATCTTAATATGATAGAAAATAAAAACCCAAACCAAGGATAAAATAATATATGCTGTTATAGTTTAAGGTGATGTGTACTTTTAAAATAAATTAGTACCCTTTCATTAAAGCAATGACCTTGTAAGTCAAATGTAGATTCAAATTCAGTTACTTGTTTTAAAAGCCAAAATCAAAAGCATCTTATTTTTGCAATGTGGTCATTATGTTACTTCCTTATCTCAATATGATCCATGGGGATCTTCCAACAGTCCAATCATTTAGTGTTTGCTTGCATTCTTGCCTAACTACTAGTTTATGATGGTTTCCCCCACTTTATAAACAAGTGCCCCTTTTAAAGAAACAAATCTTTCCACTTCCTTAGGTAGCAAGGTAAGATGGGAAATGGTATCCTGACAATACAATTTATAAGCCATGTGACCTTAGACATGCAAGCTACTCTCTGAATAAGTCTTCTGATTTGTAAAATAAGAAGCATAATAATTCATAGGCTATAAAATTGCTGTGTGAATTCCATGACACATAGAGGAAAGGGCTTTATAAACAATACACACCGTCAGTCATTAAAGCAAGAATAGCTAACCTCACAAGGGATCAGCAATACCTTCAACAACTTGCCAAAAAAACAGGGTCATAGGATATAAAAGTAATATTATCACATAGGATGTAAAAGTCATCCTACAAACACTTGGATTGTTTAGTCCTCAACAGAAAGGGAAGGGTAGAAAGTATTCGTCTTCACAAGAAAGCTTATTTTTCCTGACAACTTCTTCCTTTGGTGAACCGAATGAAGCAGGAGGACAGGCATGGACTGCCTGTAAGAAATGAGCTAAAGGCAAGGTCTGTCCTGGTAGCGGACCCGGTGCTTCCTGCTGGACTTCACTACCTGCGTCAGCCACTGGCTTCCCCTGGCTTCTGTGAGGCTGCCCCACAACCTCTGCTCCTCACCCCCACTACACACTTGTATTTGGTTCCTGGGTCTCACTCATTCTACCTCCTGAACTCTTGCACAATCTACCCACTTCTTTCTTCTGACTCCCATCATTGGCAACACTTTCCAAGCCTATCCTTATGAAATGAAAGGAGACCAGCTTCTCTGCTGGTTCCTCCTCTCCAGTCTCATCTCCCACAACTGTCCATTCCTCCTTTCATTATCAGTGTTGCTTCTAAAAAGCAAACCTGATCACGTTACTGAGGGATTTAAAAAAATCTCTCAGTGATTCCTCAAAGGAAACAGGAGTCCTAACTAACCATAGACTACCAATACTTTATTGGTATCTGGCCCTTGCCTTCTTTTCTAGCCTCTCAGCTTCCTCATTACAAGACCATATTTAAGCCACTTGTTGACGGCATAAGTGTTCTGGTAAACCCTTACGACTCTGCAAATGCATTTTCTGTCTGAAGTACCAATGTGCTGATAAGCCTATTAATTCTTCAGTGTTCCATCCATGCATCTTTCCCCACCTGTCCCCCAGACAGCACTGAGTAGGTGGGCTGTTACAGCACTCACAACCTTGGAATCTAGCCGTGCATCTCCTCACCTACACACTGAGCTCCAGGAAGCCAGGGACAGGTGCGGCAGCCCTAGAACCTAGCATGATGTCTCAACAGCAGGACACAAATATTGGTGGAATAAAACAAAAGAGATGCTTAAATGAGCGATGGGCATTCCTCACTGCCTAACTAATTTTTTATCATTTCACTTAGCTAGTTGCCACTCTGTGAGCCTCCACACGATACTGACTCATTACAGAATGAACAGCAGCAAAGAGCTAGATTTATTGTTTCAAAATTCTACTCTTCCAAATTTCTATGCTACCAGTAGGTGGCACCAGAGACCTTCAGTTGACAACATTTTCACTCATAAAAGCATGACCAGATACCTCGGACCACATTCTGTGCTTTGCTAAGTATTGATTTCCCATAACATGAGACTGGGGCTTCTGCCTACATTTCCCCCACCCAGTTTTAGAAAGTAGAGCTGCATTTACTTTCTTAAGACAAGCTGTGTAAATATTTTCAGTCCGAGGGGCACGAAACAATGTGATTCAGTAAGCTTTTATTTTAAAAAGGCATTTTATTCAATGAATTTAATTTTTGTTACATAGAAAATACATTTATGACAGGATGCTAAAACCTCTGTATATATCTAAATATTACCACAAAGAGAGAGTTAATGATCACATGAATTTATAAAGTCTGTTCAAACATTTAAAGACATTGCCCATATAAAAAAGATTTTTCTTTTGCTATCCCAATTGAGGTCTGATAAAGATTAGAATGTATTTTTACAACATCCTAAAAGCAAACTATAAAATGACTTACCTAAAAAAGTACTATATAAACATATCTAAGACTACTACTTTAGATAATCCATATTAACATATAATTAATCAAAATATTTCTCTAAAAATTCAAAAAACTGATAAATTATTTAGTGTGACTTTGGTGAATTTAAAATTAAAATTATTTTTTCTTTCTTGTGTTAGTAAGATATTATCAACTCAATTCTCATTTCTTAATATTTAGGGTTTCTCAAACACTATGTTCTGAAGTAATAAAGTTTATAGTATTTATCTATGTTGGTCCCCCCTTACCAGACTTTTATGTTTCTATAATTCCTTCCAATGGTTGTAATAAAATTAATATATTGAGTACCAGCTACTTGTCAGCCACGTCATACCTATAAGTGCTTTATATACTTTGTATCCTTTAATTATGCTCATAAAATCAAATGGGTCTATTTGGTTTTTAGATCAGCATCTCCAAATCAGAGGAGGAAATCATTAGGTGATAGAAGTATGATAGAAATACTAATTTGTTAAGGAAAATGGCTTCTGGCAAGGTAGAGACTGGGTCATAAACGAATGGGAGAAGCACTATAAACAAAACAAACTTACTAGGAGTGCTGTGAGATGCCCAAGCTGGGAGAATTTCCCTTTGTGGTGGCATATAAAAGCCAAGGAAATGAGAGAAGGATTTTCATCTGGGATAAAGTTGGCTTACCCTGTCAGTCTAAAATCATCATTGGGTAAAAACGGCTCCAAACATTCTGTCTTTCTCTACTAAGGTCAGACTCCTGGGGGAACGGGAGGGGCTGATGGTCTTTGGGAAACTTGCAGCAATTGAAAAATCATAACAGCTAACAGACTGAGGGATTACTTTTGGATGGGCACTGTGCGACGTGCTAATGTGGGTTATCTGACACAATCATGATGAATGATCTGAAGCAGTGGATATCAGCCATTAAACAAGCATGCTGTTGTCCAATCAACAATTACTGAGCATCAACTATGTCCAGAGCTATTCTAGGACAAGGATCTACCCCTTGCTTTCACAGAGCTTTCCTTCTAGTAACTACTGCTTTTCAGACACCAGGTTTTCAGTATTAAGAATCCCTGCCCTCATGAAATGTATATTTTATGACAGCAATATTATCCTCACTTTATTCATGAGGGAAAGAGAACCAGAGGAATCATGTCTTTGCCGAAGGTCACACAGTGGAGCTAAGATTCAATATTGTAATTAACCTCCAATTAAAATAAATAAATTTATATTAAAAAAAAATAAATGGATGTGCCTTTTCCCACAAGCACTGTCCATAGATTGAACGTCTTAAATATAAATAGACTCTTTTTTAAAAACATATGTAGATGCTATTATAATTAATTTAATAATGATTGTAGGTTTTGTTGTATTTTTTCAAGAGATAACAAAAGTCTAACTACAACCATAAAGAAAATATGACATTTTTGCAAGTGTAAAACACTGAAAAACACTGAATTTTTCTTTTAAACACATAGCATGCAATTTATCATCTTTGCCATTTTCAGGTGTATAGTCCTAAAAATAGTAGTAGAAAACACTGATCTAATTCTTAATTCAGTAATTCAAGTAAATGTTCTGCAAGATGCCCATAAAACTTCAAATTATGAATAACTGTTTGTAAGGGAGGAAGGGATAAGAAAACCTTTTCTTCACTTACATCATTCTTTTTATTTTTTATTTATTTTTTATTTTATTTTATTTTAAAGCTTTACATAATTGTATTATTTTTGCCAAATATCAAAATGAATCCGCCACAGGTAAAATATTAGCAACTCTACCCTTCCTGGTAAACCTACCTGTTCCAGAAACTCTGCATTGAAAGTGGGCTGGCCGTCCCTCAGAAGTGACAGCGTCCTGAAGTGGGCTAACGATGGCAGGAGGATAAACTGGCATTTCCTGATCAGGAGACACAACTTCTGGAACTAAAGAAAGGGACCACAAGACTCGTCAGGACTAAGTCACCCTACAGACCTCCCAGAATGAAGCATGTCAATTTCTCTTAATCTATCTGGCCGTGGAGCCCAAAGTTTCCAAGTTGTATAGCAATCTACTTTTAGGACCTCCAAGCTGTATTTTTTAAATGCCCTGGGAGAATGCAAAAACAATTTTCTTAGGTTTCAGTTTAAGCTGAGAAGTACCAAGGCATTTCTACCTTCCACAGAGAGTGATGCTGAGGTGGTGGCAACTCCGTAGTCATTCCTGGCTTCACAGGTGTAGACGGCTGCATCCTCTGGGAAGGCTTCAATGAGCAAAAGTGTATATTCTTGCCCATCGTGAAGGAATTTGCACTTGAAACCAGTGGAAAGCAGCTGCTCTTCCTTATACCAGGAAATTTTGGGTTGTGGTCTGCCGGATATCACAGCACAGAAGCGGGCAGGCTTGCCAGACTGCACGGTAATAGGCTGGAGTTCCTGCAGAATCTGGGGTGGCTCTGGGGCTGGGAAGAAAAGACAGATAACCCATGAAAACATGGGAAAGCACTGGAAAATCCATGTTAGTTCACTACCCGGTGGTTATGTATCCTGAAACAGAAGTTTGGAATTGTGGTATCTTTAATTGTCTTAGAATGTTAGAATATTCTTCACGCTAAGAAGGAAAAAAAAATGGAATTCTGTCCATAAGTTGAGGGAATAGCTTTAGAAAAATACTTTTGATATTTGGGGGTAGGTAGGTGCTTGCAAGTGCTGAGTTTCTCAACATAATATGATCACCCCTTTCCTGGCCGGGGTCTGAATTGAGGGGGAGGAGCAGTGGACAGTCCCCTAAAGAATACTGGAACACTTCCACACGCTACCTATTTTTAACAGTCATTGGGCAAATCCCATGGTGAGCTAGTTTATCCCATTCAGGTCTGTTTTGCAAGTATTTGTGTATGTGTCATAGTCACTTTTTAAGATACTGATGCCAAGGAAGTACAATCATTATGAATGAATGAATGTCATTTTAGATCTAAAGGCAATTAGGTAATTTTTTAAAAAATCAGCTTTCCTGTTGGGCTAATCAGAACATATTCTTGGTGTCATGATGACTGAGGGAAACTGAGAGGCTCATGAGCCTAGAAATAACTTCTGTGAGGCTGGTTTCTGACACAGTCATGTGGGAACACCTTTATTACCCTGTACTCAGATTCTCTACCACTAATACAGAAATAATAATAACCGAACCATTAATGGTCCTCCAGGGCCTGAGGGAATGTTGGCAGTACGGTTCATTTTTATGAAACTTGAGATTTCTCTTAGCGTTCCTTCATCTGTCTCAGGAGTATTTGTTCAGACAGATAGGACTCACGGTCAGGACAGGAACGGAGGTTGCATTTTCTGTGTGTATGGAGGCTAGCCTCAGAACTAGACCAGCCTCATTCAGCTCAAAGTTTCCTCCTAAGAAAAGTCGGTGGTTTAACGGTGCTCCTCTGATTTGGCAGCATGTGAAATTCCCGTCTAAAGTCAGAGCCCCTGGAACTCCCCTGTGGCTCTCTAGATTCTCCCTGGCACACCCTACTAGAGGTGGGAATGCCCCATTGCTTGTTAGAGCTACGAGTGCTCAAGCAGTTAGGGCCAAGGGCAGAGAACCAGAACACTGATTGCTCGACCTAGAGACCCACTTGGGGTCTAGCAAGACACGTGGGGTCTAGTATAATTGACACGCAGAGAAGGTTTGACAGTGTTGACTGACCGAATAAGAACCTAGCCATTAGGTGCTTTCTAGAAATGACATTTTAGTCCTTTTTAAAGCTGCCATCCCTTTTCCACAGGTATCACATGAAAATACATGTAGCCCCAAACATACGAGCACCATGGGTTCTTGAGAAATTGCCCAGGAACTACCAGAAGTTTAGTAAATTGAAGTATGGGGGATCACTACAGATGGATGAACAGACATATTAACATCTCCACCTACCATTGACATAGAGAGTAACGGAACTCCTGTTCCTTCCTGCTACGAAGGTGTATTCACCGGCATCACTGTGCCTGGTCTCAGAGATAAACATCCGGTGGATTCTTCTCTCCACCACATACTGGTGTCGTTCCTGAACTTGGAAATTGATTTCGATGCCATCTTTATACCAGTGGGCATCAACGTCATCTTCATTGACCTCAAACTCAACAACAGCACGTTGTTTCTCAATAACCTTTGGATGGAGCAACAGAAAAAGAACACTGAAGTCCTGGTTTCCTCGTGGTTTTAACCTGTTTCTAAACCAGCTCATTTGAAGAGCATTTCAAACCCACACATGATGATATAGGAAGTTGACTTGTTATAGCACTCTCTCAATTTTCCCTCCCTGTCCTTGGACAAATGGAGCCCACACTTCTTTTGCAGAGAATTATGCTTATGTCTTCACAGAGACAATGATTTCATCCTTAAATGTTCACTTCTTAGTTTATCATAACAGAAATGACACTTTACCTCCGAGGGCTGTCATCACAGACAAAGCCCTTTTAAGTTTCTACTCAATTTGATTTCATATGATGTAAACAATAAACCTTGTGACTTAGGCAGGAACTATTATCCTCATTTTTTAAAGTGAGGAAATAAAGGCTCAGAATTGGACAGCAGAGGAGGATGGACATATCCAGGTCATCTGAGTCTTCACTGAAGGCGTTTTCACTATGGACTAAGGCCTGTGATGCCCGGCTCTTAGTGGATGAGCAATATCGTAATGTGAACTCAAGTACTGCTTCTGTTCACATATTACCCACATTACACCGTGTCGGAAGACTGGCACCCCTGAGGACAAGCTCTACACATGCAGTCAAGAGCGAAGGTGTTTTCTCAGCATCCAGCTGAGAATCCAGCTTTCCTCAGAGGGTGTGTCCCCAGCTAAGTCCCTAAAGAACTGCCTTTCCACAGTAGAAGGCTTCTAGAAAAAGCCACCTTGTTCTGAAGTCCCTAAATTCCAGTTGCTGTGCAAACACCACAATTTAAATTTCAGTTCTTTTCAAGTTGGTGCTGCTTGGCAAGTGGCCACTTATCAGACAGTGAAGTTTCTGCAGATGCTTTCATTAAAGTATTTAGACAGCTGTGAAGGACACACTTATCCCCTAAGTGAGAGGAAACTGTGACTAAGTTGCTATCAGTATAAGAGCGTTAAGCCAGTAGGGATAAGCTAATTGCATTTTTTTAGAAGACAGTGGTTGGAAAATTTTAAAGTCAAAAAATTTGACAAAATGATAGATTAGGTGCTATTGATGATACCTCTAAAAATTCAGCACGTGGACAATTACCTGAACCTCCCTTTTAATGCTTCGGATGCGAACATCTCTGCCCTCGACAAAGAGGTTGGCACTGGACATGTTACCCCCAGCCACCACTGTGTACTTCCCGGCGTCGGACATCCGCGTGGATGGGATCAGCAGGCGGTGGACGTACTTCTCCTTCTGTATCTTTATTCTGTGGAGGAGATGGAAATTGGGGTTTAATGTATGATGACTCAAAGGAAACTGGGAATCACTGGGGGTGGCACAACACACCAACGGACCTGTCCACTAGCTGCAGCTCCTGGCCATCTTTCATCCACTGCACGGTGATGTCAGGCTCAGAAACTTCACATTCAAACATGGCTCGCTTCTTCTCGAGAACCTTAATGTCCTTAATGTGCTTCCTAAATTCTATATGACGAGCTGCAGGATAGCATGTAAAAGAATTAACCTTTCTAACAGCTTTGCCAAGATATGATTACATACTATACAATTCACCCACTGAAAGCATAGGTCAGGGGCTTTCAGTATATTTAGAATTGTACAGCCATCACCATAATCAATTTCAAGGCATACTCATTACTCCCAAAAGAAACCACGTATCTCTTAGTCATAACCTTCCAGACCCCGTGCACTGCTCTTCCCGGACACTTAGGCACAAATCTATGTCTCTATTGATTTGCACATTCTGAACTCTTCCTGTAACTGGATTCATATAATATGTGCTTCTTTATAACTAGCTTCTTTCACTTGGTATAAGGTTAAGGTTCATTCATGTTGTAATATTTATCAGTACTTCCTTATTATTACTAAGTAATATTTCATTGCATAGATATACCTTATTTATTCATTCATTAGCTGACGCACTAACATTTTTATGTAGTGTGTTTGACATTTCTTTTTATGGATATGACATTTATGAAACCATACCTTCCACATAAAGAGTGGCTGTCGAGGTAGCTTTTCCAGCCACAAAGGTGTACTCAGCGGCATCCCCAAAGTGGACATTCCTGATATTCAGTGAGTGGGTGAGCTTTTTGGTTCGCATCTGGCACCTGTCAGTTGATTTGATCTCCACACCATTCTTTAGCCATTTGTAAGAGATGCCTTCATAGTTCACTGTCACCTCGAAGGTAATGGTGTCTTTTTCTTCAGCATTGATGTCCTTCAGCATGGATGTAATCATGATTGCTGCAAAAGGGGAAGCAAATATACCCAAGGAGATCTCATGTCAGTATGGCATGGGTTATAACAAGCACAGAGCAAAAACTTGGAATGTCTTTAACACATCTGTTTAAGTGATCACAGTTCAGAGAGGTACCGCTCTACAGGATTATGCCAAGTGACAGGGGAACAGAAAAAGCAAGCAACAGACACTGGAGCATCTTTATAGACAGTCTTTGAATGCTAAGCAAAAATTTTATCCAGATACCTAACTCAGTGTGAACACAGTAGATGAGGAAGAAAAAGTGCAGGCTATGGGGTGATGAGTCCACTGGGTATTCTCTATATATATGTATTTACTTACGGGTCACTTTGAGGGTGGCGCTGACTTGGTCATTGCCACAGACAAACGTGTATTCTGCCGAGTCCTCCGTGCTGGTGTTCATGATGATTAGCTGGTGGAGTTTTCCCTGCACCACAATCTTGAACTTTTCACTCATCTCAATCTCCACGCCATTCTTCAGCCACATGGAAGGTACATTGAAGTGGGAGACCTCACACTCAAAGGAGGCAGTTTTGGTCTCAGGCACCTCAATGTTTTTCATGGTTTTTGTAATATGTAATGCTTGGGAAAAATCAGAGAGCACTCTGGTTAATATATATGTAATTTTTTTTAAGATGAAGCAAACAAATAAGACCACCTAGCAATGCGGCCAGGGCTGTCTCATACTTACTCTCCACAAATAGCTTTGCTTTGCATTCCAGTTGCCCCACCACAGCTGTGTACTCCCCAGCATCCGAGGGGGAGATATGCTGCAGCATCAGTTTGTGGACCTTCCTTTCTGAGACCAGCCTGTGTTTGTCACTCGGCTTAATCTCCACATTCTTGTGGAACCATTTTACTGGCACTGTGTCATGGGAAACGCTAACTTCAAAGGAAACGGTGGCATTTTCCAAGGCAGTCACATCCTTTGGCTTCTTAATGATCTTGACGGCTGATGGGAAAAGATGAAGCCATTTAGAGATACGCTTCACTTCATGGTAACCATGAGGTGGCGACTTGTCAAGTGCTTATAAGTCAACTTACTCTCAACGTGCAGTCTGGCGCTGGCTCCCAGCTTTCCAAGCTTGAAGCCATAAACAGATTCGTCCGCCACAGCACAGTTTTTAATTCTCAGAGAGTAAACTGTTCCTTTGACTGAGACAGTGTACTTGTCATTGGATTCCAGCACAACTCCGTTTCTGATCCACTGGACACCTTTTACGTTAGGGTGTGTGAGCTCCACCGTGAAAACAGCATCCTGTGTCTCTGTCACCGTGAGGTTCTTCAGAGTCTTCTTAATTTTGACAGCTGAGGACAAATTTATGATTGGTTTAGGAAATAAAGATGATACCATCAAGTAAGAAAATTCCTGAATAAGATTGTTACCTGGCCATCTTGCAAATAAATGGTTATCAACAATTTTTGTAGTTATGCAGCATCTCTAGAGTTTTTAAAAGACACTTTGCTATTACTCTGGAAAACCTAGGGTACAGTTTGAAAAGTACATTGTACAATGATTTTTCTATACTTGAATGAGATGAAGTTTGTTTAGCTGTATACTGGGCTTTACCGGTGGCTTGATGGTAAAGAGTCTGCCTGCAGTGTGGGAAATGTGGGTTCAATCCCTGGGTCGGGAATGTCCCCTGAAGAAGGAAATGGTAACCCACTCCGATATTCCTGCCTGGAAAATCCCATGGACAGAGAAGCCTGGTAGGCTACAGTCCATGGGGTCACAAAAAGTAGGACACGACTGAGCAACTTCACTTAGCTGTATACCAATAGCTTAGTCAATGGATTGGAGGAGGATGAAAGAAGACTAGAGAATAAGAGCATCTAATTTGCTGTTTCATAGAGTTGGAACCTAAGACATGGCTTCTTCACATAAACTCAGAAGCAATTTTGCACCTGTGGTATATGGCTCAGAAAGTTCAAGAGTTTATAATGATTTTACAAAATGAGGATTTATGGCATCCAAAATGATTAAACTGTTTGACTTTTAGATAACTGTCAAAAACCCAACATGATTTGAAATGGGTCACTCTGTTGTTATATCACTGACCTTCAACTTTGAGTTTGGCAGATGTTTTGGAAGTGGCCACCTTGTAGGTGTATTCTCCAATGTCATCTAGTTTGGTGGCAGCAATGATAAGTCTCCTTTTGCGGCCATCAGATTCACTTCTGATGGTTTTACTCAGCGGTAGGTGTTTGCCATCCTTCAACCATTCGCCTTCAGAATCTGGGTTGGCAACTTCACACTCAAACACAGCTTCCTGGGACTCAGCTACAGTCTGATCTGTGAGTGGCTTAGAGATGGCGCCCCCTTTGGAACAAGAGAAATACAAGTGTGAGTCTTTAAAAAATATTTTAACAATAAAGAGATCTTTGCACAACTAAATAACAAGTTTTAAAACATAATTTTGCACATCATGAAAATTTCTAATAAAATTATTTTTACCCACACTGAGAAGATATCATAGAAACCTCTCATTCTAAGTAAGTATGTATTCTAAGTATGTACCCAGGGAAACTACTAGAATCAGGAAGGGTTTGCAAACGGAAAAGCAACTGTTAACTTATACAGAATTCTGAGAACTCCAATGTGAGGCACACTTCATGGATGGCCTGTAACTCAGTTTATTCTTCAAAAGCATTCTGTTTAGTCTTCTAAGGATGATTTCCTTAAAACATGTCTAATATTTGACTGGGAAAAAAATCTGCTCAACAAAACTATAGTCATCAACGTCTGTAAAAGATTGGGGATTCCCATATACTGAAAGTCACTGTTACCTCTTCCATGAAGCTCCATTGCCTCCAATGCCATCAGCTACTGGCAGAAATAATTACTCCTTCAGCAAGTTAGTTGCTAATGTATCTGTCCCTCTCTGAATTGTGAATTCCTCAAAAGAAATAGCATGCCTTATTAATTTCTGTATCCTGAGTTCCTAGCAGCATTTGGCCTGTGGCAGTTACTTTAAAAATGTTGGGTAAGATCACATACAGGCTCAGAGTTTTTTCTTGTTTTCACACATTTAAAAACATGTATCAAGTACAGAATCTGAAATTTTGTTTTTGGAAGTTTTCATGGTCAAATCTCTGAGGAAATCATATAATGTGATAAAGTATAAGCCATAAAATTTTTATACCAAAGAAGACACACCATTCCCATTTGACTTGCTTATACACCAGATGCCACGGACTGTATAATTTAATCTCAATGTCATATTCCATCTCCTCAAAACCTAAATTGTAATGCACCAAATTAATGATGACTTCTAGTTGTTTCTTGACAATTGGTTTAGACTTTTGATTCCTTATTTTAAAGCTAGTGACTTCTGCTGAGAATGGTTTACTTCATGTTAAGGAAAAAGACATATAGACACACCCAATGAGGTATATTTTTAAAATATTCATTGGGCCCAGTAATAGTGTAAAGGGAACAAAAATGAATGAAACAGGGCATAAAAAATGAATACATCTTTACAGTAGGAAAGTTTGATCAATCAAACTTGATCCAACAAACATTTATCAATCTATCATGTACAACGCATTGGATTATATGAAGATGAGGAAGAAGCAACTCCAGACTTTGGAGGTATCTGCTCAAGTGTGGGAAGAAGAAATGGAGAATAAAGCAAGTAGATGAGTATGGGTCATGAAAGAAACACACAGAGAGCGATACTGTGGTTGGAGGAGTAAGATCTACAAATGAGAAGATCAAGGAAGGTTGTGCAGAGGAAATGGCATTTGAGTTATGACTTCCTGGAAGAATATTTCGAATTTAGGCTGATGAGAGCGGTGTTGAAGGTATTACTGGTTGACAACAACAAAAGCAGGAAACTGCGGGGAATAAGGAAGGAAACGGGTAATGGTTTCTTAAGTTAAAACAACTGCTCCATTTAAGAACTTATAATTTATAATTGTACTAACCTGCCACGGTAAGTTTTCCAGATGTCCTATTTTCTCCAGCATAAAATGTATATTCTCCTTCATCATCTTTCATCATGTTTAGAACTGTCAACTTATATATTTTCCCATGAGCTTCAATTTTATATTTAGAACTGGGTTTGATTTCCTTGTCCTTAAAATTCCACAAGACATCAATTCCTGAGTGGGACAGTTCAACTTCCAAGACCACATTTTGGGTCTCTGTACAGGTAAGGTCACGAAGACCTCTGATAATTTTAATTTCTGGGGGAAAAATATAATCGTCACTTGGTTACTATTACACTGGGAAAATAGAATGCTTAAGACAATATTAAGTGAGATGGAAGAATTCTTACTTTCTACAGAGAGATCACAGCTGGTTTCAACTCTGCCAACCACCAGCTTGTAAGGTCCTTCATCTGAAGCATGGGTCCGGTTAATCACAAGTCGCTGCTTCGTGCCTTTGACAATGGCATGCACGCGATCATCAGGCTTGATTTGTTCATCATTTAAGTACCATTTAACAGAAGTCACATCAGGGACTGAGACTTTACATTCGAGCACAGCCTTGGTGCCCTCAAGCACATTAACATCTTTTAAAGGTGTTATCACATCAACACCTGCAAAATCACACACACGAAAGATTTGTGAATACAAATTTTTGTCGGAAATACGTGCTCGCTTGACAGCACAGATATAAGACCATGTAAGTCGCACTCACTGTAGACAGAGACGCGCCCATGGGTTGACAGTCCAAGGGAAGGAATGGTGAAGGAGTAATGGCCAGCGTCCTCCTTAGTCATGTCTTCAATAAGCAGCATGTGGGACTGCTTGTCTATCACAATGTGAACCCTGTCACCCGGCTGCACTTCTTCGCCATCTTTCATCCAGACACCTTCCACATTCTCTAAGGAGACTTTAACTTCAAGCTGAACAATGTCACCCTCGCAGACTTTTTGATCACTGAGTCCTTGTAGGATGGCGATGGGGCGAGCTGTGAAAATATGGGGGGAGAAAAGAACGGTATGATTTATTATCAATAAACCATAATGATGCTTGCTACAGGCTGAAAAGAAGGAGGTGGCTTACGTTTCATCTTTAGTTTACAGGTTGTCTTTTTCCCATCGACAACAAAGCTGTATTCTCCCTGGTCCTCTTTCGTCACATCCTTGACTGTGAGGTTCTGACGTCCACGGCGAGATGTAATTGTGTACTTGCCATTGGATTTAAGCTCCACACCCTTATGATACCATTTGCCTTCTATATTTTCTGGGGTTATAATGCATTCTAACTCCCCTGAAAATGATTCTGGAACCTCTATGTCCTGAAGTTCTTTCACGAACTCAACAACTGCACCTGAATTATGAGATAAGGAGAAGTTAATTTCTCTGGAGAGTTACGTATCTAGACTTAGACGAAAAATTAAATTATCTGTAAATCTCTTATGTCCCCCATCAGGCATATTCTTAATATCTAACTTCTGGATTGAGAAATAAATTGTCAATAAAAGGATTTAAGTTTTAAATTATTTTTAATAAAGCAAGGAATTATAATTCAAAAAAATTTTTAAAACAAGACATCAAAATAACCTCACTTTAAAAATATCCCAATTGTCAACATTCTTAACTAGTATTATACAGTCATGATTCTTGGTATGAAGCTTATATTTAATTCATAGGTAATGCAGATGAAACCACCCTTATGGCAGAAAGTGAAGAAGAACTAAAGAGCCTCTTGATGAAAGTAAAAGAGGAGAGTGAAAAAGCTGGCTTAAAGCTCATCATTCAGAAAACTAAGATCATGGCATCCGGTCCCATCACTTCATGGGAAATAGATGGGGAAACAGTGGAAACAATGGCAGACTTTATTTTTTTGGCTCTAAAATCACTGCAGATGGTGACTGCAGCCATGAAATTAAAAGACGCTTACTCCTTGGAAGGACGGTTATGACCAACCTAGACACCATATTAAAAAGCAGAGACATTACTTTGCCAACAAAGGTCTGTCTAGTCAAGGTTATGGTTTTTCCAGTGGTCATGTATGGATGTGAGAGTTGGAAAGAAAAGCTGAGTGCCAAAGAATTGATGCTTTTGAACTGTGGTGTTGGAGAAGACTCTTGAGGGTCCCTTGGACTGCAAGGAGATCCAACCAGTCCATCCTAAAGGAGATCAGTCCTGGGTGTTCATTGGAAGGACTGAGGTTGAAGCTGAATCTCCAATACTTTGGCCACCTCATGTGAAGAGCCAACTCACTGGAAAAGACCCTGATGCTGGGAAAAATTGAGGGCAGGAGGAGAAGGGGATGACAAAGGATGAGATGGTTGGATGGCATCACCAACTCAATGGACATGAGTTTGGGTAAACTCCAGGAGTTGGTGATGGACAGGGAGGCTTGGCTTGCTGCGGTTCATGGTGTTGCAAAGAGTTGGACATGACTAAGTGACTGAACTGAACTGAACTGAATCCTTTTTAGGGGGTGACAATTGCATAGCTAATTTTATCACATAATAAAAGTAACTCTAAAACTTGAGTAAACAACAAAAGCATTATTTACTACCTTCGACAATAAGTTTAGCTGTTGTTTTCACGTTTTCATCTTCGACAAGTACACAACTATAGTCTTCAGCATCAGATGTGTCGATCATTAGCACGGAGAGGAAGTGAACTTTCCTGTCAGAGTGCATCCTATATTTATCTCCTGTGTGAATCTCCACACCATCTTTATACCATTTCACTTTGACAAATGGCTCTGAGGTTTCACATTCAAAGGTTGCCATGGTGTCTTTTTCCTTAGCAACAACATCTTGTAATTCCTGTGTAAAAGTGATCAATTGCTTGGCTACAAGAGAAAAAGGGGGGGATAAAGCACATTAAATTGAATACACAATTTGGGTAATGGAAAAGAAAATTAAGACAATACACTATTGGATATTCACAGATAAATAAAAATAGATCCATCAAATGAAAGAAATTCAAATTACCCTGGACGAGTAAGAATGCGTGGCTTGAGGTTTCCCCAGCAATATTGATGGCTTTCACCATGATGCTGGCAGAGTCCTCAGCAGTCACATCTCTTATGACCAGCTCACAAACATTGTCTTCGGGCCAATACCAGTAGATTCGGTCAGAGCGCTCAATCTTCACACCGTTTTTGTACCACTCACATTCAGGATCAGGTTTTCCCACCACTCTGACCCGGAAGTGTGCGTCAGAGCCCTGGCCCACTGTTTGGCTTTGGATTCTTTCGAATATTTTGGGGGCCTCCATACTAGGACTTAATTCAATTTTGTCAGGTTTAAAAGTTGGAATAGTGATTTTGCCTTCTTCAGCAAGGGCTTTCTTCTCCTCTTCGGTTAGCTCCTTGGTCCAGTGGAGAAGTTCTTCTTTTGTCTTCCTTAGAAGCTCTTCATAGGATTCATCCTTCTTACGAGACTTGAGCTCCACAGCTGTAATGGCTTCATAATAGCCTTCCTCAGTCCTGCGCTTGAACTTGCTACGCAGCTCTTCTGACTCTTCAGACACTTTTTCATGGGTGATTCTTTCAGCCCTTTTCAGCCTCACAATTTCCTTGGTTTCAGTGGTGTCAACAGGTCTGTCTACTTTTTGTACTTCAAACTGAAGTTTTCCAGGTTCATGGACGTGAAACTCGGGCTTTGGCTCAGGGGCTCGCCTAAGGACAGACCTAAAATCTTCCCTCTGTTGGATCTCAAGCTTTACTTTATGCTCTATCACACCTTCAGGGTTTTCTGCGGTGACCTTGACTTCACCTGTATCATAAGACTTGCAGTCCACGATGTCCAGATAATGAATGCCATCATAGCGGACTCTGAACCGTTTGCTTTTGCGGATGAGCTGCCCATTAAGGTACCAGTTGACTTTGGGCTGAGGGTAGCCTGTTACCCGGCAACGGAATCTGGCGGTCTCCCCTTCCAGTACTCTTACTGGCTCTGGGAACAAGACAATGTCTGGCTTTTGCTTCTCTTTTTGATCGGTTGTCACACCAGTAAGGGCACCTTCATGAGCCATTCGCTCTAATTCTTCAATTCTCTGTAAGCCTTTCCTCCCCTCTGGCAATTGAGATTCCTCCACAAGACTCTTCTCATCTTTGACAATAAGGGTAGCAGATGTGTGATCTGTTCCATATTTGTTAGTAGCTCTGCACGTAATGACACCACTGTCTCTGGAATACGCCACTGCGTAGTCAAGGCTACAATACCCAAATTCATTGATCATGCGGAGCCTGTTGGCTGCTTCCAGTGGCTTTCCATCGTGGAGCCATTCTACCACCATCGTTGGGTCGCCAATTGGTGTCAGCCTGCATTCAAAGTGGGCAGGCCCAAAGCGCTTGAGTCTTAAGGAAGTGAGTTTTTTCTTGAAAAATGGTTTCTGTTGCTTTTCTTTGTCATAGAGGTCACCCTCTTCCCACTGCTCTTGGCCATATCGCAAATGGAGAGGCTCCAGTTCTGGGGCTGCAATCTCCTTTGCTCTATACGTCCCTCGTGGGATGATTAATCTTCTCTCTGGCTCAGGCTCTGCAAACTCAACTTCAACATTTACTTTGCATCGTGTAGTGTCTCGGCCAGCCTTATTAATAGCAGTTGCAGTGTACCAGGCAGAGTCTTGGCTGACAGTGGAATCAATTTTAAGGGCAGCTTCTCCCTTGGTTCCTTCAATTCTATAAAAAGTAGAAAATAAATCATCAATACAAAAGTAGTTGTTACTTCCTCGAGTATTGGATTTGTGTAATGAGTTTAATTATTTTTCAAGCCAACTTACCTGATTTTGGGATATTTATGAGGTACAATGATTTCACTGTTTTTCAACCATACGATGTCAGGATTGGGGTTGCCCGTAGCTCTGACTTTCATTTCAAGTCGGGAACCTTCCTTTATGTTGAGATTCCTCAGTTTTTCCACAAACACTGGTTTTACCTGATGTTCCACAGCTGAAAGAGAAAGGTTGTGATTCTGAGTGAGTAGGGCTGAACTACTTGTGTAAAACCCAAGTGATAAGGTTATTTATTTTGAGTCTTCGGAGCAAATACCTTCCACAGTTAAAATCACTGAAATTGAAGATTTCCCTGCCCTGTTTTGGGCAACCACCGTCCATTCCCCAGAATCACTGGGTGTTGCAGGAACAATAAGCAGTGATTGGGTCCCATCTTCTTTAACGACTACTTTATGGGTATAGTCATTGACAATTTGCTGGCCTATCAGAAAAAATAAGCAAAAAAGGAATCATGTTAAAATAGTTGTTTTTAAAAGTGGTTAGACACACAGATAAGTTTACTTTTGTGTTTAATAACTTATTAGCGAAAACTTACACTTACCGTCATGAAACCAGAAGGTCTCAGGCATGGGTCGACCCACAACCTTTAAGTCAAATCTGGCAGTCTGTCCTTCTACACACTTGAAAGAAGTAGGTTTCAACACAAAGACTGGCTTATACAGTCTCTCGAGTTGTGACTCATCTGTTTCCTCCAGCCTGCGTCCAGGGGACATCCGTGCAGGGGACATCCTAGCAGGGGACATGCGTATTGGAGATCTGCTCACTGAACGTGGAGAGATGGATCTGAAAAACAAAATGCAAAAAAGAATATTTTCATGAGGCATAGAGAAAACTCACCACAATAAATCTCTTTCTTAACATTATTTTAGAATTTGTGTATTAAAAGGTACCTCAAACTCATTGGGATCCAAAACAGAATACATTATTATTGCTCCCAAAACTATATCGTTCATATACCACCAATCCCAGTCAGGAATTATTCAACACAGCCAGGAACCCATCCTCAAAATCTTAGACTGGTCCTTAATACTGTCCCTCCCTCACCAACTGGGTTTAATGAGTTACTGAACCTTTTTGATTCAACTACCAAAATATTTCAATGAATCTTGGTTGGTTAAATACCACCAACATAAATATGGAAAAAGAAAAATAACTTACAATTCCCAGAAGAGAAAAAACAAATGAAAGGTATTTGAAAAAAAGTCCCAAACTCTACCTATACATTGTAGCCAGATTGGCTTGGATTGGATTTCAAGTGCTGACACCACCACACAGGCTGGGGGAACTCAGGCAATTTTCACAGGGTCTGGGAAACTTAGTGTTCTCACTCCCAAAATAGCAACAATAATCCCTCCATTGCACGGTTGTTGTTTAAATTACTGATGTGTGCTTGTGTTCAGTTGCTTCAGTCGTGTCCAACTCTGTGCAGCCCTATGGACTGTAGCCCACCAGGCTCCTCTGTCCCTGGGACTCTCCAGGCAAGAACACTGGAGTGGACTGCCATGAGTGCATGCTTGCACGCTAAGTCGCTTCAGTCGAGTCCGACTCTGTGCAACCCCATGGACAGGTTGCCATGCCTTCCTCATAAACTAGAGATAATACACGTAAAATCAGACATTAAACAACTCTTTATGGCTTTCACTGTATTAGCTATGGCACTGGCAAAACAGATATTATGATACATGATGAAAGATGCTTTGCTCATTCTACACAGGGGTAAGAAATAAAAATTGGGTAATTGCCAGTACGGAGAATGGTAGACTTCTGGGTTATTTTAGCCTTCATACCCCCCCACTACATGACAGCAATTTGCTACTGAGATATTTGGTGTTTTAAACGATTTAAATACTGATCCACCTGAACTAGTATGATTCTCACCTGATTCTGCTCACTGGTTCTGGCGTGGGTATGTAAGTCGGAGCACTGAGAGGTGCTGCGGGCTCCACATACAATTTCCCTGAGCAAATCGCATTTCCTTTCATATTGCTGGCAAACGCAGTATAGATGCCTTCATCTTCCGGAAGAACAACAGGTATTCGCAGACTAGCTCTGCCATCTTGTAGAAAGTCCATATGGTATCTCTCTCCATGTTTGATGCGCTTGCCATCTTTATACCATGCAATCTGCGAATAATATCATGCACATGTAAGTAAGATTTACATAAAGGAGTTACACTATAACCTATGCATGTCTTTACTGTAGCATGGAGGTATGATCAATGCTTATATTTTACCTTGGGTAATGGATACCCAGACATCTTGCAATGAAATGTAACACCCATCCCTTCAAGAATTCTATAATTCTTGACTCTTAAATCAAATCCTGCTTCAATAGCTTCAGATTCAGAAATGTCAACTGCCATCTTTTCTTCTCCATCTTCTTCAAGAAGTTCTTCTAATGTAGTCTTTATTATTCTGTATTCAATTTCTTTAATAAGTCTCTCTTCAAAGGAAGAAATGTGGAATTCCTATGTAGTAAAAAAGATGACAGTCTGTTAAAAAGATAACTGCTGACTGACAGAAATTCTTTAAGAGTATTTGTTTTCAGAAATAAGGTTTGATTAAAATTTTTAACAGGAAGAAACATCTAGAAGCGTTTAATTTTGCTTTTTTATCTGTTTTTCAGTGAGACTTAGATGAGTCATTATTTTTTAATCTGCCTCCCAGTCATCTTTGGAAGTTCATGCTGTGGTGTCTTGAACAATGGTATTCTCAGAGTATGGGTTATACGTGTGATGTCTATCCTACTGATGAAAAAATGTCGGCAGTAATGAGCTTTGTTGTTTTAGTAATTGTTTTTCCTACTTACATGTAATCTTTATTTCCAAAGTCATGTGTGCAACATATTAATATTATGAAGATTAAGGAAGCTCATCGGCAGTGCACCTGCATCTGCTTATAGTAATATAACCCTGGCCCATCACTCAAAAATGAAAATATCAAACAAAAACCGGGGCACCGCAGGAGGAAAGAATAATGTGTGAAGTGATTTACTTGGTCATTATTGTCATACCTACCTGGTCTTCCACAAAAGTTCTGACCATTACAGTATCTTTGGCCATTTTCTTCCTAATTAAGGCTTGTTCTTTTTCATACTCTTTTTCATACTCAGAGTATACATATCCAGGCGCTATTTCTCCAACTTTAGGTTCTTGCACAAATGCAGTCACTTGTGTTTGGTAAAGCATTTCTTGCTGGGATTTCATCAGTGATTCATAATCAGCTAGGGGTTAAGAATATGCGTGAATTTTTCATGTTCTTATGAAAAAGCCTTTATGCCACTGTTCATTCAAGCAAGTCCTACCCTATGGAAAGTTGATAAACAAAAGCCAGACTTTCCAAATTTTATGAAAAGTGCTCAGGATAGACTAAGTAGATTGAATTTCAAACCCAAACTTACATTAATAAGTCAGAGCAGCCACTACTATTATAGAAAAAATTTTACATTAGCAGTCAGTCCTCTGGGATCAACCCTAGAGGTCTTCCTAATTTGTCATGTGACTTCTGGCAATTCATTTATCCTCCTTGGTCTTGAGTGCTTCATCTGCAAAATGGGGACAGCATCCTAATCCTAAGGGTTTTGTACAGAACATAGGATGGTCCACTATAAATGTGAACATCTTGGCAAAGGTAATAGGGACCCACAGGTACGTTTTGTTTAATTTAAATGTTATTACACTTTTTTTTTTAAAAAATTACTTATGAATATTGAAAATCCCGATTTCTAGCTTAAAAAAAAATTGGAAGCTCTAGCAACATTGAGCCTGGTACGTGTGTGCCTGGCAACAACATACTGGAGGTGGGGAGCTATTGATCCCTTGGGGCAGGGCATATACTCTTCAATTTCTCCACTGTCTTCACTGCACTCACTAATATCTGTCTGGATCTAGAGGGCCATGGGATTTAGAATCCTTACGTTTTCATTTTTTAATTTAATGTAATTGTTTTGGCCAAACCACATGGCATGTGGGATCTTAGTTCCCTGACCAGGGATTGAACCTGGACCCACTGCATTGGAAGGCAGAGTGTTAACCACGGAACTGCTTGCAAAGTTCCTCCTGCATTTTCAAAGTCATTATATACTTAGAAATGAATGCACCAAAAATAAACTATTGTCAGAACCTGTGAAGTTTAGTACTGGTACGGTTTTTGAGGCCATGTGGTCTAAAACATTTCCTATACAGCTGAGGCCAAGAGGAGGGCAGATGTGGACAGAGCCAGTATCAAAGCCGAATGCTGCAGCAGGACTGCTGACAGTCACCCAGCGCTGCTTCCTCCCTGCATTTCCATTCTTATCATGCACATGGAACTACTTAGTGCTGCACTCACCTTCTTCAAGCAAGGAGGCAGATGCAGACGTTTCTCCATGCTTGTTACGAATAACAATAGTGTATTCTCCAGCATCATCAGCAAAAGTCATCGAAATCACCAGTCTGCACTCGCCAGTTTGTTTGTTGTAACTCACTTTGTATCTTAATGGAAATGAACAAATGAAAGAGTTCATAAATAACCCTTATGTGAGTAAAATAAGTGTTATGTGGATCTGCGGTATAAAATTCAATGATCCTAAACATGGGACTAAGCTCCACCATAGAATATAAGATTGCTAAAAATTGAGGGAAATGCATGGACATGAGTAATGAAGGCCAAACGAGTTAAATTTTTCATTTTAAATAATAGTCATATATTCTTCAAAATAAATAATAGACTATAACACTACTTATGGAAATAAGAGACCTCAGTGTTTATGTTCACAAATGATGAGGTCATTTAAATACTAAGATACTTCTCTTTGCTCATTATTTTGTTCCCTGTTTTATGTGAAGATCAAATGAATAATGAAAACAATAAACTCCTTTAAACATTTCGATATTAAGTCTTTGGTACACTACATTTCTTCTTATTAAGATATGATGGATACATTTTTAGATTAAGTTGCAGTAAATTTAAAGCTGAATTTTATACTCAACTGCAAATTTATTAGCATAGATTTTTCACATATAACTGGCTTTCTTCAAAAATTACCCTTTTTCTTTTATCTTTTAGTGACTTAATTATTATGCCTTTTTATTGAATGTTGTTTCAGATCCTTGGTAGAAAAACATGTTCTGTATGTGTAAAAATTCCACATCATTTTCTCTATTTCAGCAGCACTACAAGTGAATCAAACCAGAATATAAAATATATATCTCCCATCCACTTTTGTCACATAACTCTGTTTCTCAATAAAACTTTGTGTGAAAAACACGAAAACTCCTCAAAGCACACCATGAAGGCTCTATAACACAAGACCCTACCTCTGAGGGTGGGGTAAGTATATTCTATTCTCTCTTGGCGTCATAGACCCATCAGACAAATCACAGAAAACTCTGTCATTCAACCATGAAAATACCTGTATCCTGAGGTTAGAGGAACACCGGACTTTTTCCAGTAGACATGGGGCTTCGGGTTGCCCCCAACCTGGCATTCAAATACAATGCTCCCACCTTCCACCAGTTTCTGAACCACTGGTTTTGTAATAAAGAAAGGAGCGGCAGGTTCTCCCGGCCCTGCTGGTTCCTCTGTGATGCTAGTATCGGTCATTACCACATCTCTTGATTCGACGAAGCTGGAAAGAGAATGCCCTTCATGTGAGCTTCTGGACTGCCATTTGCCAACACGAAAGGGACTAACCAAGCAAAACTGTGCTACAATGAAAAATCATTAGCAAAAGAAGGTGTTACCGTTTCTCTTCTGTGGTAATTTTCTCAGCCACAGCTGTTGTTTCCTTTTCAAATTCTTCTGACACTAGAAGAAGACAGACGGTTCTTTGGTTAAAGTCAGGTATTTAGTTTGCTTCACTACTGACCTCTCCTTAGCATGACAGTTAAGTTGACCCTCAATTCTAAAAGGGGGCTCCATTACCAGGTGTGTAGAAAGAAGTGCCAGGTGGCAGTGAGGAGTGTGTGGAAGGTCCGTGGGGGTATGACCACTGACCTTGCACAGCTAGATAGCAGGATGTGCTGACGGTCCCAGCCTCATTCACAGCAGTGCAAGTGAACCGCCCGCTGTCTTCTGCAAAGGCTTCACGAATCAGAAGGCGAGCAATTCCACTCTGGAAGGTTATCTGGAAATCAATGGAACTTTCTATCTGGTAGTCTTCCCTGTACCATGTCACTTTGGGGGATGGGTATCCAGAGATGTGGCACTCTAAGGTGACAGATTCACCTTCAATAACAGTCACGTTCTTTAAGCCCTAAAGAAAGAAGAAACAGGAAGTATTGATACGTGTGCAGATGCATGAATCATCTCTATATGTTGTACCAAACATGGAGGTTTGACCTTGTACATTCTAACTGTCATAAAATGCTTTCTTAACATCAAGACTGTGGAACTATCCGTAAAGAAACTCCTTTGGAAATTGGAATACTCCCAATTTGAAATAAATGTAAGGTATTTCCAACTTCATAAGGTGGAACTGTACTGATGTCATATAAGAGGGCATCCCTGTACCCTCCGTTGTTTGCACATATTCAAATCCTAACAAAGCTTGAAGTCTTAGCAGCGAATGTTGTCTCTTCAGCGAAGCTTTCTATGTTATCCTCAACTAGAAGTAATCAAACTTTCCTTTGCACCCTCCCTCTACTGAAGTGCTTATCACATTTTATATTTTATTATGCTTATTTACGTACATTTTTTCAGATAGTAAGACAGATTTCAAAGAGGGCTAGACTAGTCTTGCAATCATGCCTTACACATAACAGAAACTCATCGAATCTGCTGGCTATGTGACTGAGGCTGTCACACAGAATTCCCCCTCTCCTTGCCTAATAGTATATGGTCTTACATACTTGCAGACACACTCATGGAATTTTCAAGTTTGAGAAGCTGATCTTTGCATATATGAACATTATTTGACTAGATATGCATGTGATCCAACACTATCAACTTTACTCACCGAGACTAAAGTTGGTGGAGTAACAGGGATTTCAACAGGTGCAGGTACTCTTGCTGTTTCTGTTACCTACAATTTTGACAAAGGATGTTACAAAATGCTCAGGAAATTAGGGGAAGTCTCAAACTCTTAGCACATGCAAAATTATAAAAATAATTCTAGAAGAGTTCTGACCCACACCATGCTCGATAAAATGAAGTCTGAGCAATGGAGAAAGGCAGGGCATCTGGCTGACCTCTTCTGTAGCACAGATTGGCCTAGAGCCTGGTCCTGCTCCCCGGGAATGGATTAAGTGACAGCAGGGGCTCCAGTGACCACCAACCTTGGTTTCACGCTCACGCAGTGCTTCGAAGCGCTCTTCACGGACTGCAACACCAGTGATGCTCACCCCAACCTCCTTCTTCACCTCAATGTCAGCTTGACTCTTAAAAGTCTCTGGTGTTTCCGCAAAGGGGAACTGGGGTGAAGGAGTGGGCTCCGCTCTCACTCTAGCCTCAGCAGGCTTCACGGTGGGTGCCTTCACAGATTTGGTGACCTTCTGAGCAGAAGGTGTGGCTGACAACTCTTTTTGTAGTGTGGCAATAGCACTACCGGCTATTGATGCCTAAATAGAAACAGAGTCAGAAAATAGTCACTTAACTGCCATCCCAGTTGCCTCCCAGAAGTCCTTCGCCACTACCGCTCTTGTGGTAAGTCTGAGTCAAATTTCTATGTGGTCCCCTTTTTAATGTTCTCATTATCACTTTTATAGTTAATGAAAAGTTAGAGATAAGCTAGTTATAAAGCTCACTGTCATTCCTGCCAGCTTCTAAAATAAATTTGAAAGTCTTCCTAATAGAGTTGTATTTAGAACTTCTTATTTTAGGCTCTTATCATAAAGGGAATGAAGGTCTTCTAAAACTTGGTCATGAATTTTCAATTAAATCATGCCAAGGAAGCTGTGTTTGAAAATACAAGAGTGGGAAATTCAAAAATAATAAAAATTTTAACTACTTGGTTAATTCCTAAGAACTACTTTAAAATAGAACATTTAGGCTTCGGCCACAAATCTGTGTGAGAGGTGAAAGTGAAAAAGCTTAGAAGAATATTTTAACAGTTTCCTTACTCTTTTTACTCTGTTGCTGTCTGGGTATTTGAGATTATCCCAAATGCAGGTATTAAATATACCTTATAATTCTCTGAAGCATGCAGTTTGGATTCTACGACTCGGGTGTGTAACATAAGAATGTGTGCCTGCTAAGTCACTTCAGTCATGTTTGATTCTTTGTGACTCTATGGACTCTAGCCCACCAGATTCCTCTGTCCATGGGATTCACCAGGCCAGAATACTGGAGTGGGTTGCCATGCCCTCCTCCAGAGGATCTTCCCAACCCAGGGACTGAATCCTTGTCTCTTATGTCTCCTGCATTGGCAGGTGGCTTCTTTACCCCTAGCGCCACCTGGGAAAAATCTCAAAGTAAGAACAGCTGTGACTAATATTGAGGATTATTAGATCTTGTCAACTTACTAAGGTTTTCACTTGTACTAACGTGTTCCTGATGACAGAGCTAATAAGGGGCAGAGTTAGGGTGCTAATCCAGGCCTGTGTGACCCCACAGTCCAGCCCAACCACCACACGGTAACACGTCTCCATCTTGTTATCCTGAGTATATAAACACATGACTTCTCAGTGTCTGTCTTTGGTATTGGTATCCATTCTCATTTATGTCATTCTGAAATATCTCACAGCATAAGGAAAACTGAACTGAACCTTTTACAGAATGTGAAACAGAGAGAAGCCGGTATGGATTTGTGTCTTCTCAGAGGTGTCAGGAAACTATCTGAGAGTCTAGGCTCTCTCTGCTGGCCGAGTTCCAGTAATCCAACCTTAGGGGTTTCTGAGTCTACATGAGGGTAAACAGACATCACCAAAAACAAGCCTGTACTGCCTTCACCAAAGATACTCCATATCACACAACCTACTGTCTTCCTTTAAGCCTAACATTTCTTTGTCATGCTCTTTAACTTCTTACCTCATATCCATGTTCTGTCTTAGGAACAGAAATTTTTGAAACAGTAAAGTGCGGGCTCGCTGTGCGGGGGCGTTTATCCACATGGACTAATCTTTCGCTTGTTAGATCTGTAGTTTTCTTGATCTGCATGGAAATGGAACTCAGTGAAGCCCTTGCTCACCAGATGACCACAGCAGTTATGCGTGCCTTCCCAGAAACAGGCAGTGGGCCCAAACTCACCTGTGATGATATGTGCATTCCCATTTGATCAGTAGTTGCGATATGAGTCTCAGAAGGAGCGTGGATCACTCCAGGTTTGACTGCTTTAGGGACAACTTGGGGCTCTGAGGCTGGACGTGGGGGCTGCTCAGCTACCTTTGTGGCGGAAATGTGCTCCTTATATCCATACTCCAAAGTGGTCTGCTGAGCGTATGATTCTTCAACATGCCTGGGTTCTCTGGGCTCTCGAACTCGGGCCTGGTCGACTGCAGCAACCACTGTTGCTACAGCTTCCGCCTTTTTCCCAACGCCCACCTGCAGACAAGGTTTCCAGAATTAACACTCAGTAATGTCAAAGTCAGGTTGGGACTTTTCCTCCTGGGATAGTCATCGAGAAGAGACAATGCCTATAAGGCGTGATGGGCAGATGGTGCCTATGTTACAAAACTATGTTAATGTCTCTAGAAATGTGACTTAGAATTGCATTTAGGAACTTAATGTTTCACTGATCATTATAATGCATAGATGTCTAGTTAGATACACTCTATGAAGCCTGGCTTAATTAGACATTAAATCACACAAACACAACACAGGACAACACAATATGTGTATAAAATAGGAAAGAAGTTATGAGTTTGTCCAGTATTTTGTCCATGGCAGACAGATAGCGCTTGTGAAGTCAGAACTTTGGGGCTGGTTATCTTAATTGATTATTCTTTATTGCCAATCATTCAGTCTGGTGTAGGTGCAATGACAGTGATGATAAAAATGCCCTCAAATATTGTCACAGTCCCATCCAGAAAACATCAACTGCTGCAGCATTGTACACTCACATGCAAATCTGAGATAACAAGAAAGCTTGTAAACAGACAGGGAACATATTAATTTACTTATGATTCCCTAGGGATAAGAAATTTTTAATTTATTAGACAGTATCTTTCTTAAAACACATGAATGAAGATGCTGTGATGAAAATCAAAGTGTTATCCTATTTGGATTCAAGAAAACAACCTTTCACAGCAAAGTTCAATTTGCTGTTATTACCACAGAAAGTTAAAGTGAAGAAGGAAAACGAAATGTTGTTTTCTCATTTCCATGAATATGATTATCACAAATGGGAACACAGTTTGCAAAGGAGTTTCTCTTTTATAGAAAGCAAGCCAGTTGATATGGCTCATATATTATGATTCTGTGCAATACTTGGAAACAGCATATTGCAAACATCACATCACCATGTCCATCAGAGCTGTTTAAAAGAATGCTGGAATATTTTATTAACGTCCAGTTTTCTGCTGCTGTGAGTAGAACCTAGATTGCATCTGAAATGTTTTTCAAGTGTACTACCTCTACATATCTGTTCAAATGGTAAATGATCTGAACCATTTAATATATAAATGAGGT
>NW_011495022.1:2054262-2080573 GCF_000754665.1 Bison bison bison | reverse complement strand
TGAGGTATTTTTGAGATAAAATTGGGCCTTTAGTGATCACAGGCTTCATCCAGCTCTCCTTCTAGGAAGCCACAAACAACCTAATCTGCCTTGAAGAAGGATAGATACCATTTTCACTTTAGATTGCATCTTAAAATAAACTGTAAGATACATGTGAGGATTAGGTGGTTTAAGTTAATTTATCTGGTTGTTTCTTTTTTCAAACCACATGGGCCGTAAGTTGACTTTAATTTTAGAGATGTTTTAAAATGTTACCATCTTCAACAGATTTATATTTGTTTATATAAATAAATAACTTTGCCTGTAAAATGATTATATTTACATTATATCTCATCTGAATCTTTCAACCAGACTATGAAATAAATTGTTCTATTTTAATAATGAGAAACCTTAGGTTCAAAGAAACTGTCACTCACCAACTGACATAGACGGATGTCATTCTTAATTTAAAACTTATGCAGAAAAAGAATCTTAACTATGATAAGGTATTTTAAATTGGGGAAGCATTTATATGTTTTTTCTGGGTTAACATATTTCAATTCTATATACATACGCTGGTGGACCCATACCCTCATTTTGGTGGACAATCACAAATGAATATTCTAGGCTGATAGCCGCTTTTATTTCTTTCTGACTCTAATATCCCTCATATTTTTCTAAACTAGATAATCAGGAAGATTTGGACTAGAATTGGAGATCTCAATTCCTATCAATTTAAGCTGAGAATAATTAGAATAGTGTGATTTAATCTGACTTTTCATAACTAGAAATGCTGTTCCACTGAAAGAACTGGACTGAATCTAATTGGCGCTAATGTTTTGTTGATCAGTTAAGCAATTAAAGGAACAGCAGGAGCACAGTGACTCCTGATAGATGAAAAGGCAGGAGAACTGATGATGAAATGGGATGAAACAATGCTTTTCACCTGCACTGCATCAGTTTTCATCTCCTTAGGAAAAAGATGCATTTGTTCCTACTTAATAGCAAATCCTTTTCTAGTTCTTGGAGTGTGGCTGATTCAGTAGATTTTGCACTAGTAACTATTATTTTGGGTGTAGACATTTTCTTAGCTTCCATTCTTAGGTAATTTTAAATAGCAAAAATAAGATAGTCAAATTTGTGGGATTCAGAACAAACAAAATAATGAGATTATGTTACGTATTGGAATTTCTGATGTCAATGAGACTTCGAAAAGGTTGATATGCCATTCAAAATTAGACTTGAGTGTGGAGTAAACGTCACTCAGTCATGGCTGACTCTTTGTGACCCCATGGACTATACATATAGTCCATGGAATTTTCCAGGCCAGAATACTGGAGTGGGTAGCCTTTCCCTTCTCCAGAGGATCTTCCAAACCCAGGGACTGAACCCAGGTCTCCCACGTTGCAGGCAGATTCTTTACCAGCTGAGCCACCAGGAAAGCCCAAGAATACTGGAGTGGGTAGCCTATCCCCTTTCCAGCAGATCTTCCCAACCCAGGAATCAAACCAGGGTCTCTTGTACTGCAGGAGGGCTCTTTACCAACTGAGCTATGAGGGAAGCCCAATATTAGACTTTGGTAATGTTTAACAGCTCATCCTAAATTGTGTCTTAGGAAAAAATCCAAAGATGTAAACATAGAAAACAGCATTGAGGGAAATACAGAAAGGAATGTTATGATACTAAAGAGATTGAAAAGCTTTAGTTGCTAATATCCAGTTACTATATTAGCAATGAAGAATAAAATCAGGTGAATAGTTTACTCAGTACCCGAGGCATGGATTTATGGGAAGAAGGTTAATTCATGGAAATTTCATAGCCACAAATAGATGTTATAAACAACATTTTCATAGCTTGTGTGTATTTATTCTGGTTGGATAACTGCTTCTCAAGATTGTAATATGGCATCTTGTTCAGTGTTAGTGAGAGTAACTATAGCAGGCACTATGATTTCCTCAGCTTCTTTTCTCATCTGATATTTGCAGAGAGAAAAAAGATAAAGTTTCACATGATGAAAATTATAGGTTATTTCTTAAAATAACCCCATACTATACAACGCAAGATACTGAATTTATGAACCCCTCAAAATCTATATCTTAACAGTAAAAGTCATTATTTACACACACACACACACATATATATATATATATTTTAAATGTCCATGGCATTTCTTAAAATTAGCCTGCATGAAATTTCTTTTTTTCCCCATTTCCCATGATTTCATGTTTTATTGTGGTAAGTACACCTAACATGATGTCTACTCTTTAAACGCATAATATAGTATTGTTAACTCTAGGCATGATGTTGTTCAATAGATCTCTAGAACTTACTCAACTTGCATAACTGAAACTTCATACCCATAAAACCAAGAAAAAAACACATTTAAAAGTGAAAAAAATATATTCATAAATTGACTACCTTAATGAAACCCCTGCTTTTAGTTTTGAATAGTCCATGTGTACAAGTCTAAAGATAAAAATACTATAATTTTATACAGTCTGCATGCAGTTTCCATCATCAACTTCTGGAGAATTCTAGACATTAATAATAAAAAGTGGAAAATAATAGTAAAGCAGTCAGTGAGGAAAGGATTATGTAGTAATATTAACAACAATAAATAATTTGTTATTTAATTTTCCAATTGTATAACTAAAAATAAACTAGGTTAATAGAGTCTCATAAGAAATTCTGAGACTTGGTATTAAAGTATTATAATAGAGGATTTCACATGAGATTTAGTATAAGTGTATTATAACAGGGGATTTCACACTTGGAATAGCAATAATCACCTTTCCATGAGTAACTTGGATTTGTTCTTGTCTAGTAGCCATTTCTTCTCTAGTTCTCAGTATTGTTTCTTGTTCTTTGGCTTTAGCAGTAGCAACTGCTATTGTAGACAAGGCAGTTTTCTCAGCTTCCTTTCTCATCTGATTATCACAGTAAAATCAAGTTTAAATTGCACAGGGCTTTAGATGAATATGGAATGACCCTTCCCCCCTCTTAGTGGGGATGCAAGACGAAGTTATTCAGGGTTAACTACACAAGAGAAGTTAACTTTCACTGGGGCAGTGTGTGCACACACTGACTGGGAATCACAAACCTTAGAAATGTTAACTACAAAAAAAAATCTCCAGATGATTCCATATATTGCTTTCTAGAAATCAGGCTAATCTTCATGCAAAGGATAATGGTGAATAAAATGAATCACAAATGTTACAGATGAATGAAAATCAAAGGTGCAGATAAAGATAATGAGAAAAAGTCATACATTCACCATGTGGTTTTTAGTTGGGGATTCAAAAAGGAAAATACAGATTAATAATTCATATCACATCGCAGTTAATGGTTTACTCGAAATTAGTTTAAAGATGAACTTTTCCCATCTTGAATATCTGTATTCACCTTTTCGTGAGTTACTTGAACTTGCTCTCTTTTGGTAGTGATGCCTTCTCTAGTTCTTGATACTACATCTTGTTCTTTGACTTTGGGTGTGGCAACTATGACTTTAGGTACCACTGTTTTCCTAGTTTCTTTCAATATCTGGTCATATGATTAAAAAAAAAAGGTGAGAAAATGGTCATTAAATTTCATTCAGCTCTAATTAAAAAAAAGGTAAGTCAAAGTTGAGAAAGGAAGAACATTTCTTCCTACTCAAGGACATTTTGTCATTTGAGTTGCTTTGATCATCAATATTGTTTCATTAGTAGCAATATCAAAGTAAGTTCAGTCTAAAACAAAAAAATATGATGAGCAATAAAAGGATGCATTATCCACATTATTCTCATAATTTATGGGAAATGCCAATGGAGCCATCAATAACACATAACTTTGCATTATATCAATTGACTTGTACACTGGAATCTTCAATAGAGACATGTTAAATATTAAAATGAATTATAATATTATATTAGTAACAATCCAAAGGAAATACAAAAGTTAGGAATGAAAAGTGGTGGTGAAAGCTAGACAGATAGCAAAAGGTTCTTGAGAGATTGTGAAGCTTCCCGTGTGAGTTATAAGAAGAGGAGAAGGTGAAAAAGTGATCATTTTAAGACCCAGGATGAAAATGTAGGTGGCTTGTAAACGGAATGAAACAAGAGTGAATTTCACACCAGCAAGAACTGTCACCTTTTCATGAGTTATGTGCATTTGGTCTTGTTGTGTGACAATTTCTTCTTGGGCTCCCAGAATTGTTTCTAGTGTTGTGGGCTTGGCAGTTTCAACTACCACCATGGACACAGCAGCTGTCTCAGCTTTCTGTATTATCTGATTTTCAGAGTAAAGTAAAGGTTTGAGTTTCAAAAGGCACAGGAGAAATGGTGAGTTAACTTTGTAACATTCAGGAGGATATAGAATGCTTAGTGGTGAGAGAGGAACTACCATGGTTCTGTTTTAAGGGCCTACACTTGTGTTTAACACCCAGAAATGGACTTCTTTTCTGCCCACCTGCCCCTTAGTAAATTGTCTTGGAAACTGAAAAGTCCTCATCTTTGAGATATATTGACACATTAGGGAACTTAGTGAGTACTCACTGGCAAATGGCTAAACAACTACGGTTACTGAACTTGTCAGTTATCAGCCTTGCAATGGCAACAAGGATTTCTATGCTCTTGATTATGCAACTTAGGTTCTTGTGCACTCAAACTCTTTCACTCACTGTAGGAGAGAAAAGTTCATTCAATGGCCTCTGACCAGCCTTTTAAGTCTGAGTTGCGCCTTTTAAAAAAAGTAGTTCTGAGATGAACAAAAAGCTTGAGATTAAGAGAGGCTGGCCAAGTTGGAACCACCTCAATGTCACTGAAATCTACTTGAACATGAAAGAATCTATTTGAACAAGAAAGGGCCTCTTCCTAGACCCTTTAAGGCTTGATTCAATACATGGGAGAGAAGTTGATTTTGGTGACATTGAGGTTGTTCTAACTTGGGTCTATGGCATAAAACCAGCAAACACGTCTGCGTCACTGTCGATCAACCAGGAATTCACTTTTTTCACAAGTACTGGTTTTCCCTGTCGTTGAAATTCCTCACTTTCACTTGATATTTAGTTGAAGTGTTCATGGCTGGTGTGTGTGTGTATGGGGGCGGGGGGGGGGGCGCGGTGGCGTGGACATGCATGCATGCCTTACAACTATGTAAAGTTTGTGTGTTACAGGTTAAGTGCCCAAGGGCTTGGGCTATGCATGGAAAAACTGATTGTACCAGTGGGTAACTAGGCTGGAGTGATCACTATCTTCTGGTTAAGTGTGCTCTAGAAATGTCATTGATGTGCCCCAAACTATTCTAGTCGATAGGTAATCTTCTTGAAACTGATCAGTTGAGTGGAAAATTATGCAATGAGAGCAGAATTTCCATCATGAAAGAATTTCAATACTAGACATAGAGAAACAACAAAAAGAAAACATACACAGAAGACTCCTCCACTTAGAGGTTTTGGTTAGAGGGAACATGTAGCTGTCTGGGATGTGATATTTGTCAACAAATTACAAGGCATTTACAAAACTGGACTTACTGTTTCTTGAGTTATTTGTTTTTGTTCTTGTTTTGTAGTAATTTCTCCAGTTATTTTAGTTTCTTTTTCTTTGGCTTTAGCTGCGGAAATTACTACTTTTGGTACAAATGCTTTTTCAGTTTCTTTTCTTATCTGAAATCAACAATAAAAACAAACCTTATTGTCTGCTGATCTCTAATGAAAGCTGACATAATGTTTAATAAATATAACAAAATAGGAAATCAAAGAAGTCCTTTTCCAGATGCCCACTAAATGAAATGATCTCATTTTCATTAATAGAGCCATGCTCTTTGTCTAAACCATAAGTTATGCTGCTCAGAGAAAAAGAAATGGATTCAACACCCTTTGCTTTGAATTAGAGAGTGTAGTCTTCTTTAAAAAGACTTCCAATGTTTATAAATGTGTATATGGCAGTATTATTCTGTGCCACTCTGTCATCTAAAGGAAATCCTAGAGCATAGGCTATTAGAATGGAAGACTTTACAAGTAATACTGTCCGATTCTTTTACAAATGAAAAATCAAACATAGATGATTTGTAATCCACATTTATACAATATTTTTGCATTTGCTTTGAAAACGTCCTAAATATTATGAAGGTTTGGAATATCAAGACTTAACCTTTCTAAAACTGAGACATTATGGGGAGAACACTTTTGTCCATATCCCGGGTAAAATGTTTTCCAAACCCTTGTGAGTTAAGTTGCTTCAGTCGTGTCCAGCGTTTTGCAACCCTATGGACTATAGCCTGCCAGGTTCCTCTGTCCGTGGGATTTTCCAGGCAAGAATACTGGAGCGTGTTGCCATTTACTTCTCCAGGGCATCTTCCCGACCCAGGGGTCAAACCCACGTGTGTTAAGTCTCCTGCCCTGGCAGGTGGTTCTTTACCACTAGTGCCACCTGGGGAGCCCAGGAAATACTGTGTTTGGATCTGGACACCTAAGGTGTATGCGAGGGGAAAGTGGGGTACTTGGGGAGGGGCAGTTTTCTCCATTTTCCTCTTTGTCATTTTCAGCCATCATCACTGAAATTCAGGATCTCAGGGTTAAAAGAGGCTTGGAAGTTATCTTCCCAAACCACCCCACTGACAATCGGCAGTGCCGGCCAACAGCCCTATCAGGTGGTCTTATCTAATCTGCTCCTGAGTGCCTGCAATCACGAGGCTGTCTTTTTCGCCTTTTGTCTGGTCATTTGACCTGAGAGGGCCAGATTCTCCACCTCATTTCAAATCCATGCTCAAATGTTTTTCCAAAGACTCAGGAAGCAGTTGCGAAGCTATTTTCAAAGCACTGTGGGTTCGGTGTCCTTTGCCGCTCCTCCCAGTTCCCGCTTCAGCATCTGCTTCTCCCTCCCTCGTAGTCTCACAGGTAGTCAGTGCATCTCCACGTCAGTGTAGAAGAGACCCCTGCTTCCACTTCCAGTGTGTGTTCCCGGAGCCCCCTCTTGTCTACACAAGGGAAGCATTTGGGGACTCTAAGAGACTTTGGTGTCTAGTACCCAGGGACACAACCACATTGTGAATCAACCATGTTGCCCACAAAACACCTTTCCCTGTAAACAGCACTATCTGGGTTGACACTGATAACAGCAGCAGCAACAATTTCGTATCAAAAACCATCTTCACCTGTTCATGAGTTACGTGCACCTGCTCTTGTTTTGTCGTAATTACTTCTCTGGTTCTGGCTTTTAATTCTTGTTCTTTGGCTTTATCGGCGGCCACTACCACCTTAGTTACAGCAGTCTTCTCTGCCTCCTTTCTTATCTGATTTTCAAAGGGGAGAGAAAAGAAACACTGTAATGTGCCTTATATAAAAAGGTACAATGATAAATCAGGATAAAGACATAAATGTCACACAGGAGAGGATAAGGAGGAAAGCTAGAGTGATTTTAAACTATAACAGAAAATCTATTCAAATACGAGGTGGGAAATTATCTTGGATTTATAACACCTTCCAGCCATGAATCAAATGTCACATAGGTTTTGAGGAAAGTAAAAGCAAAGCTCTTTAGGGAAAGCTTAGAGAAACGTTAACGGTAGCCCTCAAATAATGGCTTCCCTGCCTGGATCCTGGAAAGACGGAGCTCTGGATGGACCATTTTGGAACTACAGCTCCAGGTGCTGGGTACTTTGTTTGCTCAGCTTAACCTCTCAGCCACCCTTTACTCATCTTAACTCAGGGATGCCCCTTGTCTGACCTCCTGAGAGGTACCTCTTACCTGCCTAGCTGCCTGACAGAGACCTGACACAGAGTATTTATATCGTGAACACCTCTGGTGTCAGACCACCAGCTCAGAATGTCCTAAAAGTCTGGGCCGTGGAGGGCTCAGCCCTCAAAACAATCTGAACCCTGGTTCAGCCTGGGAAATCTGCACACAGAGCTCGGTCTGCGCGGCCGCACGCCCACCTGTTCATGAGCAGGTTGGATGTGCACGGCAGTCGTGGTTGTCCTCTGAGCAGTCTGCTCTACAGCGCTGATAACTGGTTCTCTCACTCTGGC
The DNA here is from genome assembly GCF_000754665.1 of Bison bison bison. Taxonomy (NCBI): domain Eukaryota; kingdom Metazoa; phylum Chordata; class Mammalia; order Artiodactyla; family Bovidae; genus Bison; species Bison bison. The sequence goes on along the minus strand of NW_011495022.1, from coordinate 2,072,589 downwards.
CATATCAACAGCAGCAACAACGGTGGCCACAGCTGCACTTTTGTCAGCTTCTTGTTTCACCTGGATGGGCAATGAGCAAGCATATTACCTTCTGAAATGACGTGCCTAGTAGAAACTGCAAAACACCGTGGAAACGAAGTCATCAAGAGTAAAACAGACACATGCATGAGCACCTATCACCGTGAAGAGAGATACGGTATGTATTGCTAAACTCTACATTTATAAACATCTCACAGAACACAGCTTTTGTGGAGCTTCCCAGGTGTCTCTCGTGGTAAAGTGCCCGCCGAGAACTGGGTTCGATCCCTGGGTCGGGATGATTCCCTGGAGGAGGGCATGCTAACCCACTCCAGTATTCTTGCCTGAAGAATCCCATGGACAGAGGAGCCTGGCGGGCTACAGACCATAGGGACGCAAAGGGTCAGACACAACTGAAGTGACTGAGCATGCATGCACGCAGAGCAATTTCACAGAGTATAAGCCACATTTGGTTTTCACTTTCTGTTGTATTCTTATGTTCGTATGCATCTTCCTTCAACCTATACAGACTGTTTCATGGCAGGATTCTGGTGGGAGAAAGCAGAACAGGAAAGGAAGGAGGAAGCTTCAGCAGTACCTCTGCAGCCCCAGCGGCGGCAGCTCCTGCTGCGAAGGTAGTGCTGGCGGCGGCGCCTGCAGCTCCGCTGATGGTCACTTGCTCCTGGATCCCGTATCTCCCTTCCCATCTCTCCTCTGTCCTGATCTGAGTAGCACTGGTCACCGTGGTCTCTCTCATCTCAGCCTCAGATGAAGCCACGTAGCCCTCTTGCTTCCAAGGCGGGGGCACTTCCGGGCCTGGGGGCATGGTGGGTGTCTGAGCCTTCCGGACGAGTAAGGGAGACTTGACGGATCTGATGGGGGATGTGGAGATCCTCCCCGCCGGAGACACGGACCTGAAAGTCAAATGGCAGAGGTCAAAGAGTGCCAAGGCAAGGAACTACTCTCTGGGTCATTAGATTTGAATGAAGGAAGAACAATCTGGAAGTGTTTAAGGCAGGGTTTTAAAATCCATGGCTCCGCATTGAGCCATGTATGGATCTTAACCTACACAGAGACAAGTACTATACTTGAAAGTAATTTGTTTTAAATTTCAGTCAGCCTTATTCTCATCTGCTGTAATTCTGTATGAGAATCAGATTTAATCCTCAAGAATTCCGTGCCCTGCCCTACCATTTCATGTTTAGAAAAGTCAAGACAGCAGAAGGTCTTTCCTCAAAACACGGTTAAAGAAAGGGCACTCGGAATATGGTAACATAACTCTAAATTTCTCTGTACTCCCAATTCTCGGGGGCAAGGGGATGTCAAACAGGTGAAGGAAGCAAGATTTCTGTAATCAACGTACTTGTGCAACTTGAGGTTAAAACACGATAAACCTTTCTCATTTTCTTGTAAGACTTCCCACAGCCTTCATCATGCCCCTCATGCCCTTGTGAATTGCAAGGCTTTCACATTAGTCATTTTGCAGAATTCTAGGGCTATAGCTGTGCTTTGGAAACTGTTCTGGTCCAAGTGTGGTGCACTGCTGTCTTAAATATCTTCTGTATTTGTTCACCCTCACATCCTCATTGTATTGTACTCTGAACTTCTTTTGAATATCCTTATAGTGGATAATTTGAAACCTATGGATTCCATAATTCCAAGGTGGCTCAGTGGTAAAGAATCCGTCTGCCAATTCAGGAGACTCGGGTTCAATCCCTGGGTTGAGAAGATCCCCTGGAAAAGGAAATGGCAACCCATTCCAGTATTCTTGCCCGAGAAATCTCACGGACAGAGGAGCCTGGCTGGGGTCTCATAGAGTCAGACACGACTTAGTGACTAAAGTAAGGATTATATAGTTTTTGGTTAAACTGATAGTTTCTTCCAAAACAGTTTTCATCATTTTTTATTTGTGTTCAAATGCAACAGCATCAGCTCAAGAATCTGGGTACTGAATAAATCTATCTACAGTCAAAATAAGAGACAGCTTCTAATTGACAATAATAATTCCAGGCATCAGTCAACTATTTTAAGATGAAATTTTTCATAATTTAATTTTTAATTGATAGGGTTTAATATACTTTTCCCTCTAGGTGGCAGTATTGCCTTATCATTGCATTTAACTACTTCTGCATACAGGAAAAATGTTTATAAATGTATTCTGACATTACATAGGGTATTTAACTTATATAAATCATAAATAAAACAATTATTATAATTAAGACTCAAGGTACAGTTGATATATAAATTGTAGAGTAAATTAACAGTACATTACAATATTGATGAGTTTCATGAAGAAATGCTTAATCATTTTCTTGAAGAAGGGTTTTTTGGGTGAAAATCAATTTACATTTTATAAATGGAGTTGTAATCAACAAAAGGGAGATGTAGGGGAACATGTCTCTATTTTGAAAGTGACTGCCTTTGAACATAACAAAGACCAGTTTAGAATAATGTAGGGTTTACACTAATTGAAGAAAAGCAAAGTGACGTGTATTTCCAATTTTCGACCTATGTCTTGTTCTTGCTGTCCTAGTAAAATGGGTCTAATTCAAATAGACTTAAAGACATGATTAGCATGACATGAATGATTAGCAGCAGGTTGCAGGTAAGCCTGTAACTGTGAAAATCAATGTAATTTGAGTCATTATAGGAAAGTGCTTATTTCTGCTCTTACAAAAAATAATCATCTGGTCACAGCGAGATATAATGCACCTTATTCAGTGAAATATGTTTGCCTTACTTTACAACAAAAATCAAGATTCAGGAAATTGTCCATCCTGTATAACTGTTATTTTCTCCAGAAATTGACATTTTAATTTCTTAATCATTTTAAAGTAAATTTGGGGGGCTAAATAATTGGAATTGCTATTAATGAATTCTCAGTACTTCTAAGACAGTCAAAACGCTCCACAGAATCAGGGAAACTCTGTAATTCTAAATGACTCTTGGGCTTGGATTAAATATATGGTGAGGTTGTTATCTCCTTCAGCAATCACATTTGGCCTGTCTTGTGATTTTGTGGTGTGCAAACTTGGAGTTAGCCTGAAACAGAACACTTTTAAAACTTGATAGCCAGACCCATTTTAAAAACTGAGCTTTTTGGCCAAGGCTTCACATTAGTATTTATCAGTATCTTTAATTTTTAAAGTGGGCACTATAATAAAGACTGGAAAATATCTAGCATTTCCCATATATTTGCTGGACATTGACATTGCCTCTGGTATGAAATACTTGTTATTTTCCACTTTTTTCATTTGTGTTGCTTGTTTTTCCTTTAATAATTAGTCTGTGGAAGTTCTTGATACATCTGGTATATTAGAGCTTTGCCATGAAATGTTGCAAATATTTCTCCCAAGATCTACTGTTTGTATTTGCTTATTTCTTATGGGGTCTTAGCCAGCATCAACATGTTCAGTTGTGTAGGTTATGCATGCTTTCTAGACTTGTACCGTTCACACTGAAGGCCTTGTATGTTTGCTTTAAATATTTTATGGCAGAGGCAATGACATATCTTGAGGAAGAGGCATCCTTAAATTTTTTTTAACAAATGCGCTATTTGGTGTAGCAATGATTTTGCTTTTGCCATATACAAATTTTTGTTTTTATGTAGTTGAATCTGTAAATCTATTTTTAAAAGCTCTGCCCAACAAATGTTTTCTCAAATTTTCTCCTCATTTTTCATGTTTTTTTAATTTTTTAGAAATTTAGCTCTGTGGTCAACATGAAACTTATTTTGTAAATGGTGAGAGATACAGGTTTACATTTGTTTTCTCCCAAATGGATAGCTAATTAGGCCAGCATTATTGTACAAAATATTCTTTTCCCCACTGAACTGAAAAGTCACTTGGATTAAAAATTGAATGTCCTGGGTACCTGGATTAATTTGTGGATCCTCTGTTCCGCTTCCCCATGTACATTCTATTTACCAATATCACACTTTTTGATGACAGTAACGTCACAATAAGTTTGAATATTTTTTGAATCAACTATTAACTTATTCTTTTAAAATTTTTCTTGGCAGGGGAACTTTCTCTACATTTAAAAAAATTTTAATTGGTCAAGAAACACTGTTTTTTTTTATAAAAATAAAACACACAAACTTCCCCTTTTACTAGTTTATAAAAAAAAAAAAAAAAAAAAACCTCAGCATGTTAAGCTAAACCTCAAAAGTTCAAATTTGCTATGGATAGTTTACACTTGCTGATATAGTTTCTGAGTTCTGATGATACATGCTTACTTTCTAAAATATCTCCATATTAACTAAGCAAAGAAATCCAGCTTATATTCTGGATAAAATAACATAAGCACATGCAAAATATTTAGAGGGTTTTACTTACTATTAGAGCATAAGAACATTTGTATAACTCCTATTTAGAAGATTCCTTCAACTAATTATCTCATTGAACCCTCACATCTTGAAATCATTCTTCCTATGATTCTCTATAATTTACAAATGACATGACTAAGACCTTAAGCAATTTAACTTCTTTAAACTTCTTTAACTTCTGGTCACCTATTTAAAAAATTAGGGGTGATACTTCTTAGAGGTTGCTATGATTATTTGATGAGATAATATACACAGAGTGCAATCGAATGTCTGACAGAGAAACTGGTCAATATATATTAATATTTTATTATTACAATTATTCTGTAAGTCACATTTTAGCCAGTGATCAAGAAGACTGAACCCAGGGCTTCCAACCTTAAATTCTGTGCTCTTCTCATCTCACTGTGCATTCTCTTAGCTCCTACAGCAGATATTGAATGGCATACAAATAAGATTGTAGAATTACAGCTTATAAAGTTTTCCAATTTACCCATGGACAGTAAAGATTTGTGAAAATCATAAATGATATCTTTTTGGTTTAACTCTTTTTATCACACACAACATTCCTTACTCCTTCCTTTTACATCTCTTCTTATCAGATTAAACCTAATTAAAATGCATAATGACCTGATCTCTCTTAAAAAGCTTTACCTGACAGGAGATGGAGTCGGTGCCCGCACATGTCTGACAGGGGAAGGGGAGTGTCTTATCGGCGATGGGGACTGCTGTCGAGCCAACTGTGCTTTGGCAGCAATGGATGGTGGTGTGGGAGACCTTGATTTTGGTTTAGGAGGTATCCTGGGAGGTGTTTTATGTGGCAGCTGTTGCCCAGCGGCACCATCTATGACCATCTCAACTGCTGCAATTGATCTGGCATCAAAGTGGGCCTCAATCTTCTGCAAAGAGAAAAACAAAGACCATGGTGAGGAGAAATAGTTGGCGAAGCAACAATTTAAAAGGCAGTATATATAGTATATATTTCAAGAAAACCTTTTCAATTCGAGTTTGTCGTGTTTCTGAAATCTGAGCAGTCGAAACAATTGTCTTTGTCCTTTTAGCGGGTACTACTTCTTCACCTGTAGGAAGGGAAAGACAAATATTTAGGAGGGAGCACAAGGACCCAGTTTTAAAGGGGTTATGTTAATTCTGACTACAAAGTCAATAGGATTTTCTAGGTATCCCAGTGGGGAAAATTGCAGTAAGATTTTGATTTTGTATAAATAGAAATTAGGTTTAAACAATGAAAATATTTATTATTAGATATGAGTTTGCTTAGAATCCTTTTGAAAAATTTCATTATTTGCCAGTAATTTGAAAATGTAGATGACTTAACTGAAAAACTCCAATTTCTAGTGGTGTTAAAAATTACAGATTGCTTCAATTATTCTAAACTCCTCCTTTTCATGGGTATTGAAAAGCCAGCTTTGATTTCAGCTCACAGTATTCCATGACCTCAGAGGGGGGGCAGGTGGACCCTGGTCCCACTTGGTCCTAAATGTCCCCTCTCCCGCCTCCTGTTCCTCGACCTCCGGGGCATACCTTGAACCAGTAATTCGGCAGTGGAAGTAGCTCTTCCAACGCTATTGGTTGCATTTACTGAATAGGTGCCAGAGTCTTCTGGGTATGCTTCTGCAATCAGTAAGCTGTAGAGTTCGCCTTCTTGTGAAATTTGAAAATCAAGGGAGCTCTGAATTTCGGCTCCGTCCCGGTAGAACTTCACCACAGGTGTAGGGATTCCAGTCACTCTCACTTGGAGTCGCACTTGGCTTCCTTGTCTCACAGTCATGCTCTGCAGCCGTTGAGTGAAGTTGGGTGGTGCTGTCTCCGCTGCAGCAGAAGGGTAGAGAATCAGGACCAGTGCCAGTAGGGGTACTCCCAACAAGCTATTTTTAAGTAATCACAGCTTTGTTTCCGAAACCAGGTCATGACTTGCTGACTCAAACATCCTTGACTGTCCTTGAGCCCAGCTCATCCATCAGATGACCGCAAGCGTGGAGCCAGGAGGTGGCAGAGGGCACCCACCACCATACTTTATTGTTTTGTTTAGCTGTTCTAGGTCACCACATTTTAAAAATGTTATCATGTTATTATATTTTTAGAGAATTTTTCCACCAGTTACTCCCAACTTCACATCTAGCACTTTTTAATATGTTAAGGTAACTTTACATATTTCAGTAGGTTGCATTAAAATAAATTCCAATGGTTGGTTTGCTGGATATATCTATAACTTACAGAATCATTATTTTAATTTAAACATAAAATCCTAAATTGGTTCCAACTTAATCAATATTCAAATAACTCAAATATTTACTTGCATTTAAAATGTTAATCCAAACAATGACACGCTTTAATGTTAGTTATGCTACAGAAAGTGGATTTTTAAAATTATGTTGGAAGTTTTTAATAAAATAAATGTGAATGGTGAGTGGGATTAATTTTGACATGTTTTTGAGTAATAAACAATAGCAGATGCTGTCAACCTTGTGCATTGTCCCTTCTGAATTTTCTGGATAAAAGTTAAAGTTCATACCTGATGTTCCTTCTGTTTTGGTCAATGATAGCCCTATACTTAAACAGTGCTAAATACATAGTTTATTGAATAAACATATGTAATGTTATGCAGTTCATGAAAGATATTGTTCTGTAACATGTAAAGTAGTGTGATGTTCTGTGTATTAATATCTTACAAAATAAAGGATGGAGAAAAATGACAGAGGCCATAAAGATTGGGTGGTAACTTTTATGGGGAAACTGTGTCATGCACTTGAATCATAAATTTGCCCTTTTTCTATGCTTACAGTGCAATTTTTTTTAGAAATAGGAAGTAAATGAAGAATTATTAAACACCATAGCCTAGAGTAGTACTTCTTAAATGGGTAGTCTGTGGACCACTAGCGTCAGAATCATAGGTGCCTGTTAAAGTGGGAATTCTTGGAGATACGCATATTTCCTTAGTAGGTGTGTACACAAGGCTCCAAGCCTTTCTACTTGCTCAGAAACACAATTTTTAACATGTCCTTAGTCTACCTTTAGGTGCTTGATACATGCATAAAGGAAGTCGTTCTCAGCCACTTTTTGAGGAAACTTACATTCCACAAGACAAACAACTTTGCTGTCAATGCAGCGTCCGGGGAGCCCTGCTCTGGATTCCAGCTGCTTGTGCTCACTAGTTCTTGGTGGACAACCCCCACCCCAGGTCCTGGAGAGGCCTTCTGGGCGGCGTGTTTCAGGGGATGGGCAGGGCCCCTCCTGCCTACCTGTCACGAGAAGCTCAGCAGTACTAGTCGCTTGTCCAGATCCATTGGTGGCTCTCAGGGAGTATCGTCCACTGTTGGCTTTTGTCACGGCGGGGATCGTCAGTTTAGCGCGGCCATCGCTAAAGGAGATCTGCACGCCGGGCAGAGTGGAAGTAGAAATCACCTGGCCATCCCTAAACCAGCTCACCTCAGGAACTGGGAAACCTAGGAAACAAAGAATTCATCTTTATGTCTGGGGCACTGCCAAGCCCTCCATTCTGTCCAGTTATGTCCACTCCCTTATCTTAAACCACAAAAGCGATCCAGAGTGTTATGCTATTCCATGACAGTGGAAATTTGACAGCTGTGTGAGAAAAGTACAAAGTTGCAGACCATTAGGAAGGTCTGTGGGTTCACATAGAGGCCAGCACCTTCATTTTACAGGGGAGGAAACTGAGGCCAAAAAAATCTCAATAATACTTTCAAGGTCCCCCAGCGGGCAGTGGCACACAGAGGGCTAGAACTGCCATCACCTGCCCTCCTGCCCAGGGGTCTATCTAAGACAATTTAATAGACATCATTAAAATCATAAAAGAGATTTATTAAAGTGAAGAGCCAAGGAAATTCTGAGAAAAACAGTGACTGCTGTCCTCTTCAAAAACAAATAAGAACAAAAGCAGCAAAGGGATCTGAAAGTTCAGCCTAACAGGCACAAGAGGACACGCTCATCTCTTTACCTCCTCTTTGGTTACGGGGACACAGTCTGCCTGACGTCTCCTGCCTTTCAAACACACTTCAGTAAAAATGCCATGCTCATACAGTAAGAGGCTAAGCTGAACCCAGTCTTTCAGAACAACATGGATACTTGGAGTCACAGGTAGAAAAGTACAGTTCTCTTTACCCACCATGGATCGTGGCACTAGGGACTAAATGTATGCGGCTGGATGTTTTAAATACACTAAAATTCAGCATTCAGAAACATGAGGCAAATTCAGAGCATGGTTTATTCTGCCTTTGGCATGAAGGTGGATGATCTCTTTCAACTGAGGAAGTGAAGATGAGCAAGAGAAACTTTATCTTGTTGTCTTTACATTAGTCAATCTCCCACTGTGGCCGAGTGAATAGTTTATTTGATGAATTCATAGGTGTCAAATATTTTCAGTGGTGTTTTCCTAAGAATTTTACTAGCATAAAGTGTGAAGGAACAAGAAGCTTGTGAGGAAGCCAGATTCCATTACTCCACAAGCAGGTGAACTTCCCAGTAAAGCTACATGTGATCTGCTTGTTCAAGAGTTACTGAGTGTTACAAGATGAATAAGTAAATTATTTGGAAGTCAGTCAGAGTTTGTCATGTATGAGAAGAATTGAATGGGTCTCTATATACATATACAATAGAAACTGAAGAATGATTATGATATTTATGTCAAATCATATGATATGTCAAAATATCACATATGGTATTTGTGTACTATAAAAGTGTTACCCAGTTATGAATAAGATTGGCACATAAAATAGAAAACAAAATGTGGAAAGAGAAAGGAAAAGGAAATCTTATTTTATATCTTTATTATAAGCCATAAAGTTAAAAAAAAAAAAGAGGAACCATGTACCATGGAGGTGCATCAAGCATCTCCAACTTTTAATTCATATCTTACATAACCAATTATATTACAAAAGGAGAAAATGTGGATTAAATAATTTTCAGATTATTTACAATATGGTTCATAGACTACCACCATTTTGTCACATGATGACAGGTCCCAGAAATCTTCCATTTTCAAAATCATCCTTTAACTGAGTTATAAAGAAAAAAGAGAAGGGGAAAAAATGAGACAAAAGAACTTTCTATTAAATATAATTCTAGGGTTAGTGTTTGTTTCTCTTTAATACGTGAAACTAGTGTCAGATATTATTTTGGAGTTTCATTTCAAAATGACTGGAAACTCTTTTCACTGACTAGAGATTGAGAATACAAGAATGAAATACTTAGGAGTTAGCTCGTCACTGAAAGTTCTGCCTTTGAGAGAAGTCAGTTGTCTTGTGATTTTCCACGTGAAACCACAGAGGCTCAGGCACACGGAACAGTCAGCACCAGGCTGCTCGCCCGGTAGCTCCATGACCGGCCCCTATCAGTCTGGAGTACTTGGCTTCCAGTCTGGCTCTGCAGCTGAATCCAAATATAGAATGACCAAATTTGGTCCTACTCAGAAGCTGGATTCTGACAACAGTTTTAATCCAATGCTAATTATTTTGCTTTGTGGAATTATAAATATGCAGAAAACATTTTCTAACTATTATACTGTCAGATTTTGTCAGCACTCTGGGAATGGTATACTCTTATAATGACCCTTCCAGAGAGTTGGGCCAATTTCACAAAGTGAAAGCAAGGCTTAGGCTTAATGTTGAGTCCTACAAAAAAGTTAACAGAGAGGAGGCACAGAAGACAGAGGAACATGCGAATGTGTGAGCTTACCACTAATGTGAGCCTCAAAGGTTGCGGTACTACCCTCCAGTACCACAACGCTTTGTAACGGCTGCGTAAACGTCGGTGCTTGAGTTGCCATCTTTTCAGGCACTCTGGAAAGGAAGAGAAAAGAAGTTAGAGGGTCACAACTGAGGGCCATTGTGGAGCTACTCTGTCGACGGCAGAAACACACATTTTCCAAATGGGTTGCTTCTCAGATCATCTGTGGGCCCAGAGTGGTCTCTTTGGTGGCTTGAATTTGGCTTCTGAGTTGATCTGCAGCTTAACAGAGTAAGCAAGTCTAAGGGGAGACGGAGGAAAAAAATTGAAGAAAGCAGAGCAAGGAATGTATGCTAGTGGTCAAAGAGGGCAATTCAGTTTTATGAAAGGTGGGAAACCCGGGAGAGAGTCAGGAGAAAGGGAAAGCTGGAGGAAACTAGGGATCATGACAAATAAAAGCAAACGTGTGAAAAGTATAAAATGAATTTTTGCATCCCATCAATGTCTGAAGGAATTATTTTTTTAAAATGTCCTTCCTCCCAGGATTTTTCACACACTGTTATTTACAAAGTTGACACAGATTCAGGCATTATGAATTTAAGTAATCCAGGTAAATGTTTGAAATCATAACCAAAACTAAAAGTTTAAACTTTATAATTTCTTTCCTTATTTGAAAAGTTTTGGAAAGCTTTGTCAACTAAGCACAAACCCTCTGTAGACAGCATACAGTGCTTTTTATTTCTTAATATTTCCTCATATTGTAATTGCTCACTAAATGTTGCTACTGCTGACGTAAATATTCACAAAGTTTAAATTTAACTGAGCAGGCCAAAATTTATTACAGATCTGAAAAATACTGACTTGAGTTCTTAATAAAGAACAAATGTCCAGAATGCAAAAATGGAAGGCTGAGTGAAGTGTAGCTGAAGTGAAAGCTCCTATGCTTTTATAGCACAAATATTAAAAAAAAAAATCAAAGAAAATAACATGAAACTGGCAGTTAAGTTCTTTTGTTAAGTGCAAGAAAGTATTTTGCCTATTAGTTTTAGATTACGAGAAGCATTTTCTGATGCATAAATACCTTCTTATTCAACATCACTATTCCACTATTCTGACATAAAAAGCAGATTCTCAGCTGTCAACTGTTTCACTGCTAGTGTTCATACAATTCTGTATTAATTAAAAGCTTATGGAGCAATACTTTTTCTAGTCATAATTACTGTCTTGTAACTTTTTACTTGAGTTAAAAAGAAAATAAAACTAGAATTCTGAGACAATAACATTTATATTTGAAAGATTCTGATAATATCCAAAAGGTTTTTTTTTTTTTTTTAACTGTTGCCAAGAATTCCTTAGTGTAGCATATTCTCTTTAGGACACAAAAACAATTTTTTGTGGCTCACGTTTTCTGTTTCCGAGTGAGTGCATCTTCTAAAAATAGCTGTATTCTTGTACCATTTATATACCTATGTATTTATAGGCATTTACAGTTAGTCATCTAATTTCAGGAAGATGAGAAATCAAGGCATAATTTGAAATAAGTCTCTAAAACACTACTTCTTGTCCTTAACATCAAACATTTATTTCATATCATATAATTTGATAATGAGTTAAATTAAAACACATAATGAAATTCTGAGTGTTTTAGAAAACAATTATATAGCTCTTCTTGTTTTCAAAATTTCTAAATATATTGCAATTAACTGGCCTAAAGGGGTCTTCTATTCCCATCATTTAGGTAAATTTGTTGCTTTAGCACTTGGTCTTGAGAGACCTTTGTCTAACTAGGGCTGAAGGTAGGCATATAAAATGTCATGCTCCCAAAATAAACTCTTCAGCAGATGACTGACAGCAGGCAAGTGTTCTGTCACCGCTCTGCAACTGATACCTCAGCAGTGGATTCCCTTAAAAAGCCATCGGGTGTAGCTGATACCACATGCATTTTATCAGAGCTATTCTTGGTGTGTCTCACTTTATCACTGAGTAATATAACCTTGAACATTCTCAACAAAAAAAAGTCCATAAAAGACGCAAACGTTTTACATCATTTCAGACCTCAACTTTTAATACTTTTAGAATTAAATACTTTTAAACAATTTGAATCACTAACTGCTGATATGCTAAAACATTGAACTTTTTAAAAGAAAAGCGTTTACATATTTTAAAACAGAAGTTAAAAGCAGAGTAGATAGCACCAAGTAGTCCGACAAACACCTTCATAGGCATTGAGCACACAAAGATAGTAGGGAACTAGAAACTAACAAGGACGGGCCTCTACGAATAAGAAAGAAAAGATGCTGCTCACCTGATTTCTCAGGAGTGCCCAAAAAGGGTGGGACTAAGCCCAAGGTTGCTTCTGAAACGACGTCCTATTTAGAGTTGGTTTTTTCGACCATCTCCAACATGAATCGGTGAGCCTCTAACTTAAAAACAAAACTACACAGTCAAGACTGTGTAGTTTTGCTTTTCTATGCAATCCCTACACCCGAGGCGAGGCTGGGAATGCACGACTGCTCAAGAGCCAGGGGCGGGTCGGGTCTTATATTTGCCACATCTGCTGACAGCCCCACGTCTCAGGGCAGGGCGCCGGCTGATTGGCCGTCCGAGGAAAGCATGATGGGAGCGGGGCCTATTTGGTAGGGGTGCAGACCACCTGTTCTTCTGATTGGCAGTGCTAAGTTTAGCATCTCCAAAGGGGCTTTACCAAGGAAACAACCGTACTTAAAGAATAACTCTGTTGAGGCCTGGGGAAGAGCCCTTGTCGCCCCTGATACTATCTGAAAATATGAGTCCGAGGAGAATTTTTAACAATAGAAAACACTTGTGGGCAATTATACAAAACAGTTCCAAACCTGAGGACTCTGCCCTGAGTCAGGTCTGGTGCCTGTTCCCTTCCCCCTTACAATCAACCAAATGGACCTGTCAATCATCACAAGCAGATGAGGGAGTTTATCTCATGCATAAGACTTCACCTTTTTTTTTTTTTAAAGAATCAGTGTCTAAAAACCTCAGCAATGAAGAGAGTTAATTTATGCTATCTTCTCCAGAATCTACTTGTGCTTTGCAGAGTTAGGCCAGTGTTAATGAGCTGTGTGTTACAGCCCTGCAAGAAATAACAGTTGAAAGACAAAATCTGAACCTGGCTTAAGCTTAGCCTGTACAGTGTAATGATTTCTTTTTTCAGATTCCTTTTTTTTCTGGCATTAATATTTACAAATATACATGCACTGATCCTTACTGAGTAGCCAAGTGTTTTGTTTAAATCATCCATAGGGTTCTTTTTTAGGCACATGAAAGCTGCCTTACTAATCTCTGGAGTTTGCTGTTACTAATGGGAAGTAGTTAGGAGATGATATAGTTGCTATTTTAAGACTGAATTTAATTTCAAGCAAGAGATATTTCAAATACAAAAGAGCATACCCAAAGAGCTTTATAATAGTTCAGCTGAGAGATTTGTAAAGCTTCACTAAAAGGGAAGAAAATTGTCTTGTTGATAATAAAAAAGACTTTTCTTAATAAAATAGACTAAAATTTTAAATTTTAAGTTAAGTTTATGTCTGTAATTAAAATGTCCCCTGCTGTGGAAGGCCATGCATTAGATTTTTCAACTTTCTGAGTTGTGATTAACTTATTAACAGGGCTTCCCTGGTGGCTCAGAAAGTAAAGAATCTGTCTGCAATGCAGGAGACCCAGGTTCAGTCTTTGGGCTGGGAAGATCCCCTGGAGAAGGGAATGGCTACCTACTCCAGTGTTCTTATCTGGAGAGTTCCATGGAGAGAGGAGCCTGGCAGTCTACAGTCCACGGGATCACAAAGAGTCACACACGACTGAGTGACTAACACATTTGAACTTATTAACACAAAATAGCACTAAAATATACTGGACAACTTATGTAATATAGTTATATAGACAAGGTGACATATTTAAACATTTGTTTTATTTTCTTAAGTGGTGATATCTATATTGCTGGTATTACTTTTCCCACTATAGATGCTATCTGCCAAAATCCTGTTTGACTGCTTTACTCAGAAACAACTAGTTTCACGTTACATATAATTCCCAATTACAGACTATGTTACAGGAAACTGGCCAGTCATAAAGCAAAGCAAGACCAGAAATGTCATGTGATCTTTCTGATTTGCAGTGTTCACCAGCTGGTTATCTGTTTAAAATGTGTTTGTGCACGTGTGTGTATGGTGAGTCTGTGTATGTATATACCCTCTTAGATTCACTTGACCTAATGTGAAGCACGTTAATGTGTTGTTAGGTTTGCTAGAACCGAAATCAAACCACTTTAATTCTTATGGGAATTAGAGGGAGTGAATAAATAGAATCTTGAAGCGTATGTCATTTTGACCTGGTGTAAAACTGAGAGTTCAAGAGCGGGGAAAGTGGACCATATGTATTATAGACATAAGGTCAGGTGTTCTCCAAAGCTGCTTACCTATTCACTGCTGTTGGATGTTTTTAGACTTTGCCGCATTATCAAGATACTTGCCTTTTGGCATGTCCATCCTTATATGACATTCAGAGCTAAGAAGGAAGGAAGAAAAGAAGGAAAGGAAAGGAAGAAGAGACCAGTAGGTAAAGAGCTAATTTACTACTCTGGCAAGAGGCCATGTTATTGGATTAGTGAAGAACAGTGGACAATACATGGTATTATGGTAAGCATTAGTTTTAAAATGAAATCTTCCATAGTTGTAATATAGTAAGCTATCCCAGTGGAAACTAAATACTACTCAGATTGGGGGAGCTTGCTGATGCAGTAAGATCTTAATTTATCACCCTAACAGTGGAGAGGAGTCCCAAAGATAATCCAAAACAGCTGATAATTCAAATATAATGCCTACTTAGTTTTGGAATGCGTGGGGTGATTCGCTTTTTGAACATTATAGTCAAGGTTACTCAATAAATAATTAAGTATATGCTCAGTGCTGAATAATGTGCTAAATTATTATAATTTGGGATTCTATCATTGCTTATTTACTCAACAAACATTGCTTATTGAGTGGTGATTTTTGCCAGGCATTGTGCTAGATGATGGCTAAACAGTGGTGACCAACAAGAAGTTCTGGTTCCTGTACTTTTGGAGATTATGGTCCATATAAACTCCTAATAAATTCTCAGTATTCTACAACTGAAACCTGGACTAGGATGTGTGTAAAACTCAGGTAGTATCTCCATCTACACAACTGTGGTTGTTGTCAGACTTTATTTATATTCCATAGGACAAGTTACCAAAGGAAGGACTTACTGGGGGTTATTTGAGAAATGAATACAGTTTTTAAGGCTAATGTAAGAGTCATTTCTGACAGAAAAGAGTAAAATTGATGTCTCTTATAATCCATTAAATTTGTGTGTGTGTGTGTGTGTGTTCTTACTGTATTAAACACAACTCAAGCACTGTGATTATAGCAATATGTGCGACAGAATCTCTGCTCTCAAGGAGTCTGCATTTTAGCAAGCACAGTAATATCTAGTAAGAGATTATAAAGTCCCTTCCACTCATAAAGTGTTTCAAAGTTGAAATATTGCCTTATCATTGAGCTATTTTTACATAGGGAAGTAGAAAAGCAAATTCAGGAATTGCATAGGAAAGAATCTGCTGACCCAAAAAACCCATTCTGATGGATTAAGATCTGTGGTCCTTGAATTACAAAGGGAGGCAAAGCTACAGCAGAGACATGGGAGCAAGGAAGTGCTGCTTGAAATTCCAGACTTCTCTGTCTGATATTTTACTACCTCTAGTTACAACTGCCGGAGAAGGCAATGGCAACCCACTCCAGTACTCTTGCCTGGAAAATCCAATGGACGGAGGAGCCTGGTAGGCTGCAGTCCATGGGGTCGCTAAGAGTTGGACACGACTGAGTGACTTCACTTTCACTTTTCACTTTCATGCATTGGAGAAGGAAATGGCAACCCACTCCAGTGTTCTTGCCTGGAGAATCCCAGGGACGGTGGAGCCTGATGGGCTGCCGTCTATGGAGTCGCAGAGAGTCGGACACGACTGAAGCGACTTAGCAGCAGCAGCAGCAGCAGTTACAATTGCTTTAGGAGTAAGATTGAATTAACTGGCTTTCTACAATTGTTTACAGGTGTGCTAGTAGTCACGCACACATTTAATGGCACCTTAAGTACAAAAAGTTTGTTTTAGACACGTGTGGCACTTCTATCAAAATAAGAAAGATCAAAAAGTTGTTCTTGTGTTTCTTGGTAGCCCTGACTCCAGGGACATGTGGCATTTTACTCTCACCCTACACGGGCTTAGGCAGCTCGCTTGAATCTCAGAGTCTCAGATTTGTCAGTTGTAAATTGGGGATTATAATATCTACTTCAAAGGGTTTGGGGGGAAGATTAAATGACAGAATGAACATGACAGGGTCCAGGACAGTGAGAATGTGACAGATTATAAGTATTTAGTTTGTTTGCTGCTGCCAACCATGACATAAAAGAAAATCATTTCTGTGTTTGGTAATATTAATTTAATCCATTATCTACCCAGCTGAATATCCAAAATAGTGTTCTCCAAGGAATCTTTGAAAAATCTAAAATTTAGCTCATAGAAACACATCATGTCTGTCCCTGAAGGATCTCAGAAGGTGACATGACATTTATATGCGGAATTAAAGCAAAACTCAAGAACTACTGGTATCTTAAAGAAGAAATAAGCTGGGTTTCTGGGACCTTGGCATAGGAAACCTTAAACCAGATCAAACCCAACCACAAGCAGATGCTCACAGGTGGTGATATTATTGTCAAATAATAAGCTTTACATACACCAAAAAGAGATAAGCTTATTTTATCCAGTAACTACTGCAGGCACAGACCTAAGGATTAAGGGCTCTTTTGGGGCCAAAAATGTCTTTGGAGATGAAAAATAAGTTTTGTTCCAAAAAACATTGCAAAAATGAAAAATAATAGATGTTTATCACATGCCTACCAAAAAAAAAAAAAAAAGAAATGTTAGCTACTTTAGTAGTTAACATGTATTTTTTTGTCGGCAAGTGATCAGTTCATTTCAGTCACTCAGTCGTGTCCAACTCTTTGCAACCCCATGAACCACAGCATGCCAGGCCTTCCTGTCCATCACCAGCTCCCGGAGTTCACCCAAACTCATGTCCATCGAGTCAGTGATGCCATCCAACCATCTCATCCTCTGTCGTCCCCTTCTCCTCCTGCCCTCAATCTTTCCCAGCATCAGGGTCTTTTCAAATGAGTCAGCTCTTTGCATCAGGTGGCCAAAGTACTGGAGTTTCAGCTTCAACATCAGTCCTTCCAATGAATATTCAGGACTGATCTCCTTTAGGATGGACTGGTTGGATCTCCTTGCAGTCCAAGGGACTCTCAAGAGTCTTCTCTAATACCACAGTTCAAAAGCATCAATTCTTCTGCACTCAGCTTTCTTTATAGTCCAACTCTCACATCCATACATGACCACTGGAAAAACCATAGCCTTGACTAGATGGTCCTTTGTTAGCAAAGTAACGTCTCTGCTTTTTAATATGCTGTCTCAGGTCAGTCGCTCAGTCATGTCTGACACTTTGCGACCCCATGAACCACAGCACACCAGTCCTCCCTGTTCATCACCAACACCCGGAGTCCACCCAAACCCAAGTTCATTGAGTCAGTGATGCCATCTAACCATCTCATCCTCTGTCGTCCCATTTTCCTCCTGTCTTCAATCTTTCCCAGCATCAGGGTCTTTTCCAATGAGTCAGATCTTCACATCAGGTAGCCAAAGTGTTGGAGTTTCAGCTTCAACATCAGTCCTTCCAATGAATACCCAGGACTGATCTCATTTAGGATGGACTGGTTGGAACTCCTTGCAGTCCAGGGGACTCTCAAGAGTCTTCTCCAACAGCAAAGTTCAAAAGCATCCATTCTTCAGTGATCAGCTTTCTTTATAGTCCAACTCTCATCCATACATGACCACTAGAGAAACCACAGCCTTGACTAGACGGACCTTTGTTGGCAAAGTAATGTCTCTGCTTTTTAATATGCCATCTAGGTTGGTCATAACTTTCCTTCCAAGGAGTAAGCATCTTTTAATTTCATGGCTGCAATCACCATCTGCAGTGATTTTGGAGCCCAGAAAAATAAAGTCTGCCACTGTTTCCCCTGTTTTCCCATCTATCTGCCATGAAGTGCTGGGACTGGATGCCATGATCTTAATTTTCTGAATGTTGAGCTTTAAGCCAACTTTTTTACCCTTGTCTTTCACTTTCATCAAGAGGCTTTTTAGTTCTTCTTAACTTTCTGCCATAAGGGTGGTGTCATCTGCA
>NW_011495022.1:2043742-2054162 GCF_000754665.1 Bison bison bison | reverse complement strand
CAGCCCAGTGTTTCTCATGATGTACTCTACATATAAGTTAAATAAGCAGGGTGACGATATACAGCCTTGACATACTCCTTTTCCTATTTGGAACCAGTCTGTTGTTCCATGTCCAGTTCTAACTGTTGCTTCCTGACCTGCATACAGGTTTCTCAAGAGGCAGGTCAGGTGGTCTGGTATGCCCATCTCTTGAAGAATTTTCCACAGTTTATTGTGATCCACACAGTCAAAGGCTTTGGCATAGTCAATAAAGCTGAAATAGATGTTTTTCTGGAACTCTCTTGCTTTTAAATGTTCCAGCAGATGTTGGCAATTTGATCTCTGGTTCCTCTGCCTTTTGAAACCAACTTGAACATCTGAAAGCTCACGGTTCACGTATTGCTGAAGCCTGGCTTGTAGAATTTTAAGCATTACTTTACTAGCGTGTGAGATGAGTGCAATTGTGTGGTAGTTTGAGCATTCTTTGGCATTGCCTTTCTTAGGGATTGGAATGAAAACTGACCTTTTCCAGTCCTGTGGCCACTGCTGAATTTTCCAAATGTGCTGACATATTGAGTACAGCACTTTCACAGCATCATCTTTCAGGATTTGAAATAGCTCATCTGGAATTCCATCACCTCCACTAGCTTTGTTCGTAGTGATGCTTTCTAAGGCCCACTTGACTTCACATTCAGGATGTCTGGCTCTAGGTGAGTGATCACACCATCGTGATTATCTGGGTCATGAAGATCTTTTTTGTACAGTTCTTCTGTGTATTCTTGCTACCTCTTCTTAATATCTTCTGCTTCTGTTAGGTCCATACCAGTTCTGTCCTTTATTGAGCCCATCTTTGCATGAAATGTTCCTTTGGTATCCCTAATTTTCTTGAAGCGATCTCTAGTCTTTCCCAATCTATTGTTTTCCTCTATTTCTTTGCATTGATCACTGAGGAAGACTTTCTTATCTCTCCTTGCTATTCTCTGGAACTCTGCATTCAAATGGGTATATGTTTCCTTTTGTCCTTTGCTTTTTGCTTCCCTTCTTTTCACACCTATTTGCAAGGCCTCCTCAGAAAGCCATTTTGCTTTTTTGCATTTCTTTTTCTTGGGGATGGTCTTGATTCCTGTCTCCTGTACAATGTCACTAACCTCCATCCATAGTTCATCAGGCACTCTGTCTATCAGATCTAGACCCTTAAATATATTTCTCACTTCCACTGTATAATCATAAGGGATTTGATTTAGGTCATACCTGAATGGTCTAGTGGTTTTCTCCACTTTCTTCAATTTCAGTATGAATTTGGCAAAAAGGAGTTCATGATCTGAGCCACAGTCAGCTCCCGGTCTTGTTTTTGCTGATTGTATAGAGCTTCTACATCTTTGGCTGCAAAGAATATAATTAGTCTGATTTTGGTGCCAACCATCTGCTGATGTCCATGTGTAGAGTCTTCTCTTGTGTTGTTGGCAGAGGGTGTTTGCTATGACCAGTGCGTTCTCTTGGCTGAACTCTTAGCCTTTAGGCATGGGATAAACATCTATTATTTTTCATTTTTTAATATGGTTGATATTTAAGGGATGGATTCTCCAAAAGTAAAAGAGCCTGTGTGGGACAGAAACCTAAAAATGACCCGGAAGGCATCTCTACTCTCTCAAAGATAAAAGTGAGCTTTGAAGTATTTTAAAGACCCTTTGAGCCTTAAATGATGATTTATGTTCTTTTGGAATTCTGAAGTGTTTTTATGTCTGTTGAAGAGATGTAGGTTTTCTACCTCTGCTTTACCCTATCTATTTTAAATTCCGAGTCAGATACCATCCCCTCCACCCACATTTCCTCACCTAATTATAAACATAGAGTCCTTCTGAAGCAAGCCTTACTGTGGAAGCAAAAGGCAGGATGGTGAATATTCTTTGGCTGCCCTTGCATCCACTGCCCACCTCCTTCCATCCTATGGGATGTACTTGCAGGTGAGAGTTTGGGGTATGTATTCCTTTGGCTTCCTCCTTGTCTGGCTGTAGTTTGGCCCTGTCCTACTTGTGACCATGCTCTTACTGGGGACCCCTTTCCTACAGGTAAACTCTTTGGCTTCTGGTAACTGCTCTTTTCCCGTGGGTTTTTAGCTGGCCTTTTCCCAGGGCTCTTCACCATCCAAGGTTAGTGCTCACAAACCTGTCCACACCTTGTAAGAGTCCCTTGACTCAACTCTCTTCAGTTATGCTACAGGGTTGCATGTGCTTCCTGCCCAACTCTGACCTAACCTACCTGTATAGAGACAACAATAAAAATTTCTTACAAATACCATATGATATCACATGTGGAATCTAAAGTATGACACAAATGACCTCTTTCTATGAAACAGAAAGAGACTCACGGAGAGAGAACAGACTTGTGGTTGCCAAGGGAACAGTGGTTGGAAGAGGGATGATTGGGAGTTTGGGATTAGCAAATGCAAACTATTATATATAGAATGGATAAAGGACAGGTCCTACTGTATAGCATAGGGAACTGTATTCAATATCCTGTAACAAACCATAATGAAAAAGCATATGAAAAGTATGTATGTATGATGGAATGATTTTGCTGTACAGCAGAAAGTAACACATTGTATTATACTTCAATAAAATAAATTAAAAAAAAAAAAAAAACTTCTCTTCCAACTTCAAGCTAAACCAACCAAGCCTTTACCTTATTACTAGATAATTGTTTCCATTTCCAACAGACTTATTCCTTTGCCTGACAGGCTTTTTTACATTAACTTCAGAGTTTTATTCTGTTCCTTCTCTCTTCCTCCCTTCTTCTCTCTCATATCTTTTCTTCTCAAGTTATTTTTGAGGGTCTTCCATATACCAAGAACTATGGAGGCTATGGAAAGGGTAATATCCTTCCCTTACTAATTGGAAAGACAAGAGAGCTATGTAACAATTCGAGGAAAGACAGCGGAAGGGAAGAGCCAAAAATGACTGATTAAGATACTAAGTGCTCAGGAACCCAGAGATGGAGGAGGCCACTGAAAGGAGCAATAAAAGTAGAACTACTCATGGAGAGGATAACCTGGGCCAGAAATTTTACATTTCATCACCACCCCCCGCCCCTGCCGCCCCAATAATTGAGGCATTTCAGCAAAATCAGGTAAAATATGACAAAACAGAAACAGAAATGAAGAATGCCTTTCAGAGAAATAAAAACAGAGTAGAAAACTAAAACCATGTCAAGAAGAACATAAGCTCACATACCAAAAAGGCAACTCTACTTACTATACCATGTTTGATGGTGAGCTTCCTAAAAGTTAAAGAATAAAGAGACATGATTGTCAATCTGCAGAGGGAAGCATATCAATTCCTTGGGGAAGTGCAATTTTTTTAATGCTGAATTTTAAAAATTTATGAGGTACAACTTTACAGAGAGGGTATTGAGTGATATATAGAACATAAAGTATTTAATAATATATCTTTTGCAGATGTAGTGAACTGATTTATAAGTTGATATTTTTGGTAGAAGCTTTTAATTAAAGTCAAGGACATAACACTAAAAGGTAACTCACTAAATGCAACTGAATGAGGCATAGAGGAGCTATAGGGCAAGTTTAAAAAAAAAATGGAAATGGGGCTCTCTACCTCTTGACCCATGAATAGGATTTATAATATTCAAAAGATCTTTGGTAACTATTAATATCACCTCTTAGGTATTCCTCTGACAGGCACTGAGACTGAAAGCTAGGAGTACTCCGGCTGAGATCCTGGTTGTCTGTGTGTTTGATTGACAGGTTATTATCATTATTTTTAAGAGTATTTTTTTAAACACAGTTCACATTCCCCGTTGTAAATTTCCCACGTTGTTTCACTGGCACTAACAACAATTACTACTTTACCAAGTCATTTACATTTTTGTAAGCAAATCCAGTTCAATAATCATGTTCTTTGATTGCAGACTATTGACATAGAACAGTCCTTAAGGACATTGAGTAGATCTTCTCTTTGTACATGTGTAAGAGGCAAGCAAACACCCTGGGGAAGGTCAGCATGGAATGCAAATCTCTCTCTCAGAGTAAGAATCTGCTGCTATAGGAGAAGGCTAAAGGTTCTAGCTACACATTGTTTTCCATGAGTTAGTGACACAAAAGGGCTTTGAAGATGAAACCACGTCGCATGTCAATATCAGAACCAGCCAAGTTGTCTGCCTCATACCTCTGTTTCTAAGAGTTTTGTTTAAAGATTTTAGGGGTTAATATTTGGCAGTGGGTATGAGCAGGAATTACCACTAGAAAAAGATATTAAAGGGATTAGTCAGTTTAAGCATTTGATCCTTGAAATTCTAAGGGTCAGAAGGCTGTGCATACCAGTAAAATAAATCCAGTGGGATGAAAATTGTTTACATAGGTTCATGACATTGAGGGTTTAACATTTGTGGGTTTGACACATTGCGAGTAACGCTACAGAATCATGGCAGTTAATTTTGGGAAAATGTGAATTTCAATTGTTTATAATACAGCTATGTATGACAGTGTCACCTACTAATAAGTGGGCCATAGCAGGTCAGACACACATTAATATGTGGCTTTTGTTCTCTATTTTTGCGACATAGAAATATATTAAATGATGGAAAAAACAGTTGTTTTAGAAATCTGTAGTAGGAGATTTGGCAATGGCAACCCAGTCCAGTACTCTTGCCTGGAAAATCCCATGGACGGAGGAGCCTGGTAGGCTGCAGTCCATGGGGTCGCTAAGAGTCAGACACAACTGAGTGACTGAACGACTTCACTTTTCACTTTCATGCATTGGAGAAGGAAATGGCAACCCACTCCAGTGTTCTTGCCTGGAGAATCCCAGGGACGGGGGAGCCTGATGGGCTGCCGTCTATGGGGTCGCACAGAGTTGGACACGACTGAAGCGACTTAGCAGCAGCAGCAGCAGTAGGAAATATAAACGGAAAAAGTATGTCTGCCAATAGGGAGTTTTTATACTGATACAGTAGACCATTTGGTAGCTCTTGAAAAAGAAGAATGGTGAAAAGGGAAACTGCTTTATCAGAAATTACACCTTACAATAAAACTATAGCAAACTGCCAGGTATTGGCACAGCAATATAAATTATTAAATAGAATAGAGTATCCAGAAATAGATCCAAGGAAATCTGAGGAATGAATCTATGATGGTTTAGTTCACCATGGTGCTGATATAATTGAATATTTATTCAGAAGAAAGCACCTCATGCCATGTAACATAAATCTCAAATGGATTAAATATCTAAAAGTAAAAAGATCATAATAAACTAACTACACAAAGAAAAATACTTGTGGAACCTCTCAGGTTAGACAGACAATCTTAAGCAAGACTGGAAACTCAGAGGCCTGAATGAGTCACCAAGTAAGTAATTGGATGGCACGATCTATCCTAGTCAAATTCCAAAGATGGAGGGAAATGTTTGCATACATGTGTCAGTAAAGGGTCAAATGCTTCAAAATGTAGAGGTATGAGTATAAAGATGATTAGTTTAGTAATGTTTTAAGTGGAAAAATATTGGAAACAACCTGAACATCGATCAACAAGGGAATGGTTGAATGCTAGATCATATAACCATGATAAAAATATCATCCAGCAACTGCAGATAGTGAGTTAGAACCATATTGCCCCACAAAGATGGCTAAGGCAGTAGATGAAGAGCAAGTTCCAAAATAATATAAAATGCATATTATTTTTGGCCATAGCAATCTTTATTTCAGTCATAGTTCTTATTTGCTTGTTGTTGTTTGTATGTTTTAATGTTTTCTTAACTTTCTCCTGATTCTTCCACTAGGCTATAAATTCTGTACATTTTTTTTTTAAGCAACAGAATCTGTTTAGTTGGCCTTTAAATCCCTGAATTCTGACCCAGTGCTGTACTAGGTAGAAGTTGCTCATTAAATATTTGTCTGATGAGAATCTATAGCAAACTTTTGGAACGATACTAAAAATCTGTTAAGAGCGATTTCCTTTAGATAGTTGGGCCTCAGTTCAGTTCAGTTGCTCACTCCTGTCCGACTCTTTGCAACCCCATGGACTGTAGCACACCAGGCCTCCATCCCCAACTCCTAGAGCTTGCTCAGACTCATGTCTATCAAGTTGGTGATGCCAGCCAACCATGCCATCCTCTGTTGTCTCCTTCTCCTCCTGACTTCAGTCTAGTTGTTCCATAACAAGGATGAAAAACTTTCCAGTTTTCCTTTACACCTGCCTGAAGGGTTTGTATTTTCACCATGAGCATTTATTACTTTTGTTTGAAAAAAAAAAAACAAAACACACAACCCTCTAATTACTATCATGGTAGTTTTTCCAAAACTAGTTGTGAAATTAAAAAATATAAAATCTAGTCAACAAAATCAAAACAAATAATAAACAAAAAACTTTCTCCATGAAAAATACCCATGTACACTGCTTTTCTATGTATGAAGGCCACCAAAAGCTGAAGAAGTCTAAACAAGGGAAATCACACCTATGCAGGGGGAAAAAGAGGCAAAGAGGCCTTGTGTATTGAAGCATAAGCTATGTTATCTGGGCACAAGGAGCTTGAATTACTTTTATAAACAGCAAAGAAAATTCAAACACTGACAAAAAGCTGTTGGACATCATCCCATAGCTGACATAAATAAGACAGTTGAGTAGGAAATAAGCCTTCTGGAAAAGTCGTTCTTTGCTATTGGTGCTCTGTCTGTCTCTATTGAATGGTTGTCTGGAACCTCCATTCCACTGTAAACATTCTGCATAACTGGTCTTTTCAGAGGGCTCTCTCACCTCCTTGCTACACCTGAAATGTGGGTCTCCCTGGAGGATGCTGCTTTCCTTGTGGGCTCACCTGGTAGAAACTGCTTAGTGTCCACTCAGCCGTGTCCTGGGTCTCCTCAGCTTCCCATCACCACCTCTACACATTGCATTTTGACTCATGAACATAGTCTACTTTGCCTTTGAAGCTAAGGTTCTTTGACCACCTCTTTCTACCCTTCTCCTCCAGACTTTCAGGCCATTCTTCTACCTTCATTAAGGACATTAGCACTACTTCTCTAAGCCCTGCGGCTGCTCTGAGGGACTCCAACATCCATGTGTGATGACAGCAGAGGACAGGATGGACAGCACAGCTTCTGGAGCAGACAGACCTCAACTCAAATCTCAGATGTGCAAGTTATTAGCAGAATGACTTTGAATTAATCACTGAAGCTTGGTTTGTTCTCTGTAAAATGAGAATACTCACTTCTTCATAGTGAGAATTTTTATTTTACTGTTTATTAACTACACTGCCAAAAGGTCTGTCTAGTCAAGGCTATGGTTTTTCCAGTGGTCATGTATGGATGTGAGAGTTGGACTGTGAAGAAAGCTGAGCACTGAAGAATTGATGCTTTAGAACTGTGGTGTTGGAGAAGACTCTTGAGAGTCCCTTGGACTGCAAGGAGATCCAACCAGTCCATCCTAAAGGAGACCAGTCTTGGGTGTTCATTGGAAGGACTGATGCTGAGGCTGAAACTCTAATACTTTGGCCACCTCATGCGAAGAGTTGACTCATTGGAAAAGACTCTGATGCTGGGAGGGATTGAGGGCAGGAGGAGAAGGGGATGACAGAGGATGAGATGGCTGGATGACATCACTGACTTGATGGATCACTGACTTGATGGACGTGAGTCTGGGTGAACTCCGGGAGTTGGTGATGGACAGGGAGGCCTGGCGTGTTGCGATTCATGGGGTCACAAAGAGTCAGACATGACTGAGCAACTGAACTGAACTGAACTGAACTACACTTCATAAGTTTTCATTTACTTTTTAAATTTTATAGCTGGTTTTTAATTCATTATCATAGTCATTAAAGAGCCTTTGTTCACATCACAGAACATAGTGTATTGGTTACTGTTATTATTTTGAAGGCCTTTTCCACACCTCAGCCACACAGCCTCTATCCACCCAGTCTTGAATGACATTCCCTCCTTTCCCTATAGCTGTGCTTTATGTCTTGCCCTCTCCAGGTCTCTTCTCTGTGGCATTGCTTCTTTTCTAATATCCACAGACAAGTTGAAGCTACAACCCTTATAAACATTGTCATCAAGGGCAAAGCCCAAACATTTGTCCCATAAACATACATATGCTTATCTTTGCTCCTCCAGGCTCACAGGGAAATAACCTCTTCCTCTTCATGTCTAGACAAATATTTTGGATCCTTCCCCTCTTGTCTCTGCTTACCCATATGATATGTTTAACCATTTCCTTTTAGTAGCTTCTGCTTCTTAGCTGTTAAGTATATTATGGTCCTGCTTGTTTTAAAAATTAACAAATAATAAAAGACAGACTTTCCCATGACTCTGCAATGCCTTGTGGGTGCCAATCTCTTTTCCCTCCCAGTAACTGCTCCAACTATAACAGCAATCTGCATTAATTGAAGATCTGTCCCTATTTTGTGTCACTTCTGATAGTTAACACATTATATACATTTTCTCATCATTTAATTTACATCTGGGTTTATTGCTAGGTCCATTTCTTCATTTCCTATTCATTTCTGAATCTCATTAGCTGCTTTTCTCATCATTCTTCTGATGATACTCAAGTCAAAATATCTAGGGCATTTCTATTTCTAAGTCCAAGGAGCATTTTTTACTTATATGTAACATTTTTGGTTGTCATGAGTTATTAATTCCTGATACATCCCTGGCAGGTTGCAATGAGTACTCTAAAAAATAATATATTTTTATAATGTGCAGTAATATATGATGTATAGAACTTCAAATAAAATCCACTCAAAGGAAAACTATTTATGTCAAGTGATTGAAAAATCAATTAGTTCATAGCACTGACCTTGAAGTGTTTCCCAGACTGTGTCTTCCTTTGGCCTCAGATTCTTTAATAGGACATTTTATCAATGAAGAACTAAGGTTTTCATGCATTCCATGACTTTCACCATTTCGCCTATCAACGTTTGCACTTCCTCCTCTGAGAATCTCTCCAAACTTGAACTCCAAGGTGCCAGTCTGTCTGGAGAATCCCCAACACACTCCTGCCTCATTGAGCATTCTTCCTTCTGCCTCTCTTTACGTGCTGATTTTTCTCAGTTTCTGTCTCTTCTTACTCTTTGTGCTTTCCTTGTGTCAACTCATCTCCGTTCAAGGCTTCAGCTACATCCTGATGACTTCAAAATGATGTCTCTGGCTCTCTCATCTGCACATTCACATTTCACCATCTACTGGGTATCACCAATGTTGAATTCCTTATGAATCTATTTATCCTCTTAATTTTCCCATCTGAGTTAATCATGCCACAATCTATCCAATCACCCAAGTTAGAGCTCTGGGAATTGTTTCCAATTCTTCTTTCTCCCTCATATCTGCTTCTGAGAGGTCAATATATTCCTTTAATTCTACCAGCTAAATACATCCTGAACCTTTACAGTTCTGTGGCCACTGCCATCCTCAGCGCCTTATTCCTCACCATGCTATTGGATTAGCTCTTTCTACCTCCAATCTAAATTCCACACCAAAATCCAAATAATACAAATACACAGTACACATTTCACATCGCTTCTTTGATTTCAATCTTCAGCAGCCCTTGAAAACCTTGCATCACTTGAGCTACTGAGTGCATCCACCGCCTTCCGCTCTCGACTTTCTGGCTCCTCTCCTGACTTTGACCAGCACAGGAGAGGGACTCTGCCTGGGGCCGTGATGACACATCATGGGCGTCCGTTCCGAGCTGAACTGTGTGCCTCTCCCTTTCCATGATGAAATCCTTACGCTGAGTACCTCAAAATGTGACTGTAGCTGGAGTCTTCAAGGAGGTAATGAAATAATAGTGAGGTCATTAGGTATCTCGGTAAGAAGAGGAGACTGAGGTACGTACATTGAGGAAAGACCATGTGAAGATCTGGGAAGAAGACGATAAGCCAACACTGTGGACACTTTGATCTCAAATGTGTAGCCTCGAGGACTATGGGAAAGTTAATTTCTATTAAGCCATGCAGTCTGTGCTGCTGGGTTACAGTCACCACAGCACACAAATGCAGTATGCAATGAGATATTTCTTGAAGGAATGAACAACTTTATCAGAGAAATACATTGATGACTATGTGGTGACTGACTTTCTCTGAAACCTGAGATTCATTTTAAGGAAATGAGGTTGTAGTGGGTCAGGAAGACAGACCTCCCTGGCTCCCTACCAGGAGCAAAACATCCCCCAGCTTTTGACCCTCACTGTGGACCTTAGTCTTAAATGAAGTCTTAAATGTTACGTGCATGCGTGCTCGGTGGTGAAGATCGCTCAGTTGTGTCCGACTCTTTGCGACCCCATGGACTGTAGCTTACCAGGCTCCTTTGTCCATGGGATTTTCCAGGCAATAGTACTGGAGTGGATTGCCATTTCCTTCTCCAGGGAACTTCCTGACCCAGGGATCGAACCCGGGTCTCCCGCATTGTAGACAGACGCTTAACCGTCTGAGCCACC
>NW_011495022.1:2033988-2043642 GCF_000754665.1 Bison bison bison | reverse complement strand
GGAAGTTGTGCTCAGTTGTGTCCAATTCTTTGCAACCCCATGGGCTGTAGCCAGCCAGGCTTTTCTGTCCATGGAATTTTCCAGGCAAGAATGCTGGAGTGGGTTGCCATTTCCTACTTGAGGGGCTCTTCCCGACCGAGGGATCGAACCCTCATCTCCTGAAGTCTCCTATATTGATAGGCAGTTCTTTACCATTGCACCTCCAAGGCAAATGTTTATGCCCCCATTTAAAAAACTAAAGCAGGGACTTCCCTGGCAACCCAGTGGTTAAGACTCCTTGCTTCCACTGCACAGGGCATGAGCTTGATCCCTAGTTGGTGAACTAAGATCCCATAAGCTGTGCAGTGAGGCCATTAAAAAAAGACAAAAAAAAAAAAAAACACAAAACCCCACAAATATATCTATATTCTATAGAATAGAATACAATAAAAAGCTAAAGCATTAGCAGTTAAGTTTTATATTTAGCAAGTTCTTTTCATCTTGGCCAGAATGAAAAAACACTATCAACCACATGTGAACCTTCATCTCCTTCCATCCACGTACGTAGAGTGTGGGATGGGCTGGGGACACTTGTGGGAGCTGCAGGAGGGAAACAGAATCATTAACCCTACAGAAACTATACTCATTAGAGGTTAAAGGAGTATCACATATAAAACCCTCGGGAAGTTTCAAAACTCTCTAAACTTTGAAAGAGAAGAAAGCAGGCCCTGATAGCCAGAAACTGGCTGGGCACTCCCAGTTCAATCTGTGTCCTCCTGTTGAACGTAAACAAGATCACAGAACATTAACACCGACACTCTGGGACCATGATGGATCAAAACAACAACAAAACCACTCTATCACCTTGTCTGAACACAAGCATGAATGTTGTCCAAGCCACAAAAATGACCCAGAAACCCATCCTAGCTAATATGAGTGACTGGGGCTTCTTTACCAGTTTGTAGCTTCTATCTCTATTCATTATTCCTGCCCTATAGGTAACATTTATTAAGATACCCAAACATAGACTTATCTTTGCCTCCAATCTACAGCAAGGCCGTATTCCCTTAAAAGTCCTCAAGTCACCTAACATAAGCCAAAATCCTATCATAAGTCCCTTCTGCTGCCGCTAAGTTGCTTCAGTCGTGTCCGACTCTGTGCGACCCCAGAGATGGCAGCCCACCAGGCTCCCCTGTCCCTGGGATTCTCCAGGCAAGAACACTGGAGTGGGTTGCCATTTCCTTCTCCAATGCATGAAAGTGAAAAGTGAAAGTGAAGTCACTCAGTCGTGTCTGACTCCTAGCAACCCCATGGACTGCAGCCCACCAGGCTCCCCTGTCCCTGGGATTCTCCAGGCAAGAACACTGGAGTGGGTTGCCATTTCCTTCTCCAATGCATGAAAGTGAAAAGTGAAAGTGAAGTCACTCAGTCGTGTCTGACTCCTAGCAACCCCATGGACTGCAGCCCACCAGGCTCCTCCGTCCATGTGATTTTCCAGGCAATAGTACTGGAGTGGGATGCCATTGCCTTCTCCTTAAGTCCCTTCAAACTCCCTGTTACTGAGATGCCCTGAGCTTCCCTTCCCTATGGTTATTGCAACAAGCAATAAGCCCAAAATGTTTAACTCTGGATATGCTCCTGATGGTCTTTGGCTGGAGAGAATTGATGATCTGTATGTTTATAGCTAGCTATAACACCTGTGTATGTGTGTATGCATGCATGTACAGCAAAAAGCCTGGAAATATAAATATGAGAATGCTAATAATAATTGTCTCTGAGTGGCAGATTATGGGTTACTTTGATATTCTTATTTTTTGCTTATCTATATTCTTTGCATTTTCTACAGTAAAAATTATTGCTACATATAACAAAGGAAAAGCTATTTAAAATAGAGAAATACACATGAAAGGAGTTTCTTATCTTTAGAAAAATGTTTCAAAAGTATTTGAAAAAATGAAACATTCATGTTCAGAAATTATAGCCTTTACAATGGAATTAGATGAATCTAAATTTATTTAAATCATAATCCAAACCACAATGAATAGTTTTATAATGGAATATAACTAGATTTTACTGATTTCACTATAAAAAAAACACAATAAAAATATGAGGTGATGGCTCACAATAATTAATATCTTTTAATTCAACTTGTTCTCTGATTATTCCTTCCCCTGCTGTGTCCTTTGAAAGCTTTGTTCAAGTTGATTAATTCATCAGATTCCAACATTCCACATCTTTATTCTGCAAGTAGTATCTGATAAATATACAGAAATTAATACCATGTCTCCACTTTTTTACTTCACATGACCTCATATAGAATGTTCCAGGTCTAACTCGATAGTTTTTTCCTTCTTAGCCATTCTATATTCAATGATTCCAGGTCAGTGACCCAATTAAGAATAGAAACATGTAATAATATTAAAATAGGAATTGAAGGGTAAAGAACAGTTCACCCTATTGTTTTATTGCCTTGAAATTCCTATAAATAGTTGTTACTTCCTGTAATACCTCCTCTACTAAATGATTTTTTTTTTTTTTTACAATAGACGTTTAAGAGAAATAAAGTTTTACTAAGGTAAGAACAAGATTAATATATTTGCAGTTCCAAATTAATAAAGCCAACAATTTAAGTTAAATAGTTCACCATAACTTCAGAAATGGTGTGGATTCAATTTTACTTGCTGGATAGACTGTCTATGAGATGTGGGTATGAGCAGAAGTCACCCTTCTAGGACAGTCAGACACATACAGACTTGGCTTTGACTCAAGAATATTCAGAACTGAGAAATCTTTAAGTATGGCCTATGCTTTAGCTGCGCCAAAGATGGACCATCTTCCTACTGTCCCAAATATAATGTCCCTTCTGTGACTATAATCAATGTCTTTAAACATCTCTTCCCTTGTGAAAGGAGTCTGTGTGATATTCAAGAAGTTGGATCTAAGAGCACGTTGGGACAGTTGGAGTGTGACGCCCTGCTGGAAGAGGGGAAGGAGAGATGAACGGGGGTAGGGAAGAGATCCTTCTTTTCTGGCTAAAACAGAGGAAAATCCCCAGATACATGGCATAGCCGGAAGTTATGAAATCTGGGTTCTACCCTAGTTTAATTTCTATCCAGTTGTGTCACAACCCCTCTGGGTCTGTATCTCCCAAGGAGGGGCAAGAATGACCTTCTTTGAGGAGCAGGTGGACCAGGTAGGGAGGCTGTCTCACCAGGCCAGAGCATGATGGTGTCAGTGAAGATAAAAGAAGAGATCAAAGTTGAGAGTTTTGACTTGTTAAGAATTAGAGAACTCAGAGTGAGAAAAACACATGTAAGGATGACGCCAAGATTTCTGGCTTAAACAAGTGGGTTGGCAATAATGCCTTTTAAAGAGAGAAGCAGGCTCGTCTTGGGAAAAAAGAAGTTCTAATATAGGCAGAACTGAGGGGCTGGTGGGAGATTCAGCTGAAGGTGCAGAGTAGATGATAGAATCTGGAGCTTATAATAGGAGTCTGGACTGGAAATAAACCTTGAGCATCTCTTAAGTCAGTTGGTTGGCACCTGAAACTGGGCGATCTGTCACTCAGGAGAACAGGGAGGCCTGAAAGTGAAAAGAACAAGGATGGATAACCGAGAAAGTACAACAGTTAGGAGGAGGAGACATGCCAAAAGATTAAGGATGAATAAGAGGAAATCCGGTTGAGAATGGTAGCACAAAAGCCAAAGGAAATTAATTCTTTAAGAATAAGGAAGATGTTCCAAATGTTGCTGGAATGTGCCATTTGGATCCAGTGTCAAAAATTTTAACATTAGGGAGCTGTTGTGTCCATGAAGTGGTAGGAGATAGAAGTGTATAACCTTTGTCAAAATTTTTCTTTTTTGAAGGGGAAGAAAAAACAGAAGGGTAGATGGGGAGTTTTTCATAGGAAATAGGCATTCGACCAACTTTTTCCAGAGATGTGTGAAATATCAGCATCTACATCTATGATGAGTTCATTTACTTCTGTTTCAGGTATTTAGCTCAGTTTCTGCATAGAATGTCAGGGGTGCAGCACCCCAAAGTACAGGACATGTGGATGCCCTAATACATAAGACATGTATTATTCCAGTTCCAACGACTGGATAGTGTCACATCACAGTTGCTACTGTTTGTAGACAATCAACGTTTTAACTGGGTTTTTGACACTGAATGAGAAATGATTGAACATATGTTGGCTTATTAAAGACCTCCACTGACCCTGAGTGGGAGAGGGTGGCAGTGTGTGTGAGGCATGAAGGTGACACTGAGGCAGACCCCAGAACTCAAAAATCAGGGAAGCAGGGCTGCTATTAGGAAACAGTTAAGCAGTAGACTGGTCCTGTTTGGTAGATAGATTTTCAGTTACCTTAATGAGAATGGCTTTCAGGCTATAAGAGAACGCAAAGGAACAAAAGACTTTTAGTAAGTCATGAACACATCGTTCATTAATGCAGTGCGGTAGCGGGGTTACCAGGGGAAGCGGGGGCTCTCCTCATGACTTCCAGCACCACCTTGAAAGAAGGCAGGCAGTTCCCACACATTCACAGAACCCTCATCGTATTGTGAGGGTAGCATGTCAGACCATCTGAACCACATGATAATGAATTCAAACTTACCTCTCTAACTCCATGCTCACCAAACAACCTTTTCAATGGTCGTTCTTCCCTTGTAGCTTGCTGTAAAACTATATTCACATTATAAGCGGTGATTAGTTTCAACAATATGTCATCTGGCACACTAACAAATGCTGGTAAGTATAATTTTATTAGATTTGTTTCTCTCTGGTTTGTGGTTTTCTGTTTCCTAGGTTTATAAACATAAGGGATTTATATTTAGTTTAATATTTGCATAAATTTAAATTATCAAGTATTAAAAATTATGTTAATCAAAATATTTGAGATCTGCAATATTTTTCTCCTACTAGGTTTGTTTATTTTTAAAGTGTCACAACTGTAAAAGCTAATGCTTAAAACAATCACTCCATCTTATACCTAAGAACCACAATTTGATTAGATTTCACTTTTTTATCTCTTCAAAAATTAGTGTTTTTTCTTTTCCTGCTGCATGCTCAGTTGCTAAGTGGTGTCTGACCCTTTGCAACCTCATGGACTATAGCCTGCCAGGCTCCTCTGTCCATGGGATTTCTCAGGCAAGGATACTGGAATGGGTTGCCATTTCCTTCTCCAGGGGATCTTCCTGACCCAGGTATTGAACCCGATTCTCCTGCTTAGCAGGCAGATTCTTTACAACTGAGCCACTAGGAAAGCGCTTTTTGTTTTCCGAGCCTTTTAAAAATTGAATAGACTTTTTTTTAAAAGAAGTTTTGGGTTTATAGAAATATTAAGAGGAAAGAATTGAGAGTTTCCATATACCCCCATACCATGCACATCTTGCCTTACTGTTATATATGTTTGTCACACTGATAAGCCAATATTGCAGGCACTAGTGTGCAATCAAATCTCCTCCCTGGAGGTAGGCAGGTTCAATACTTTCTAGAGATGCTGGAATTTTTGTCTAGTATTAAAAAATACAAAGATATTTGCAATTGCTGATAGAAGCCACACATGTGCAATATTTTAAATGTGTTTATTTTCAGAAGTATTTATAAACAACATCAGTTTTCTTTTTACTGCAGTTTCTAATATCTAGCAACCACCAATAGGTTTCCTGAATGAAAAATCAAAAGCAAAAGTAAAAAAAAACCCTATTAAAGTGACTTTATGTCAATACTCTTGACTATAGTCATCTTGTCAAATTCTGTTTTCTTCACATAGAAGGGTGAGGGAAGGAACTGACAAGAAACAAATTTTGTTTGACAAGCTACAAATTTTGATGCTTTATGGTGGATTTAAGGGTTTACAGACTAAAAAGTCACATCCTCAGAGACTATACTATAGGAACATACTTAAATAGAATTATAT
The DNA here is from genome assembly GCF_000754665.1 of Bison bison bison. Lineage (NCBI taxonomy): Eukaryota > Metazoa > Chordata > Mammalia > Artiodactyla > Bovidae > Bison > Bison bison. Next base: position 2,037,742 of record NW_011495022.1, on the reverse strand, counting down.
TGATGACATTTAGAAGTGTGCATGTAAACTTTGATGGCAAATGGACACCCACTAACTTCTCTACCAAAGAATTATATTCTCCACTTTTTTTTCCTCTCAAATCCCAGAGGATGTGGGACTTTAATCTGATGAATATTGTGGGCTTCTACTTGGCATATTTGATTGAACATAATCATTATACTGGGAGCAGGGGTGATACGTTGGAAATTTCAGCTCTTGTAACAAATTTGTTAAACAAAAACATTATTAATCTATTCAGGATAGTGTAATCCACTTAAGAAACAAAAATTGATAAAAGAAAAGGTGAAATAAAGATATACCAGTAAAATTATTGTGTGAAGGCCACGTTAATTGCTGGATTTTATTTTCTAAATTTTGCTAACAAAGCACCATAGTTTGACCCTAACTTGTGCTTTAGACCAGTGATTCCTAGCTAAGGATGATAGAATGCTAGGCATATTTAATATTTGGAGACATTCTGGTTGTCACAACTGAGGGTGGATGTGGTAACGGTGTCTACTGTGTAGAAGCTGGGGATCCTGCTGAACATCCTATGATGCACAAGACTGTCCCCACAACAAAGATGTATCTGGCCCCACATGTTAGTAATGCCAAGGTTGAGAAACTCAGTCTTAGAGGAATATTCCATGAAACCACATTCCCTTATCTTTAAGGAACTTCAGTAACAATACAGATATGCTATGGAACACTCTTCTTAAAACCCAAGAAAAATGCAGTTTCCACGTAGAACATGTTCCAGTCAATGTACATACTAGTTTTTTTTTTTAAGTTTTCTATTAAATTAAAAGACACAGTAGAATATATTTATTGTATCTGTTTATGAAGCATCTGCATAAGCATATTCATCAAGTAAAGCACACTAATGATACTCCCCCGCCCTCGTTTATGGGATACATAACCGGACATCAAGTCACGATTTACTACAGTTTATGTTCTATCACAGGGCGACTGATTAGAAAGTTGAAGACATTTGTGTTTGAAAATAAAGCTATTGCTCTGTCTACTGGCTCACTTTGAAAACTGGTGCTTCTGAAAGCTTAATGTGCTATTTTTATTCTTCTTATTTGGCTCTGACTTGTGTGACTATGTGCCTGCTCCTCATTCTTCACCGTTTGGTCACACTGGTCACACTGGTGAGTGAGTGAGTGTGTGTGTCTGTGTGTGCGCATGTGTGGTCTTGTTTGTGATGGGGGGGGGGATGGGGCCGCAGACAATGCTCAGATTATTTCTCTGTCAGGATTATCTTTGCTCTGAAAACCAGAAAGTACAATTTCACAAAATCAGATTTTCCTTTTAGATATGTACTCTTTTTTTTTAACTTTACAATATTGTATTGGTTTTGCCATATATCAACATGAATCCGTACTCTTAACTAAACATATAATCTCTTCCTGTGAAACTTTAAATATAAGAAAATCATATCTGAACATGTTGAGCACTTGAAAATATTTATGTCCAGGCTTTAATTCAATTTCTCTTAATTTCCATGATAGCTCAATTGATAAAGAATCCACCTGCAATGCAGAAGACAAGACCCCGGTTCAATTCCTGGGTCGGAAAGATCTCCTGGAGAAGGGATAGGCTACCCACTCCAGTACTCTTGGGCTATCCTGTGACTCAGCTGGTAAAGAATCTGCCTGCAATGTGGGAAACCTGGGTTCGATCTCTGGGTTGGGAAGACCCCCAGAGGAAGGAAAGGCTTCCCACTCCAGTATTCTGGCCTGGAGAATTCCATGGACTCAGTCCATGGGGTGGCAGAGTTGGATATGACTGAGCGACTTTCACTTTCACTTAGTTCAATCTAGAATAAAATTATGAAATGTTCTAGTTGTAATTACTCTAAATGCAATAAAAAGACATTGTTTAAAAAAATGACTGTAACAGAGTTGCTTCTCCCTGAGAATGAGAGCTAAAATAGATCAAAGTGAAATCAAATGATACATTAAAAAAATACATGAACCATTTAGAAGAAAACATTAGATATATATAATGTGTGAAGTACAAGTCACTCAGTCATGTCTGACTTTTTGTGACCCCATGGACTGTATAGTCCATGGAATTCTCCAGGCCAGAATACTGGAGTGGGTAGCCTTTCCCTTCTTCAGGGGATCTTCCCAACCCAGGGATCAAACCCAGGTTTCCCACATTGCAGGCAGATTCTTTACCAACTGAGCTATCAGGGAAGCCAAGCTTATTTCAAAAGAGATGATAGAAAAAGAATTTGATTCATTTCAATATAATAAAAGCCAAAAATTTGTAATTCCTGAAACTGACATGGACCTTTCTTTGAAAGCAGGTATTGTGTGGGTGGACATACTGACAACACTGTTTTGAGTGTTACAATCTTCTGAGGTTACCTATCTATGAAGGTCAAGATTCCACATGCTAAACATGTCCAAATGACTTTTTATGTTCTATTATGCTACTATTCGATTTCATATTCACTCCATACAAAGACGATGGCCATATAAGGTTGCATTTTTTCAGAAAATTGACAACATCTATGCCAATTAACTTTCTCTTCTCTAACATAGGGATAATTTGTCACTAGTTACTATGGGCTATGTTCCCAATTATTTTATCATTCAACTGAGTCATAGATTGCTAACAGCACTTCTGCATTAGAGGGCATTGAGGCTGGGACTTATAGGGACTGAATAGGAGCCTGACTGCTTTTTAACTGTGTTTAACTGACTCTATTTGGAGTCTTACTGTAATTTATTTTCTTTTCTTCTCTGTTGAATAAAGAGAATATTTTATGACTTCCAAGTGTATACTATTCCCAGCAAAGAAAGTTCTTATTTGCCTTCTGCTTCCCAGAAAAATTTTCTTGAAATTTTATTCTAAAACTTGGCTGGCCTCTCGATCATTTGGCCCCTACCTATCAAGTCCTTGGTGATATCATCTATCTGTTCTAATGAGAAAACCAAGGATGCACTTGTGTGTTTAATACACCTTAGAGATCAGTGAGAGCTGAAAGCACTCTTAGAGATGGTTTAATTTATACCATGATTATTCACAGGCAAAGAACATGAGGGACAGAGATTTTTAGTTGCCTAAATCCTCAGAGCTCTTCTGTAGCAGAGCTAGGATTAGAATTTAGGTCTTTGGCACTTCAAAGCAGTAACATTTGAGAAGAGTAATTCAGAATAGCCCATATCTTTAAAACAAGTGCTTTAAAACATTTCTATTTCTATCTGAATGCAAGATGATTAAAACAGGCTCAAATGCATGCTATATTTTATAAAATCAGTGTTCCACTATTTTAATAAGCACTATTCAAGGATTTCAATTAACTTGGTCAGAAGATACATGACAACCTCAACAAAAAGCCTATGTTTATCGAATTAAAAAAAAAAGATTCTGATGCCTCTAGGTTCCTCAGAGCAATACCAAAAGATGTGCTGAATTTTATCTCATCTACTTTATCTACAACATGAGTTTTATCACCTACTTTTATCTCATCTAGTATATCTACATATCTAATCTAGAATTTCATACTGTTCATACTGTTCATGGGGTTCTCAAGGCAAGAATACTGAAGTGGTTTGCCATGCCCTTCACAACCCAGATAATTACGATGGTGTGATCACTCACCTCAAGCCAGACATCCTGGAATGTGAAATCAAGTGGGCCTTAGGAAGCATCACTATGAACAAAGCTAGTGGAGGTGATGAAATTCCAGTTGAGCTATTTCAAATCCTAAAAGACGATGCTGTGAAAGTGTTGCACT